>NW_027185764.1:61434826-61501937 GCF_028583685.1 Petaurus breviceps papuanus | reverse complement strand
GTAGAAAAGAAAAAAAAAGCGGAATGAGAAGTGTAGGGAATGCAGGGGAGAAGGAGTCTCCGCGTTTGCAGGGCTTTTAGAAAGAGTTTTAGGGTGAGGGAACAGGGCTGTGAATGATTCTGAAACTTTTCGGCCGGGGGCTCCGGCAGTACCTGAAAGCCTTTAGACCACCCGCCTGCCTCACCTGCTTCGCGCTTTCCAGCTCTTCCTCCCCTCTGCCTGGCTTAACCCTCCTCCTCCTCGTACTCTCCAACCCCACCCTACCCCTAGCAAAAACCTTCCACTTTAATTAATGCAAGACCTTCTTCGCTTTTGATGAGACCGCAATGAGTTTTGTCAGTTTCTTAAAAAAAAAATCCATCAAATGACTTTACCCCTAAATGAAAGTGAACACGTGCTTTCCAGCACGGTTTCCATAAGAAACCCAGCGGGCTACCACTTAAGACCACACCTTGAGAACCGCTGGACTAGAGGGCGGTCCTAGGAGGAAGAATGAAGGGGTCCAAAGAATAAGAAGTCAGTCCTACCAAGCGGGAATGAAGGAAGTTCGGTAGATTGGACACTGGTGTGTTAGGAAGGGAGAGAGGTAATGGGAGCGGTGACCCGGAGGGCGAGGTGAAATTTTCTTTTGGATTTTGGAGTGGGTTTTTTTTCCTGTTTTTATTGGGGGTGCAGCTTGAAGGGGGAGAGACTGAAGAAATCCTTTTTCTTGAGCAGATGGAAATGAAGAAAAAAAATGATTTGAAAAAAGTAGGGAAGAAAGGAAAAGAAGGCTTGTCTTACTTTAGGGGGGAAGAGAGAATGGGACAGAGGAGAGGGTCAGGGTGACTGATCCAGAGGAGAAGGGATTGAAAGTTGAGTAATAGATTTTTATCATCTTGAAAGTGTGGTAGACCGTGTGTTGTAGATTTAGTAGTTCTTTACTATATTGCCTTTTCCTGGAGTTCCCCTTGATTTGCTTTGATGGAACAGTGATCGGTGCTTTAAAAAAAAGTTCACTTCCTTCTCATACGAGGTTCAGTCTTTGTCAGTGCTGAAGATGAAAGAATAATTAGCAATTTCTTTAATTAGAACCCTGTTGTGCACGATTTATTGAAGTTAGCTGCTCTAACTATAAAGTACCCCCATACAGTTCATATTATGTTCGAATTTGGAGTTTTATGTAGGCAGTCAAAATTTAGGATCCTAAGTTAATTATTTTTCATATTGCAATAGTCTGATTCATAAATTTGCTAATTGTCCTCCAGCTAGACCCTTTTGTCTTTAATCCTAACATTTTTATGAAGAGTGTAGTATTAACAAATGGTAATTAACATTCATTAATGGCATCTGTGAAATAATTTATCTGTGATGTGTAGTCCTGAAATTTCATTAGAAATTTCCTGCTTCTGATGTTTGTTTTGGAGAGGAAGCGTTGTTACAATATACATCTTTAGAACTATTTGTCCTGTATTAGATATTGATTAGATTGTCATGGTAGGTCTCACTTTTCAACTATGACAAGTACTTCTGAGATTTTAAGAGGGTTGGCTAAGTCTATCATTTGATTTTAAACCTATATCATTTGTTTTTGAAACTAAAAGTCAGTCATTCCACAAGCATTTATTATTATAAGTGCCTATTGTATGCTGCATTGGGGACACACACAAAAAAAAGGCAAACAAAGTCTGCTAGAATTACTGTTTTGGAAAAATTCTCCTTTGTAAGAAGCTTATATAAGATCAAAACTATACAGTTGACCTTACTTATCACTGTGTTCATTTGAACTTAGGTTATGCTTAAAAGCTGAAAATTTATTACAGCATTATGTGTATTTGTATGTATGCCTACATATGAACACATATATACATATATACACCTGTATATATAAATAACTAATTGGAGAGATATAGTAAAGGATCTATAGAAATAATAAGGTATCTGGGGGGAAAAGAGAGAGAGAGAAGTAACTTTTTCATATTCCTGAACTTTAATTTTGTGTCAAAAGTAAAAAAAAATTTATTCACGTAATTTTCCCTCTAGTGAGTGGGCTGCATTTGTCTACAGTAATAGCTCTGAATCCCTCTGAGGTTAGAAGGGTGGTGTTCTAGATAGCACATTCTGGAAACATTTGCCCATTTTGTTAAGGGTTGTTATTTGTTTTTTTATCGTTTTTGAGGGGGAGGGGAGGGTAAGAAAATCTCTGCCCTCACAGGATTTTTTAGAAACAATAACAGTGTTTCTCTACAGCAGTTGGCACAGAAGAGCATGATTTTGCTAGCTCTGGGTGTAGTGGTGTAGTTGAACTGATGTTTTGTTAGTTTTCACTTTTATTATCTTTTGAAATATGTTTGAGAAAAGGAGATGGAAGGGTTATTCTTAGGTGCTCTTACTGATATTTAGACTGAATTTTTCTTTTCACCTTTCTATGGAGATGAACATAAAAATTAAACTGTTCTAACAGTGTCTGATGCTAAAACTAGGAGAATAAATCATCTAAATATCTTGTAACAGATTTGGACACAATTACATTCAAGTGGTTATCTCTACCTTTAATATTCTGATTATTTAGAGATTAGTTATGCTGATTGATAATGAACCATAAGGAGTAGGTAAATTATGCAGCAGGGACTGCTTTGGTTCTTGAAGACTTGACTAATCTAATAACATAAAGAAAGAGTGAACATTTAAGTGTTTGCTACAGATTCCTCGGCTTTTGTGGGATGTTTTCATCTGGCATGGTCTTCTGAATCTGCTGATGAAAAAAGGCAATAGGATGAAGGGGAAAGAGCACAGAGCTGAGGGTTAGGAAAACTGAGTTCTGGTCTTTAGTTTGCATCGACCAGCTACTTTATTTGTGTGGGTGTCTTTTTCCTCATCTGTAAAATTAAGAAAGTAGATGTCTAAGAATGCTTTTCACGCTGAAATTGTAGTCTTCACAAGATTACGGCCTTGAGGATGAGCCTCTCAACTCCCAGATGATCAGGTTATGTGGGGTTTAGGAAGAGACTTGGACCTGAACCTGAGGTGATAACTGTTGCTCCCTCTTTCTCAGCTATTCTTAACACTAATCTGGTCCTGAGAACACCAGAACTTCCCTGGACATTCTCTATGGAAAGATTGATTTCAGAGATATCAAAATTTCTTAAAAACAGACTATTTAATAGATATGGTTAGGTTGGAGATGGCCTAGTCAGATGGAATTAACAAGTAATACAGATAATTTAGAAAAAATCATCAATTGAAAGTTGGCTAAGATAATGGGTACATTTTTGGATAATTAAAATAAATACGTTTTGAGGTCTTATGTTCAAAACTTTAGGAACTTTAAAATGTAATATTTTAAGTGAGTATTTTGAACTGGCAAGATACTGAACTGTTTTCATTAAATTGTAAACCCTGTAGGACCATACCCAGAAGGTATTTATGAACTTATATGAATCATAGAATTTCAGAGTTAGAAATGA
Source organism: Petaurus breviceps papuanus (assembly GCF_028583685.1). NCBI lineage: Eukaryota > Metazoa > Chordata > Mammalia > Diprotodontia > Petauridae > Petaurus > Petaurus breviceps. The sequence goes on along the minus strand of NW_027185764.1, from coordinate 61,498,491 downwards.
CCTCAGAGGTTACCTACTTTAACTATTAACTGAAGCATGTATCATTTCTATGGCATCCTCTATAAGTGGTCATCTGGTCTCTGCTTGAAGATATTCAGTGATGAGGAACTCATTCCACTTTACTTATTCACTAAGCTCATTGAAACAGGTGTTATATCAGAAAAATCTTGAGCTGAAATCTTCCTCTTTTATCTATCTTTTACCAACCGGTCTTAGTTCTGCCGCTTTGGACTGAGCAGAATATGTCTAGTTCCACTTCCAAATGACAGTACTTCAAATATTTTAGTACGTAATTATATTCTATCCCTTCCCCCTACCCTGATCATGCTTTTCAATTTTTAAAAACAAAGTTTTGTTGATATTTGTTTTCATATCATCATTTGTTTCTCCCAGGATCTCTCACTTTGAGAACCATTCCATATTACAAGTAGTATTTTTTTAAGACAAAAAGGGAAAAGAACAGGAAAAAACAGCATAACTGATCAATGCTTCAAAAAAGTTTGAAAATATGTCCAGTGTACAACACTTATATACCTCCCATTTCTGCAAATCGGTGGGGCCTCATCTCTTCTTTTGAGCCATTCTTTGTTCCTTATAATTTTGCAGTATTCACTGTTGATGTGTGTGTATTTTTCCATTTACATTTTTGAGGTCATGTATATTGTTTTCTTGGCTTTGCTTACTTCAGTCTCTGTCACTTCATGTAGATGTTTTCTATCCTTCTCTGTATTCATCACATACCTCATTTCTCACAGCACTCAGAAATATTCCTTTGTATTCATGTACCACAGTTTGTTTAGCCATTCCCCAATTGATGGGCATCTACTTTGTTTCTAATTCTTTGCTATAAAGAAAAAGCATAACATGCTTTTCTTCAGGTGAATTGTCTCTAGTTTAATACTGTGTTTCTCCATGCTGGCTACCCTTCTCTGGAAACACTCAAGCTTATCAATATTCTTGCTAATAGGTGTCTAGGCCAGACCACATCTGGAATATTATATTCAGACAGGGATGGAATATAGTTTGACCATCACTAACCTTCTGCTGGACCCTATACTTTTACCATTGCAGTTGAAGATCAAATTAACTTTGTTGCATTAACTCATTCAGCTCTGCTAAAACGAGCAGGTTTTTAGCATGTGCCCCTCACCTAGTACACGCAAGATTTATCTTTTGAACCTAAGTGCTAGGACTTTACTATTAAATATCTTGTTTGCTTCTGTCTTATGAATATCTTTTTTAGGGTTAGGGTTAGAGTCAGAGGTGTGAATTTAAGGTTAGAGTTGGATCTTTTTTCTTCTCATTTTTTTTTGGAGGGGGGAGGGCAGGGCAATTGGTGTTAAGTGACTTGCCCAACGTCACAGCTAGTGTGTCAAGTGTCTGAGGCCGGATTTGTACTTAAGTCCTCCTGACTCCAGGGACAGTGCTCTATTCATTGGGCTACCTAACTGCCCCTTTCATCTCATTTTTTACAAATTAGTCATCCCTCTAGGCTTTTTGTCATCTCCAGATTGGACAAGTATGTTCTTTTTATCTTTATTTCACCTTTGACACTAGGTATGTGGACTTGAGCCTCTTGGCTAGAAAATGGAGTCACTACTACCCATATGTAGTACATGCTTCCTAAGGTTAATAAGGAGGCTTAAATGGGATGATGTCAGTTATTACTTCCATCACTTTTATTTGTCCAAATCATTGGTAGTAATGTTGGTCCTCACACAGGACACTGAATTTCCTGTTTCTTGACATTTTCCCATCCCTGGAATTCTTTCCTTCATCATTTCTATCTCTTGGCTTCCCTGTTTCCTTCAAGTCCCAGTTAAAATCCCATCTACACAAAAGAAACCTTTGCTGATTTCCCTTAGTGCTAGTAGGTTCACCTCTGCAATCATCTGTATCTTGTTTGTACATAGTTGTTTGTGTGTTTTCTCCCCCATTAGACTGAGTTTCTCAAGAGCAGGGATGATTTTTTGCCTTTCTTCATACTTCCAGAACTTAGTGCAATGCCCGGCACATAGTAGGTGCTTAATAAATGCTTTTAACTTGATTTGTAAGCCATATCTTTTTCTCATTCTTATTCATTCTTCTTGTTTGGGCTGTGCACAGCTGATTCAGGAATAATTTTCACATCAGTAACGTCTTCCACTAAGACTTTTGGGACACCCTGTATTTTATTCCTTATGGTTTTATTTGGTGTTCACCATTCTTACCACTATTTTAAAAGATGAGGTAAAGTAGGCATCTTTTTAGTAATCAGTTGTGTACTTTTTGTCTTGGAGCCACATCCAAGTTCATGGAATTTGTCTTTTTTTTAAATTATAACTGGAACACTTCCTGCAATTGCTCACAAATCTAAAGAAACAATAGTTTACTAATCATATTTGTAGGTTCATTCAATGACCTGTGATGTAATGTATTTAGATACAGGTTTTAGTTTCCGTTTAAACTTTCCTACTGTAGCCTTTTCAGTGTAAAGACTGATCTCTCAGTTGGAGTGGAGAAGTTATCCCTTCCCATTGTAATGTGTTATCATTAACCTATTCCTTCCATGCCATGGGCTTATCCTATCCTTGGTATTCCTTCCATGTACTGCCAACTCTGGAAGCTTGGCATGGGACTGAGGCCCGAATTCTAGAACAGACTGTTAAAATGGCTAGTTTGTGAGACTGATTGTAAAAGGTTTATTATATATATTTGAGATAGTAGAATGATTCATTGAATTTTCTTCCAGAGAAAGCTCATCATCTCTTAGGCATAGTTCTTACACATTTGATATTGAGTAAGCATTGGTTTGCTTTCTTTTAGCTGATACTGTATTTTCTTAGTTTTAAAAAAAACTATATTATCCTTTCAAAATGAAATGGTATTTGTCTTAGTTTATTATATTATTTCTCTTTTATTTTAAACTTTTATTGGATGTCTTTTTTTGAAGGCCTCCCTCACACTTAATCTCCAAAAAGGATTTATGAAAGATTTTGGTAGGAATTCTAAAATGAAAAAGGTTGGAGTGGTTTGATCAGTTTAGAAGGAACAGTCTTGCTGAAATAGTCATTGAGCTGCGAAAAGAAGAATTTAATTTTTTTGTCTTTCTCTTTTTGGTTAGTAGCTTTAAAACATCATGATCTTGTGTTATTAAAGAATAAAAAGCTTGTATCTAAAAGATATTAAAACCTCATTAGTTAGCATTGGAATCAAGAGGTCAAGTAAGTAAAATGTATTAATAATTTTTTCAGACTCACAGGGCCATGTGGAAGAGTATATGTTGTATCACTCTTCCCCCCTTCCCCCTAGAATGTTTGCTCTTTGATGGGAGATTCATTTCCTTTTTTTTTGTCTTTGTAGCCCTGGTGCTTACACACAGTTGGCACTTAATAAATGTTGAACTTTGTTTAAAACAAATCACTGATTACAGAGCAGCTGTGCTCCTAAGGCATTATGGATGGTGACCCCAAAAGATCAGAATTATTAGATTATATTGTATAACATTCATAATATTAGTGATGAAAAATAAATGCTAATTGTTATATCAATACCATAAATTGTTAATAACAGTGATATGGCAACAACAACATTCATATAGTGTTCCATGCACCGTGCTAAGTACTTTATAGTTGTTATGTCCTTTGGCCCTTACAAACACCCTGGGAGGTAGGTGTAATAATAATAAGAGTGATACTAATAGCTAACATTTATATAGAGTTTACCATGTGCCAGGCACCATGCCACCTGCTTTACAAATATTATCTCATTTGATCCTCACAGCAATCCTGGGAGGTAGGTATGGTTATTATCCAATTTTGCAGGTGAGAAAACTGAGGCAAACAGATAGTATGTGACAGGGTCACAAGCTAGTATTTATAATTGTATAAAATGGGTTTTCTTGTTACAGTTATTAATATTAACAATACTAGCACATTTATATAATGCTTTGCAGTAATAAAGTACTTCTCATTTTCTCAAAAATAAAGTATTTTCTCATAAGTTTTCTCATTTTGTTCTCAAAACACCTCTGTAAGGTAGATGGTAAAAGTTCTATTTAACCATGTTTTACAGGTGGAGAAACTGATCAGAGATTAAAGTATTTGGCTGTAGTTCTCTTCCCCCCTTGCCCAAGATTGGAGCCTTGGTCTTCTAATTCCAGATCCAATGACCTCTGAATAGGTTATAGAAATAGGAAATAGAAAAGATCAATAACTCTCTGAACATTATAAATGAGGCAACTGGAGAAATATATATGTGTATATATATCATATATAAAGAATATTCTTTAGTTTTGACTCAAATTCTTTGTGCCCATCATGGTTTTTGTCTTGGCAGCAAAAAGTCATTTGGTTTCTTTGCAGGGATAGCAATGTGGTGTCATGAATTAATTTGATTCAATATTTTTTATTTTTGGAGAAACAAACTGACAGTCATTTCAGAAGTGACATTTCATTTGAGATTTGCAAAAGACATAGAGAGTCCATTTTATCTGTTTGTAAATAGAAATGGATTGAACAGTTTGTCTTTTTACCTTATGTTTTTATAAATTTGCCCATAGACCATGACTTTGATAGCTTAATTGTTGGGGAGGTCAGGAAAATCTGAGTTCAAATCCACCCTTAGATACTTACTAGCTGTGTGACTCTGGGCAAGTTACTTAACTTCTGTCTGCCTTAGCTTCTTCACCTGTAAAATGAGAATAATGATAGCACCTTCCCCCTGGAGTTGTTGTGAGGCTCAAATAAGATAATATTTGTAAAAAAATGTGCTTAACAAAATGCATCACATGACAGGTGCTATATGAATGCTCATTCTCTTCCTCCCCTTCCCCTTAATTGGAAAGCCTGATTTTCTTTTTGGATTTTTGAACTACTTTCTTTATTTGCATCATACCATTCTTTTTTATACAGATATCTCTTCTATGTACTAAATTACTCTTTTGATTGTTCTTTGGCTTTCTCATTGGGAACTGCTTACTTCTGCTACCCTGCTACGGTAGTCGGGTGATTGGGCCTATAGTTCAGGGAGGGGAAGACCTGATAGCTCTTCACAATTATGTTTACCCTTTTCATACGCTAATAACCAGTGAGGGGGAGGGCTAGATTTTGTGTGTGTGTATTTGTTTCTGTCTTTCTGTCTGTCTCTCTGTGCCAGAATTCAGCCTGTGTATTACAAAAGCCCACGAAGGAATAATGATCATTAGTCTAGCTAATTAGTAGATGATGACTTGGTATTTCTCAAAACATTGGTTTTTATATTTAAGGGTCATCAAAAACACTTAGAAAAGGAGTTTTTAAACTCTGGTTACATTTCATTGAGAACAAGAACAGCAAATGTAAGTAAAGCTTATAAATTTTTTAGACTGACAGAATGATGGAATATCACACAGCTAGACTGAACTTTAGGAATAATTTCATCTAAGCATTTTCTAAGGAAACTGAGGCCTTGAGAATTGAAGCCCAAGGTTGCAATATTAAATGACAGTTCTAGAAGTATGGGTACATGTTGCAAAGAGATACTTTAAATGACTTTGTGTAAGAAAAATCTTCCTAACAATTAGAGCAATTCTAAAGGCGGGTTAGGTTGCCTCTGGAGGTAATAATTTCCTTTCACTGGAGGTCTTGAAGCAAAAGTTAGATGATGGCGGGTGGCTAGGTGTCCCAGTGAATAGAGCACCGGCCCTGGAGGACCTGAGTTCAAATCCGACCTTAGACACTTAAGACAAAACTAGCTGTGTGACCTTGGACAAGTCACTTAACCCCAATTGCCCTCCAAAAAAAGCAAACAAAAAAGTTAGATGATCACTTATATATGTTATTGAGGGGACAGACTCTGGTTGTCCTTTTCAGTTCTCAAATTCTGTTACTATAACAATAACAGTAGTAACAAGAGCTAGCATTTATATAGCACCTTATGTTTTACAAAGTATTTTACGAATGTGATCTCATTTGATCCTCACAACAACCCTTGGAGGTTGGAGGTACTGTTTTTATCCCAATTTTCCAAATTAGGAAACTGAGGCAGTGATTTGCCAGGGTCACACAACTAGTAATTGCCTGAGGCCAAATTTGACATCAGGTCTTCCTGACTCTAGATCCAGCTTTCTCTCTGCCATGCCACTTCGCTGCCTCATGGGATTCTTTGTCTTGTGCTTTTCAAAATTATATCATCAAAAATGTTTGTTGTCTTCATTAGATAGAATTTAAGCTCCTTGAGATCTGGTTTTGTCTATCTTATTTAGCATGGCTCTTGGCATATAGTTAAGTGTTTACATTCTTTTCATTCAAAAGTGGTATTTTCAATAAAACATTATATACATCAAGTTTTTGTGTGTGTCTGTAAGATGTGTATGTCCAGTGGGCTGCCTAAAAATGTATATCAAAGAAGGCATTGATAGATATTTCAGGAATCTTGCCCCTCTCTCCAACCTGAATTCAAATCTAGTATCAGACATTAACTGTGTGACTCTGGGCAAGTTACTTAACCCCTCTTTGCCTCAGTTTCCTCAACTGTAAATTAAGGACACTGTAATAACATCTACCTCCCAGGTTGTTGGTATCAAATGAGATAATGTTTGTAAAGCACTTAGTGCAATGCCTGACACATAGTAGGCACTTAATAAATGCTCATTTTCTTCCTTTCCTTCTAAGGGAGTCTCAGATTCATACTTTGAAGAGAGTTTGGGGGAGTAGGAGAAAGGACCATGAGACACAATGTTCTTTTCTCTAGTCTCTGAGAGGGATACTGGATTAAAATTATATCTACAGTATTCTTCCCTCCCCCCCATTTTTTTTTTTTACTCTTTTAGGATCATTATTTTAGATTAAAAACAAAAACCATTGCCTGGTGCTACCTTTTAAAGAGAGGAAGAAAAGTTATTTCAAATTTATACCAGCAGGTGTAATTTCTTCCTCTCAAATACTGTTTACACAAAACACCATGCAATCGAATAGCAAACAAACCCATTTATCTAAGCAGGAAACCGGGGACATGTTGAAGAGTTGGCTTCCCCTACAAGTTTATAGTTTCTGAAGTCCTTCTCTCCCTATGTGTCTGGAGCCTGTCTGAAAGAGAGTCTGAGACCATTTGTGTCTCTTCAAAACTTTTTCACTAACTGTCCCTCATGCAAATCCACAAATCTATAGCCTTTGTCAGCATTCTCTGTAGTTGTCTAGAGTCCACTGAATTCAAAACACCCCAGGCTTGAAAACCTGAGATACACTCAAGTAGGCATAGCCTACTGCTTTAACAAAAAAAACCTTTTAATTTCAAATTTTACTGACCATTATTTTAATATAACTTTCACTTTTTAAATTAACAAGTATTAAATTTCTCATCCTCCTACCTCCCCCACTTGCTGTTATTTTTAAATAGGTATTTTATCCACTGTCATAAACCTTTCCTTGCCAAATTTCTAAGAATTCAATAAATAAAATCATTTGACATTGTCAGTAACTTTACCAAATACAAAGGGTATTTGGTAAATCCTAGTTTAAAAACATCTTTGTTAGTGGTTAAAAGGAAACAATTTTTGTTAAAGTAAGAGATGGATCACATCAAACTCAGAAAGAAAGTCAGATGTAAAATGTTGTTTTTCTATATACACTGTAAATTAAAATGTAAGCAAAAGTTAAATGAATAATTATTTGCTTTACAAAACACTCATTTCACAAATTTATTCCCAATAGGATTTTCTGACCCACTCATTTGGCCTTGTGTTTTCATATACATCTGACTTAAATTTTTATCAATATCTTTTGTTTCTATGTAATTTTCATTTCCAAATACATCTGTTCCCTCCCCTTCCTAGTGAGCTAGCCCTTGTAACAACAACAAAGAAATAAGAAAAAAAGAGAAAAAAACCTGTTCAGCAAAACTAATCAGTGAATCAATTGAGTCTGACAGTATTATATGCTGTGTTCCATACTCATACTCTCCCACACCTGCAAGGAAGAAAGGAAGGAACATTTTCTCACATTTTTCAGGGACAAGTGTGGCCATATAACTTAATTTTTAAAAGTCTGATTTATAGACACTTTCTAGACATACCTGTTATGTACAGATGTTCCAGTACTCTGGAAAAACTCCAGATTCAAAAGGAAGAAAAAAGCCTGTCCTGAAGGGCTTCAAGATAAATTATGTACTTATCCTTCTTCCAGAAATTAAAAAATGGGTAACTTAAAATTATTCCACTGATTATTAAAGTTCATAATTTTAATATTATTTAATGACATTGAGTGATGACAATTGCTCCCATCTTTATACTTAGAGATTTTGACCAAAGGTCTAAATATATATTCTTATGAGCTGAAAGAACGGGACATAAAAAAATAAGTATATGTGTATATACTTCATAGGGTTGTTGTGAGGCCCTATATAAATGCTATCTATTATTATTACTAATTATTATAATATTATTACTAATATATTTTTAGCTTTAATGGAAGAATTGTGTTTATTTGTTAATAATAAATGCTATATACACATAAGTTAATGCTTATGGAGCAATTAAATAAAATTAATATTATTTTGTCCACCCTGTTCCTCAAAGCTGCAGTATAACTATTTAAATCTATCCAGAGTAATCACTATCACCATCACTACTGCTATAATGTTCCTTTTAAAATTGTAAAGTATCACCATCTTCCTTACATTGTAGGTTCTTTATCTAGGATCAGGAAATGGATTGATACACTAACAACTGACTTGGCAACCAGAAAGAAAAAAAAAAAGGTCAACATTATTGGAGTGAATAAAAAAAATTATGACTAAAAATTTGTAGGTCTGTATAAACCCTGCACTTGAGTTTGGTATTAAATTTCATATGGTAGTAAATTCTAAAAACCTTAGAAGAATTTGCTCATAAATGAAGTTGTTCAGTGAGTTTTCAATCATGTGCCACTCTTCCTGACCCCATTTGGGGTTTTCTTGGCAAAGACCCTGGAGTGGTTTGCCATTTCCTTCTCCAGTTCATTTTACAGATGAAGATACTGAGGCAAATGGGGTTAAATGACTTCCTCAGGATCACACAGCTAGAAGGTGTCGGAGGTCATATTTGAACTCAAGAAAATGAGGCCCCACCACTCTATTCACTTCACCCCTAGCTTCTCCATAAGTGAAGACAGCTGCTACCAGTTATACCATCATTAAGAACAGTGAGTATAGAGGTACATCTCTTAATATGATGGATATTAATAAATATTATCTAGGTGATGGATTAACTTGTCTGGAACTCAACATAATGGCAGACATAAATGTTACCTAGAGGTTGACCAGATTTTATATTTAACCACCGAAGATAGTTTGACATATGTGGTTATCAGAACTATTACTCCACTGAGAAACAGCTGTTTTCCTTTGTTTTTTAATTTCTGAATTTTGCTAGTGTTTTTCTCTTTAAAACCTTCCATTCAGGTATACTTTGAAGCTGGGTTTCTTTGGGGGTAAATATGTTGGTTTTTAAAAAAATAATAATTAATTAATTTCTTTTAGTACACAACATTCAGTTCCACAAGCTTTTGAGTTCCAAATTTTCTCCTCCTACTTCTACCCCCCCTCCCCAGTAGAAATCTGACACAAGTTCTACAAATACCTTCACATTAAACATTAGTCAAGTTGTGAAGAAGGATTATAATCAATGGAGTGAACAATGAGAAAGAAGAAATAAAGCAAAACAAAAAAGAGCAAGTAGTTTGCTTCCATCTGCATTCAGACTCTGTAGTTCTTTCTCTGGATGTGGAAGTCCCTTTCCATCATGAGTCTTTTGGAGTTGTCTTATAGCCTTGCATTGCTGAGAGGAGCCCAGTCTATCAAAGTTAGTTGTCAGAGATACAGTGTGTCTGTAATTGTGTACAAAGTTCTAGTTTTGCTCTCCTCACTCAACATCAGTTTATATAAATCTCTCCAGGTTATTATGAAGTCCGTCTGCTCCTCATTTCTTATAGCACAATAATATTCCATTACATTCATATACCACAACTTGTTTAGTCATTCCCCAATTGATGGGCATCCCCTTGATTTCCAATTCTTTGCTACCACAAAAAGAGCTGCTATAAATACTTTTTTATATACGGGTTGGGGTAGATATGTTTTAAACCACATAGATTTAAATTAGCCTTTAAGTTACTGCTTGTGTGTGTGTGTGTGTGTGTGTGTGTGTGTGTGTGTGTAACCCTAATATAGCTCAAATACCTTTAAAAAAATCTGCATACTTAGGACTTTTGGGGGGCATTATACAAAAAACTAAAATAGTTTATACTATTTGAGGCTATATCCATTAGGAAAGAGTCTAGATAGAAAAAATGTCTTGCTGAGAATATTTGAGCCAGGTTGATGCACCAGGGGTGTCCAGGATGCATTAATTAAGTATCAAGAAGGTAACTAGAAGAATGAATTAATTGCCTTCATCACTCTAAGTTACTGCTAGAAAGAGGGTAGTATGAGCAAAAGCTTCTAGAACAGTTACATGTGGAATGTTGCTGGGAAGAGAAATTGTTCTGCCTCAGGATTTGTGTATTAGAGGTTAAAGGAGTTTGTAGACAGGAATTCATGTATGTGTGTGTATATGTGTGTATAGTTATAACTTTTTGGCACTATCCTCTTTCTTACTCCTCCGTAAGCTTATGTTCTTTTAGCAGCCTCTCTTTGTCTGGTTTGGCTGCATTGTCTTTGCAGTATCTTTCTCTTTCTGTTACCATTAATTTATTAGTATTTCTTTTATTCATAGGTACTCCGTATTAACAAGGTAATCTGTGTCACTGTGGGTATTAGGCAGATCATGGGAGCTAGATGAATGGGCATAAGGAGATAAGTCAGGATTGCTTCACAGAGAGATATGAAATAAAGACAAGAAGTTGAGGGTAGGGGTCTACCCCCCACATGGATAAGAGGCAAACCCATGAGAAATATTAATGGGCAGGTAGGTGGCACAGTAGACCGAATACCAGGCCTGGAGTCAGGAAGACTCACCTTTCTGATTTCAAATGTGGCCTCAGACATTTAATAGCTTTGTGACAAATCACTTAACCCTATCTGCCTCAGTTTCCTCATCTGTAAAATTAGCTGAAGATGGAAATAGCAAACCACTCTTGTATCTTTGCCAAGAAAATCCCAAATGAGGTCATGAAGAGACTGAACAACAACAAGCAAAGTTGATGGAATGAAGTCGACTAGCCTTGCCTGTATGTTAGCTCTCTGCCTGCCACCTCACTCATTATCTCTTTAAAAACGTTGTCATCATGAGCTCTAGAGTAATCCAGTGATATACTGTATTTTCTTTCTCATTCATACAATTGCAGTGTCTCACTAATTAGCTAGCGCCTCCCACCCCAATACTTTAAATTTTGCTTATTAATGAATGATAAATATTATTTATTTGATGAACTGAAGAAATCTCCTTTCCCTGTGGTAATTATGCTTATTTTAATATGGTTCAATAAATATTAAAATTGTTGAATATGTACAATTTGCACAGTGTAAGGGAAGGGATTCCAGCCCTACCTCAACACAGAAGACCCAGAAACTTCAAATGAGCCCATGAATAGTTAAAACTAGATGAATAGTTTAAATTAGAATTTTCTTACAACTCCATTAGGATTTCCTCAAATCCGACATTAGTATTAATGTTTAAAGAAATTTCCTAACAATTAGAGTTATGTGCAAGTCACACATGATTGCCATGAGAGACAATTGATTCCCTCTTTTTTGAAGGTTTTTAAGCAGGGCCTCTACAACTGAACACTTGTGTATTTTATAGTTTTTATATGGGTTGGATTACATAGCTACTGAGGCTCCTTCCAAATCAAATTTCCTAATTCTGTAATCCTGATTACTAAGTATATATAAAATGAGGCTTCTCTAATTTTCAGAAGAAAGTTCTCATCAGACGGCCCCAATTTTCTTAGAATGTAGGTAGCTGGGTCATTGAAGTATGGGGAATGGGGTGCAGTTGTTGACCAAGAGAGGAAGTTTGGACCAGTAATTTTCTAAAATGAGGTCAGGATGTGATGCAAAGTAGGCCTGTGAAAGAGCGACAAGGACTGAACTCAGGTCATGTTCCATGATTTTGTGCTGGGTAAAATTAACTTTATTTCATAACTTTGTTCAGCAATGCTTAGTAGTCTAGGAGCAAAAATGAATTCAGGTGATGAGGTTCCATAAATAAGGACCTGCAGAAAGTTAAGGAAGCAAAAGATTTAGATAGTATTTAATGAAATATAAAGTACTAGCCACTGGATCAAGGTGGGTGGGGAAGCTGGATTGGGAGGCCCTAGCCTCAAGGACCCTATCTCGGCTGTGGTGAAGAGTAGATTTAATGTGTAAGACAGTGAGAGAGGGAGAAGGAAGAAGGATAGGGAGAAGGTTATGTTGGGACATTGCTATTGAAAAGTTCTAGATCTTGGAAATGGTACAGTTCCAAGAGATATTGAGGTCTAAATTGTGATCATGTCAGCGTGGTTGGAGTTGAGCAGGTTGAGGAATATGTGGTCGGGTTTTTAGAGGGGTTGTTTGAAAGGAATAGTGAAGTTCATGAGGATGATATCAGGGAATGGAGTAGAGAGGAAGACCATAATTCAGGTACCAGAGTGATTGACAAAGTTAGAATATAATTTTAGAATATGTATACCCTAACCAGGAATTGACTGGCACAATCTTAGAGGGAATACAATGTGACTGTATTCCTGAAACTGATCTCTCTCTAGCTCCTGCTATTAATTTCCTATCTATAGACCCAGTATTTTCAGTTCAGATCAAGCAAATATGAACCATGTTTAAAATTCTCTTTAGTAAAGTCCAGCTGCCTAAACTCTTATCCTCACTGGCATGTATGTTAAGGCTACTCACCCTGATCCCTTGAGCCGGCCTGGATATTTTTTTAAATAAGTTTTTATTGATGTCTTCTGTTTTTACATTGTCACAGTTTTATAGTACCCTTCTCCCTCTGCTTCCCAGAGGGCCATCCAGTTAAACAAATGGCATTTTTTAAAGTCCCCCCCCCAAAAAAAGGAAAAATAATTAGCTGATCATTACATTGAAAAAAATCTGAAAACATGTGTAAGGAAGGGTTGGGTTCGAGGTGCCCCCTCATATCTCTTCATTTAAGTCATGCTTGATCTTTAGAATTTTGTTATAATCACTTTTTATCTTTTGATGTGTGGTTCTTTCCATTTGTATTGTTGTTAGTCCTCTATGAAATGATCAGAGTCTCAATGAGAGCTATAGCAATTTCTTTGCTCATCAGATGATTTGTTTTAGAAGTCTAAAAATATCAAGATGTGGGGGAAAGGAGGAGTAGGAAGAAGTGGAAAAAGGTCAGGAAAATTATTTTTCATTTTCTCCCTCCCACCCCTAAAAGAAAATAATAAAATGGAAAATTTGGGGAATGATTTTCTTTTAGCATAATGAAGTGTTTAATATAAAGAGCCCATATATTGCTGGTTGGCCTTTATTTCTAAAAAAAAAAAAGATGTCTAAAAACTATGCAGAAAGAAAATTTTAAAGTCAAACTCTGTATAGTATAAAATATTATGTGAAAAAGGCCTTACTTAATAAGTCAAAGGAGGAGGAGGAAATGGAGGGGGAAAACATTGATCAAAAGAGCTGAGGAAACAAAGACAGATTGGAGAAGATTCCATGTAACAAAAGTTGAATTAAATGAATTTTGGTGTTTTATTTTCCTATTCTCCCCATTCCTCCTAGCTTCCTTTTTAAAAATAATATTTTATTTTTTCCAATTACATGTAAAGACAATTTTTTTAACATTCATTAAAAACAATTTAAGTTCCAAATTTTTCTCTCTCCCTCCTTCCCCTTTTCCCCTTCCTAAAACAGCAAGCAATTTGATGTAGGTTATATATGTGCAATCATGTAGAACATATTTCCATATTAGTCATATTGTGAAAGAAGAAACAAACCAAAAGAAAAAAAAAGAAAGTGAAAATAGTACTTTTCAATATTCATTCATTCACCAACAATTTTTTCTCTGGATGTGGATAGCATTTTCAATTATGAGGCCCTTGGAATTGCCTTGGATCATTGTATTGCTAAGAAGAGCTAAGTCATTCATAGTTGATAATCACATAGTGTTACTCTTACTTTGAACAATGTTCTCCTGGTTCTGTTCATTTCACTTTGCATCAGTTCATATAAGTCTTCCCAGGTTTTTCTGAAATCATCCTGCTTGTAATTTCTTATACCACAATAATGTTCCATTACATTCATATACCACAACTTGTTCAACCATACCCCAACTGATGGGCATCCCTTCAGAATTTCCAATTTTTTGCTGCCACAAAAAGAGCTGCTATAAACATTTTTGTACATGTAGGTCCTTTTCCCTTTTTTTATGATCTCTTTGGAATACAGAGCTACTAGTGGTATTGCTGGGTCAAAGGGTATACCCAGTTTATAGCCCTTTGGGCACAGCTGCAAATTACTCTCCAGAATGGTTAGGTCAGTTCAAAATTTCGTGAAGAATACTAGCTCACTATCTAAAGCTGAGTGCTTACTAAATTAAAAAAAAAAGTTATTTTATCTTTGTTTTGTTAGATAAATTATATTATTTTTCTGTTCTCAAATTTCTAAGTATGTGAATGTGTGTGTATGTGTGTATATGTATATGTATATATATATATATATATATATATATATATATATATATATATACACATACATACATATATATGCCTAGGAGCAAGCAAATATCATTGTGCTCAGTCATGTCCTCAGTTTTAATTTTTTTTTCATTTATCTATGCTCCTGTGCCAGAACCATATGATTATTATTACTATTACTTTTTATCCAGAACTTCTAAGATATGAGCAGGCTGTGGCAAGAATTTCTTCTGCATTATTAGCTTTTCTGAATACAACTCCTGCTACAGCTAATAGTGGGTATCCCAAAAGTCTTAGTGCAATTGGAGTACCCTATATTAGCTGTAGCAGGAGTTTGTATTCAAGAAAACTTTGCCTCTTTCTATATCCCCATCAGTTAGAGTTAACCTGACACACAGTGGGCATACTTACTAAATGTTTATTACTTGAATGATTTGTTCCAATCATAGATCTGCGTGAGACTGGATTTTTTTTTAAGCTTTAACAGATTACAACTGCACTAAGACTTTTGGGACACCCTGTTTAATTACAAAGAAATGGTCTAAAAGGGCATCATTATTTTCAGACCCTTGTAAAGGACTCTGAAATGATGGTCGGGATAATTTTTTATTTTGGTTACAGTTTGCAACAAATCTGTTCCTATAATTTTTACTACCTCTCTCCTGGTTATGGAGACCTCTGTTTTTTTTTTTTTTGTTGTTGTTGTTGCCATTTTCAGGACTTCAGCTCCCCCCATTCCTTTTTACCACAAATAGTTCAGCAGTACTCCTTAGAAAAGCATACCTAAGGGGTGGCTAGTTGGCATAGTGAATAGAGCACCAGCCCTGGAGTTAGGAGAACCTGAGTTCAAATACAGCTTTAGACACTTGACACACTTACTAGCCGTGTGACCTTGGGCAAGTCACTTAACCCCAGTTGCCCTGCCTTTCCCCCTCCAAAAAGCAAGGAAAAAAAAAAGAAAAGAAAAGCATACCTAAAAGTCTCCAACTGTTCTCTGAAACAAAGTTTGGTTCAGGAACTTTGGAGGAAAGATTATATCAGTGACATCCTTCTCTTCCTTTTTTCCAAGTTTGAAGTACAAGTTTTCCACTTGTTTATTCCTAGGGGTGTGTGTGTGTGTGTGTGTGTGTGTGTGTGTGTGTGTGTGTGTGTGTGTGTGTGTGTGTGTTCTTTCAGGTTGCCCACCTATTATTAATGTGATTTATAGCAATGTACTTAGATTAAAACAGAGGACCATTTTAACAGAGCATTTAGATGTTTCCTGTAACGATACTCTGTACTGCCTCGTTCTCCCAGATCGAGGTTGCCCACATGTCCTGATCAGGATGCTAGGGTCTTTTTCTAATATTGTTGGCTTCAGATATCATTCTAGTATGTTTTCTCCTTTGTTAATCACTTAATTCCATTTAACCAATTAGTATCAATTAGCTTTTAATAAAATAATAATTAAAGATAATAGCCAACATTTATTTATATAATGCTATGTCTTGGCCACTGTGCTAAGAGCTTTACTATTTTATTATCTCATTTGATCCACAAAATAACCCTGGAAGGTGAGTGCTATTATTATCCCCATTTCACAGTTGAGGTAACTGAGGCAAAAAGTGTTTGAGGTCAGAATTGAACTTGGGTTTTCCTGAGTCCAGGCCTGGTGTTCTGTCTGCTGGGCCATTTAAGCTGCCAATTAAAGGAATATCTTATTTTGAAGATATAGAAAGAATAGAGACTATAAATATTCTCCCATATATTGGGGGCAGCACACAGTATACACTTCCCTCCACCACCCTGGTCCCTAAGGAGAGTGAGCTCAGACTTAACAAATGTGACATAGCTGGTGGTGAATGAAGCTGCATCTCTGTTACTACTGGTCTGGATTAAGCAGGTGTCTCAGTACCTCACTCTTAAGTGTCTGGTTTCTAACAAATCCCAGCATGGACTCCAGCCCCAAGATTTCTAGTGGTTTGCCTTCGTGACCTTTCAATGCTCACAAGGTCATAGACATTTCTAACACTCCACCTAATAGTAAAGAATGCACACGACAGAGACAGAAACAAAAGCAAGATTATGCGTTTTCGACTTTGTGCCAGCTACAGGTGACAGAGGACCTGAGGCACCTCCCCAACCCAGAGACCCACAACAGCTCCATCTCCTTGCCCGGTGACAGCCAGGTAGGAATGAGAAGGCCCTTGCTTTGGCTGTTGAATGCCTTTTGAACACATTCCAGTTCTGGCTTTGCAGCCAAGCACTGTTTAGTCTCTTCATCATGTTGGCAGACCAGAACCAGTTATAGAATGGCTCTGAATTGGGGAGTTGGCCCTTCTATTATATGTCATCATGTCTTTCTGGAAACAGGTTCCCCAGCCTCTTCCACATGGGGATTTTCTATCAACTGAGGTCATCAACTCCCAGTTACAATCAAATCATACATTTAGAACTGAAAGAGGCCTTCAAAATGAGCTGTTGTGTGACTCTTACTGTATCAGTTAGTTATTTTTTAAAATACTCATACGTTTTTTCCAACATACTTTGTTTCAAAGGTTCTCAAAAGTTTTAGTTTCAAGACTCTTTTATACTCAAAAAATTATTGAGGAACCCAAAGAACTTTTGTTTATGTGGTTTATCTTTTGTTATTTGCCATATTGGAACTAAAGCTAATAAAGCTTCAAAATAGTTATTCATTTAATAATAATAGTAAACCTACCATATGTTTATATAACATATTTTTAAGAAAAATAACTTTTCAAAGCAGAAATTTAATGAGATTACTTTAATATCTGACAACAGAAGACAGCTAGATTCTCATGTCTGCTTTTGCATTTAGTTTATTGTATGTTTTGTTTGAAGTATCTGAAGAAAATCCAGTCACATAGATCTGTGTTTGAAGTCAATCAATATTTATTAAGCACTCCCTATGTGCCAAGGAGTGTGCTAATTGCTGGGGATGCAAAAAGAAGTAAAACAAAAAAAAAAAGGCCCTGCCCTCAGGGAGTTTATAATCTAAGGGAAAAGGGAGAATTAATATCTTAATAGGTAAACAATGTCTTAGTATTATTATGAAAATAATTTTTACCTAAAATTCCCTCTGAAAGGGTCTTAGAGACCTTCAAGGGGTCCACAGACCACATTGAGAACTGTTGAAAGAACTGGTGGTCTTTATCATTAACCTAAATTTGAGAACCAAAGGCTGTGATGAGTCATCTAAAAATATTATATACCTATTGGTATATAATTCAATTGGTTTAATTCAAAGGTGCTAAAGTAGTGCCTCTTCTTTATTGAAGATTTTTATACTAAGGTATTTTGTTAATTGTCAGACAATATAATTTCTTTCCCATTTCATATCCACATCAACATCTTATCTTTTTTTCTTCATCTCTGTTGCCTAAATTCTGTCCCATTATTCTGGGTCCAGTTCAGTGATATCACCCAACTCCAAAAAGCTTCTCTGATCTTTCCCACTGTATATGACCTCTCTTTCATTTAAAAACAAAACGACAAACCAACCCTACCACTTTGGGTCTTTTATCATATTTTGTCTTTTACTATAACTTAGGGGACCTTGTCTTTTATATCCCCCATGGTTGTGGGCACTCTGAATATTTGTTGAATTGATTTGACAGTTAAGATTGATTTATTGACAAAAATAAATGAGATATCTTTCAACTGTATTGCTTGGTACTTTGCATTGATTTTATTTTATTTTATTTTTTTGTGTATGACTTTAGAAGATATATCCCGACTTTCATCATATTTGATAGACTACTAAAGAACATCACTGTGTTTTTTTTTTGTCTTAATCTGCTATCTTGAAACAAAATTATGGCTACTAAAAAGCATTTAAATAGTCACTACTTCTTTTCCATTTGAAAGACTGTAGGGAAATTTGGAATTTGGGCAAATGTGAAAGATAAGAGATAAAATCCTTAAGAGAAAAAAATCGTTAAACATTGTAAAACAAAGTTTATTTTCTACTACTCTCCATTGCCTAATTCTATACTTCATGGAATTACTAGCATATACAGTCAATGAGAAGTTATATATTAACAAATTGTCCACATTGCTGATTATCTGAGGCAAATATTTTCAAATTTGTGTTGCCTTTACTCTGCTTAATTAAGTACTGTTTTGTTGACATTATCCTTAGCTTTGTCTTACTTTAGCCCAGCAGGAGTAAGAAGAGGTTTTCAGCTAAAACAATTACCTTCCTGCAGGGAAGGTATGAACCGGCAAGTTTTTAGAGAAAGTCCACATTCAGCCTTTCTTCAGGCTGACCCTTTTTATCAATATGAGAGGCAATTCAGTCCATTCCCTGTTGATGAAGGTAGCAGTAGGTGGAGAGGCTGAAATGAGGAGTTAGTCTTTTATGGTTACATTATTTGGAAGAATCAGAAATTCAGAGTAGTAGACATTTCTATGTTGAAACATAAATACAAAACTACATTGTGAAGCCACTTAAATTATTTTTGGTTGTTTTTTTTTCCACCTAGAATTATCAGTACCATTATCTGCCCCTCCTTCATAATTTTGGATGGTAATGACCCACCTAGAATCAACATAAATTCTTTCTCAATGACATGCCTGACTTTGACCATAAATTAAAAACAATTTTATCTCATGTTGGCTAATTAATTGTGAGGAGGTTATGTTGAAAATATTTTCATTTCTGGGCTTAGATTTGCTGTTTGATTAGTTGCAGACTTCTCTGAGTTACTTGCTATTTCCCATGATTATATCTGTCTGTCTAGCTATTCATCTGTCCATCTATCTATACATATACATATATATATGTATATATGTATATAAGTTATGAGAAGACTTATTGTTAAAGCTCTCCTTGAGTTTTGGAATAGAAGTTGTTCATAATTACTCCTTTGCTTATAGTGATTGTAGTGATGCATATTATGTTCGATTAATTTTAACACCTTCTGTTTGATAAAATGAATTTTTAAAATCATTTCCTCTCAGCCTCAGTTTTTTCATTATAAAATAGGGGCCAGATAATCTCTAAGGTGCCTTGCTGCTCTAAATTCTTAACTTGGGGTCTATTAACTTGGGTTAAAATATAAAACGACATTTTGCTATTTCATTGTAATTGGCTTCCTTTGTAATTCTGTGTACTTTATTTTAGGTACTTAAAAATATTACTCTGAAAAGGTACCAGAGTCTTAGCCAGACTGCTGAAGAAGGGGTGGGATTTGTGACACTAAAAAAGATTAAGAGCCCTTCCCTTAGATCCAGAGATCTCTCCTTTGTGTTTACTCCAAGGAGATCAAAGACAGAAAAAAAGATCTAATATATACCAAAATATTCACAGCAGTGGTTTTTATGCTGGCAAGGACTTGGGAACAGCTGAACAAATTGTGATACCTGAATACAATAGAATATTACTACGTTTTAAGTGTGCACCAATGCTGAAAGAACTTGAAAAACTGTGTGTGTGTCTGTGTGTGTAGAGAGAATGAACAGTGAAAATAAAAATAAAATAAAAGTGAATGCTATATAATAATGATGTAGGTTGGTCTTAGAAAAGAAGTGAGAAAATGCAAGTCTTTCCCTTCACTGAGAGGTTGGGGACTATGCGGTAGAATGTTGGGTTGATGTGTTGGTTGCTTTTGCTGAACTGCCTTTTTTCTTTTTTAACCTTTGCTACCAGGGAATACTTGTTGGATAGGGGAGGAGAAAGGGCATGTTTGGAAAGAAATAATGTAAAAGCCAAAAGCAATCAGTCTTTTAAAAAGCAAAGAGAAATATATCCTCTGATAATCCTAGTCTTCTGGATAGAAAAAGAAACGCCATCATCTATATTATTTCCAAGTGAATACAAGATGAGATTTTTTTAGTTAGATTCAATCTTTTTCTATCTTAAATTCATTTCTTACATAAATTCAAATTCTCTTAGGCCTTCAATACTGATAGGGTACAGCCTTAAAGTGTATAAGCACAAAATATCTATCTGGATATCTATCCAGTCTTTGACTACGACCTCCAGCAAGTCACTTAATCTTTCTGGGTTTAGTTTCTCCATCTGTAAAATGAAGGGGTTGGATTAGATGACCTCTGAGATCTAGCACTAGTTCTATGCTCCCCTGATCATATTAATGGGTCAGTTATAGATTATTCTCAATGAATAGCCACCCATTTGCTGACTTGTAGAAATAGCAATTAAATGAATTATCACTGCTTGAAGGATCCAAGCATTATGGTCCACTTTAATGGAAGATTCAAATTAATTTTTCACAGATATTTAAAATGTGAAATTTATGCTGCTCTGTGGGAGTTGCTGGAAAAAAGAAATTTGCAATAAGTGTCCTATATGGTCACTATAGTAAATATTTTGCACAGTAAGGGAAAAAATACTGTAAAATAATATATTAAAAATACTAGCATTTATCCAGTTTAATAAATTAAGGCAGAGGAGAAACCATGAAAAGAATTTCTAAAATCATGAAAGTTATGGATAAATTGAATGTGGATTTACTGAATATTGGAATTGAGAGACCTCCTTTGAAGCCTGAAAGAAGTTATAAAATGATGTTAAAAGAAGTTCTGCCATACACAGTGATTACTAAATTTTGAAACCTCAAATTGGAAATGCAATATGCAAATACAGTACAATACAATACATAACATAGTATACAAATACAATACAACATACAATACCCAAATAGAAAATACAAAGAGATTTAAGAAAGGTTTATACACATGGATAATAGAGATTTATGTCATAAATAGATAACTCCATGGTAGCACTACTGTGAACTATCCTGGTACATCAAAATTGGAGGTCACATACTGGATTGTTTCATTCTGTTGGAGGTCAGATACTGCTGACCTAAGACAACAAAGATGTGTGATGGTAAATGTTTAACAACCAGCCCTCCAGAAAAAGAAAGTATGCATGACACGTTTAAATTTAATCAGCATTGTTAACATTTTATGCATCACTTTCCTAAGTCTAGACAATTAACAGTACAATAAATGAAGCCCTAACCTATAGCATAGGCTGATTTTTGAGGTATAAATGCTCACACTAAAATTTAGTAATCAGCTATTGTAATCCATGGCTCCAGCATCTTACATTCTTTCTTAACACTAAGAACAGGCATGCGCATGCACGCGCGCACACTCACATGCATATACACACCCACACACACCCCTTTATCATATCATTGATTCAGTCATGTTAAGGACAGGGTCTGTGCTATATATATCATTCTATCATCAACATTACCTTGAATTAGAATAATATTAATTAGCCCACAATTATGTAATGCTTTTAGATCTGGAAAAATACTATATGTTATATTATTTTATCCTTGAAACAAGGTCAGACATGGTGTACTAGACAGAAAAACTGGCCTTGAAGCCTGGAAAACTTGGGTTCAAGTCCTGTTTCTGACATATACTAGACATGTGACCCTGGACTAGACACAACTTCTCAATCTAATAAACATTTATTAAGCACAATGGCTCTATAGACCTTCAGTTTGATAGTCTAATACTTCTCTCTCACACTTTCCTTTGGAGCCTCCCAACACTGAACTAGCTCTGGTAATGTATGCATCAACCTCATATCAATGTGTCCATCCCTGGAAAGTGTCCTTCCAAGGTAAGTGAACTTATCCACAGTATTCAAGACTTCCATTTGCTGTAATCTATGGTACCACATATGGATGGTGTGGTGCTGGCTGGTGGAACACCTGTATTTTCTTGGTGTTAATTGTTAGGCCAAAGTTAGCACAAGCAGAAGAGAATCAATCCACACTTTGTTGGATCTCAACTTCAGAGGCTGCATTGAGTGCACAATCATCTATAAATGAAAAATAATGCACCAACTCTCCCTCCACTTTAGTCTTGGCTTGCAGCCTTTTCAAGTTAAATAATTTACCGTCAGTGCTAGTTCATCCTCATTGAAGGTGTCTGACACATTGCTGAAAACATCATGCCAAAAAGCATGGGAACAAGCATACAACCTTGTTTCATTCTGTTGGTGACTGGGAAATTTTGAGAGCATTGTCTATTATCCACAACCCTGGCAAGCATAACATCATGAAACTGACATATAATGCTGATGAACTTCTCCAGACAATCAAATTTTTACATAACTTTCCTTAAGCCCTCATGACTGACAGTATTAGAGGCCTTGGTCAGATTGTTGTCCATAAATGTTGTGCACAGACCTCTGTTCTGATCCTGGCATTTCTCCTGGAATTGTCAGGCAGCAAACACCATATCCACTGTTCCTTGGCCCCATCTGAAGCCACACTGCCTCTCAGGTAGATGACGTTTTTCCAAGTGAAAGATCAGCCTGTTAAGGAAGACTCTGACAAGAATCTTTTTTTTCTTTCTTTTTTTTTTTTTTTAAAGCAATCAGGGTTAAGTAACTTGCTCAAAGTTACACGGCCAGTTATTTCTGGGTGTGGTGCTGAGTATCTGAGCCCAGATTTGATCCAGGTCATCCCAACTCTGAAGCCGGTGCTCTTACTTGCTGAGCCACCTGGCCGCCTCTAAGCAATTGGGGTTAAGTAACTTTCTCAAGGTTACACAGCCAGGTGTTCCTGGGTGGGTGCTAAGTGTCTGAGCCCTGGATTCAATCTCCAGGTCATCCCAACACTGGAGCCGGTGCTCTTTCTTGCTGTGCTACCTGGCTGCCCCCAAGAATCTTTATTTTTTCAATTTTATTTTATTAGATTTGTTTATCTACTTTTGGTTTACAACATTCCGTTCCACAATCCCTTGAATTCCAAATTTTTTCTCCTTCCCCCCAATGGTGGCATGTAATCTGATATAGGCTCTACAAATAGCTTCTGTTGACCATTAGACTGACAAGAATCTTGCCAGCAGTGACTGAGAGAGACATTCCTCCACTCCCCCCACTCCCCCCCTCCGTGATTTGTCATAGGACAATTTATTTCCTTTACCTTTGTAGAGATGGACAGTGGGGAGGCATCCTTGAACTCCTGGGCAATAACCTTTTGCCTTATAACAGGAAAATTTCAATCAGCTTTTGTATGGGCAATGAACCCCCTACCTTGTAAATCTCAGCTGGAATAGAACCAGCCCCAGGTGCTTTGTCACAGGAGAGAAGCCTAATGACATTCAAAACCTCTTCTTCAGTTGGAAATTTGGCTAGATAGGGTCTCACTGGCTTCAGTGTTGATCGATGATGGTCTGTTGACATAATCTATTAAATGCCAATGTTTCTTTGAGGGTACATCCATGAAGTTTTATTGTGTTTAGGTAAACAGAAGACAGTGTTGGTGATGAGACAGTCATGAGATGCACAAGTCTTAAGTAGTAAGTGACCATTGCTGTTGCTGTTTCCAACTCCATTCCTCCCAGTGAATCACTGCCGTATCTGGTAATCTGAGCCTGCTCTAGGATTAAAGTCACCCAGAATTATAAGCTTGTTCTCTTTTGGTACATTGATGATGAGGGTCTCCAGGTGTTCATAAAATTTTTCTTTGACCTCATCAGGGTTCTTTGTAGTTGAAGCATAAGCACTGATGTTGGTGGCATGGAGATTTCCTGCAAGTGGTAATTGCATTGTCATGAGCCTGTTGTTCACTCATTTTGGTATATACATACATAAAAGCTTGTTGACTAGATTAATTTTAATTGCAAAACCTATGCCAGCTTCACAGCATTCTCCTTCTCTGCTACCATTCCAGAAAAACATGTATCCAACTCCAGCTTTGGTGAGCTGGCCTTCATTTGCTAGCCTTGTTTCACTCAGGGATGCTATTTGGATTTGATACCTGTTGAGTTCTCTCACAGCAGCTGTTCGTCTTTCAGGTCTACTGGATTTTGTGTTGTCCATAAATGTGTGCAACATTCCATGTATTGATGGTGAGTAGAATCATCTTTGTAGAAGTTTTTTGTGGATTCTTTTGTGTTTTGGCCATAGGGTAGGATCACCACCTGTTTCATTAATCAGGCCAAGGTTGGATAAGCAATTTTTAGGGCACCTTTTCTAGCCCCTTCCTCACACCATGAGGTGAACAGTGAGGTCCTTAAAAGGCTGCTCAGACATGCAGGGGGCTGTCAAATCCCACTGCTGCTTCCAGTGAGAAGATGACTCTGTGGTCACCTGTGTGCAGGGTTGTGCTACAGCTCCCAGTATATGCACACCTGCTTCTCTGTCAATTGCCTTTTCCCACAGAACTTTGAGATAGGTAAAAATGATTAAATGGTATGGGTCATGTCTTTTGATTCATACATAAATTGTATTGAAGTGAGGTACCGTTGCACAAAGTCTCACCTCCTTTTCCAGAGTCACCACAGTCCAATGGCAGGACAGAATCAAGACGACTGGTGATGACTCAGGATGCAGTAGATGACCTTGGTCTTTGATGTCTAACCAAACTCCTCCTTCAACTGCCTTCGTGGCTGTTGGAACAAGGTGTTCTCAGCCGCTCTTTCCACCAGGACAAGTCTTCACATGGTTGGGGTAGATAACCCCCTAACTCACTAACTGGCTTAAGACCTATCAGTTACCCTCAACATGGTTCAGCCCATCTGCTGAAATGGTTTACTGGGGTGTGGCCACTGCACATGCTGCAGCTTCTTGGAGCTACAGGTGAGAGTTGAGTGGACCAAGTAGACACCAAAGGTGAAAAGCATTCCTGAACAGGACTCAGCAGCCCTCACATCAGAGGTACTAGTGTCCCCTGGACACACCCTATACCCCAATCAATCAGTAAGCTCTTATTAATCACCTATATCTGTTAGGTACTGTTCTAGTGCCAAACAAAAATGGCATTTCCTTTCCTCGAGAGGAAACAACACATAAATATATAAATAAATGCAACACATAAACAAAATAAGTAAGTTTTTATTGGGGGAGGGAGGAGGAGAAGCACAGCTAGGTGATACAGTCTTCCCAACTCCAGACCTGGCACTCTATCACTGCTCAACCAAGAGATGATAGCAAGATCATTTGGAAAGCATTTAATCCAATCCTTTCATTTTGTAAACTCTGTGAAGGAAAGAAACTTTCTCAGATCCTGGCATGCATTGGGGTAACTAATAGATGTTTCAGTATTCAAGCTGAATAATATTGTTTTTGGTCAAAAAGTATTTCTTGTGGACCAGAGTGGTGGTTTCTCAGTACCTTTCATAAATGCACTTGTTTCTGACTCTTTCCCATTACTATAAGTCTTTATGCAGTTCTTGGATGACCTAGTGTTAGGGATATAATTTGTTGAGGTGCTTCTTGGTTTGATACTGTTGATGAACCTGGGTAGAGAGAGAAAAGGGGGCAGTTAGGTGGCAAAATGGATAGAGTGCTGGGTCTAGAGTCAGGAAGACTCATCTTCCAGAGTTCAAATCTGACCCCAGACACTTAATAACTGTGTAACTCTGGGCAAGTCACTTAACCCTGTCTACCTCAGTTTCCTCATCTGTAAAATGAGCTGGAGAAGGAAATGGTAAACTACTTGCATTATCTTTGCCAAGAAAACCCCAGATAGGATCATGAAGAGTCAGACGCAACTGAAAGCAACTGAACAACAACAGAAAGACAAGAAATTCCCTAATTTCCAGCTCTCAAGTGAACCCCCTCGATCTGTTGAGGTATGGTACTCTTGAGATTTTTTGGCCTTGATCTTGTGCTAGAAAGCTAAACCCCACAAAAATCATGACAGTTTTGTTCTAGAGGAAAGCATTTATTGTCAAAATTCAGATTATAAGGGACTTCTTAGCTCAGTAATAAAAATCTGGACCATGAAAGGAATCATAAGTTCAACAACATAAATTTTATGAAAAATGGTATCTATATAATTAAAAAAAGAAAACCTTGTACCAGAATTCTAGAAATATAATACACAAAATAATCCTTTAAAAGAGGAATGGGATTGCCTCTCCTAAATCCGGTTGGGTATGCCTGGACATATATCCATGTGGACTTTACTAGAAGGCAGATTTAAAAAAGGAGAAAGGGGCTGTAAAACTGGACTTCCAGGCTTGTGGCCAGGTAGCACAGCAAGTAAGAGCACCAACTCCAGTGTCAGGATGACCTGGGGATTGAATCTGGGCTTAGACACTTAGCATCCACCCAGAAACACCTGGCCGTGTAACCTTGAGCAAGTTACTTCACCCCGATTGCTTAAAAAACAAAACAAAACTGGACTTCCATCACAGCTGCCTGAAAAGGAAGAGTCCCGGAGCACAGCCCAGAGGTTGCTCTCTTATCACTAGTCTACAGGAAAGAGAGGAAGGAAAAGTCTGAGCAGAGCATCCAGGCTCTTATACCTCAGCAGACAGGGAGGGAAGAAGGACAGGAATAGGAGGCAAGGTGAAGGGCTAAGACCCAGGAAGCATACTTACTACTATTCTGCCAAACTAGTCACATTAGCTTTTCAGTGTTGCCTCCTCTGTTGATTAAATGCTTCACTGGAGTTCTACCAACAAGAAGTAATTTTGAATGAGGAGAGTGTGTTATTGGAGTGAGAAGTCCCACTCTTTCAATTCTGTGACTGTTGGGAAACATTTCTATGTTGGCATAAGCTAGTTGGAGAAGAGATGGGTTCCATACTGCTTTCATTTACCACAACCAAAACTGCTTACCTTGGCACTACCCAGTATGGGGTACTGAGAACATGGCTATAAGGTATCAGTTATTAACTCTGTCATTTCCAAGGAAGTTGATGCTGCAAGACTAACAGCCAGGTTGACTGGAGGACCTTCGAGGTCTATTCCATTTTTAAGTTTCTTTGATGCCATAGTTTCTTTTTATTTGTTTGTAAATCTCAAGGATTTTGGAGTTTTCCAGGGAAAACTTTGACTTCATCTCTTTCTCTCTGGTTCATAGTCAGATCACCACATTTTGTCGTACTTTTCTGTTTCTTAAACGTATATAATTTTGTCCACTTTTCTTTGCCTTTAAAAAAATCAGAACAAATGGCATCTTCCACTGTGCATTGTTGATTATTCAAGATTCTTTCTTGTACAACTGTTGCAGAAGTTTTCCCTATGCTTTTATTTCTTTCAGAATGAATCTAACTTTTTATTTAATGTTTTAGTCATCATTTTTCACAGGTAATCATCATTAGAATTAGGTAATCATCATTGGAATGAACTAAATCTCTAGCCTTGTCATAGTTTTTTATTGGGTGTTTGGAGGTGATTTAATGCATTATTATTAGCACTTATATTTCTTTTTTTTTTTGAGGGGGAAAGCAGGGCAATTGGGATTAAGTGACTTGCCCAAAGGCACAGGACTAGTAAGTGTTGAGTGTCTGAGTCTGGATTTGAACTCAGGTCCTCCTAACTCCAGGACTAGTGCTCTATTCACAGCACCACCTAGCCGCCCCTGCACCTATACTTCTTTAAACTTCTTATTTTAGTCAGTGACTCTTACCCTTGACATTATTTCATTCCAGATGAGTTTCTTTTAACAAAATAACCTGCAGATTTAACTCCACAAAATTTAATTCTTTTTTTATTTCCATGTTATTCATTTTATGTTGATAGGAAGCTATGTGCACTTTCATCACAGCAACTAGGACAGGAGTGATCCGACAACTTTGAAAGTGCTGTTGCTTCAAACTAAAACATCTTCACAGGTATAAGCTGTCATCATATTTTTGTCTTGTGACACTGAAACTAGGATGACTTGCAACCCAAGACACAAAAAGAAATCTAACATTTTGAACTGTTCTTAGGCCATTTGACATTGTGGTCGATTTAAGGGGAACAAGCATTCAGTGCTGTTATTATCTCCATGTTGCAGTCGAAGAAACTGAGGCAAACACAGGTTAAATGACTTGCCCAGGGTCCTAGTTTGAGGTGTGGAGAAGTGGGAGGATGGGAAAAAAAAGCTTGTTAATTCAAAAATAAAACAGAAATGTATCCAAGCTATTAATAGCCATATGGGAAAAGGCTCCAAATCAGTAATAGAGAAATGCAAATTAAAACAATTCTGTAGTTCCCCCTTGTGCCCATCAGGTTGACAACAATTTCCAAAAAAAAGGATGGTGATTTGGAGGAACTAAGAGAAAACAAGAACGAACACTATGGACTGTTGTTGGAGCTATGAATTGGTCCAGCCAGTCTGGAAAGTAATTTGGAGTTATGCCCAAATTACTTTCCAGTAGTTTGGAAAGTTACTGAACTTACCAAAATTTAGTGAACTTTTTCACTAATCACAAAGTCACTAAAAACTAGGCATATTCTTTGATTCGGAGATATCTCTACTAGACCTATTCCCCCAAAAGATCAAAAACAGAGGGAAAGGACCTATGTGTGCAAAAATACCTTAATAGCATTTTTGGGGAATGGTTGTTGTGGCAAAGAACTAAAAACTAAGGGAGTGCTCATCCGTTGGGTAATGGCTGTGAACAAATTACTGTATATGAATGTAACACTATGATGTCCTAAGAAATTATGAAAAAGGGGCTATTTCAAAGCAACCTGGAAAGGTTTGTATGAACTGATACAGAATGAAGTGAGCAGAATCAGAAGAAACATTTATATAGTAGCAACATTGTAAAGACAAATGACTAAAAGACTTAAGAACGCTGATCAATGCAAAGCCTAACAGATAATTTTCTTTTTTGATCCTGGAGACAATAGGGACCCAGGGCAGCTTATTGGACAAGTAACATGGTCAGACTTGTTCTTTACGAAGATCAGTTTGACACTTTGTTGATTGAAGAAAAGTAAAAGAAAAGTTTAAAGAGAGTGAGTCACACCATACTAAACTAATTTTTTCTAAGTTTAGGAAACTGGTAGGTGAGGGGAGTACCATAGATATGGTTGCCTAGATTTGAGCAAAGCTTTTGATAAAGTATCTCATGATCTTTTGAAGAGGATGGAGACATATGGGCCAGAGAAAAGAACTTCTCCCCCTTTTTTTTTTTTACCAGTTGGTGTCACTGTGGAGCAGTTTTGGCTACAAAGTTTGTTTTTCTACTCTCCTTCCTTAGGAATTTGTTGAGGAGCTGCTTCCTCACCCTGGGCTGCCTGTGGCAGTTCACTAGTCTACACCCATTCTACCCTATCAGTTTTGGATGCAGGAATTTCCATTAGCCGTCCTGAGCAGCCACAGCTGTCTGTAATAACTGCTCACTCTTAACTATAAGGACAAAAGAAAAGCCCCAGGATTTAATTTAAATTCTTCCTGTTGAGGCACTTTGTCACATATGATTAATAAAATCATAATTTTGAAGTTTTCTCACTTGATCAGCTCTGGAGCCCCCACATCAAAATCAAATCCTGACATTTAAAGATTCTGTGTGTTACCTCATCACTGGTACCTTTGTATTTCCCCCTTTTATTCTGTTTATTAGGTGTGATATTGGGGGGGGGGAGCCAAAAACTTCCCAACACTAAGAGCTATGAAAAGGTGTAATGGGCAGTCTTAAGAAGTGGTCAAGTAGACACTTATCTGGGGATTCCTTTCATGTGTGGCTCAAATTTGAGAGCCACTGAGAAGCCTTTATATGCGTGACAAAGCATTCAGAATTGATCATACATTTTTATGTGAAACAAAATCAGCATGAAAAAAAAAAAAATGAAAACATCCTAGCAAGGTTATCTATTAACAAATAGATGTAAGGACAGGGGATTTGGAGAGAGTAACCTTTTGAACCATTCCTCATTTTTTAAAGTTATGGTTGTAACTGGCATGTGGTCTGAGTTCTGCTCCCCTCTGAACAAGATCTCTGCCCAGAAGCTCCCTTTATAAGCTTAAATTTCTAGACTTGGAGTCCATTCTCCAAGAAGACTTTTGGACCTGATCACCATGATACTGTTGCTGATGCTTACCT
The DNA here is from genome assembly GCF_028583685.1 of Petaurus breviceps papuanus. NCBI lineage: Eukaryota > Metazoa > Chordata > Mammalia > Diprotodontia > Petauridae > Petaurus > Petaurus breviceps. The sequence continues at coordinate 61,468,127 of NW_027185764.1, read as the reverse complement.
CTCTTTCTTCCATAGATTCACTCTAAGTCTCTTCTCTGCCTCAGAGTAATTCAAAGGGCAAATCTCTGTTCCCAAAGGTCCTTGCCAGTCTGGTCTTTCTCAAAGCTGGGAGGGAATGCTGGCCCTCAAAAGACCTCAAATCTCAAGATTCCTAGTGAAGATGTCAAAACTATTTCCTCTGCCCATGGGGAAATCAGTCTGAAACCCATCAGAATACCCTGTAAAATTATTTGCAACGGGGTTCCATGATGTAAACCTGTCTTTGCACTTTATTTAGGACCTTACAACTCCTCATTGTATCAGTTGTTGTTGTTCAGTTGTTTAGTTGTATCCAACTCTTAGTGACCCTGTATGGGGTTTTCTTGGCAAAGATACTGGAGTAGCTTCTCCAGTAGATTAGGCAAACAAAGGTTAAGTGGCTTGCTCAGGGTCACATAGCTAGTAAAATGTCTGAGGTCAGATATGAACTAAGGTCTTCCTGACTCTAGACCTGGCACTTAATTTACTGTGCCACCTAGCTTCCCCCAAGTTAAACACAGGTTAAGTGACCTGCCTAGGGTCACACAGCTAGTGATTATCTGAGGTTGAATTTGAGCTTGAGACTTCCGGACTCCAGGCCTATCCACTGAGCATCTGGCTGCCTGTTAGTTACCTACCTCTAAAATATGATTTTATCAACTGGGTGGAGGTATAAATCAGTTGATGGTATGTGTGTGTGTGTGTGTGTGTATCTGGTTTTTGATCAACTATCTTTCCCCCCCATGTTGATTTTGTTTCCTAACAAATACATGTTGTACCAAAAAGTCTTGGTGCAGTTTTAAGCTTTAATAGCTTTAAGCATTCCTTTCCTACCACACACCCTTTGATATCGAACCCTCCCTTATAACACAAAAAAACTTAAGTAGAACCAGCCCATCTGGGGACTATGGCTGAGAGCCTATGTAACATCCAGCAACCAGAGAGGTAAGTGCTGTGTTTTATCATTTGTTCTTCAGGACAAAGAGCAGTTATTACAGCTAATCCATGCTCACCTGCATTTCAGGGGTGTTTTTCATTTGCATTATTGCAGTCATTTTCTGTATTCTTGTTCTGCTTGTTTACCTCTGCATTTGACAGAATCACAGAGTCTGAGAGTTGGAAGACTCCTCAGTGGCTCTCATATCTGAGCCGTGCCTGGAAGGAATCTCCACTGTAACCTACCAGACAAGCATCTGCCAGACCACCGAGACTGCCCTTTGCACCTTGTCAGGAAGTTGTTTGTTAGTTTGTTTATGTGACATCAAACTTAAATTCACCTCTTTGCAGCTTCCACCCTTTGATCCATTTTCCATGTGACAGCCCTTCAAATCCTTGAAGCCAACTCTCATACTCTCCCTCAGTCTTCTCTTCCTCAAACTAAAGGCCTTCAGTTCTTTCAAACAATGCTTACAATGTCACAGACTTAGACACCTTCACCATAGTGGAGGTCCTCTTCTGCATACTCTCCAAACTATCAATTGATTTCTTAAATTGCAGTGCCCAGAATTAAACACGATACTCTAGATTGGGTTTGTTGAGGGTCAAGTATGGTGAGACCTGGCCCCTCCCTGTTGCCTTTCCCTCTCTTAATGCAGCCCAAGACCGCATAGACTTTTTTTTGTGGGGCTTCCATGACTCATACTTGCTGACTCTCCTAGAACTTGCTGTCTATTAAAAATCTTCAGTCATTTTTTCAGACAAATTGTCTGTCTTCTTGTAGTACTTCTGAAGTTGATTTTGTGCCCAAGTGCAAGACTTTGCATTTATCCCTATTGAATTTTATCTTAGATTTTGCCAAAGACTTTAACCTTTCAGTGTCTTTTTGGATTCCAATTTTGTCTTCTACCATGTTAACTGTTCTTCCCAGCTGGGTATGATCTGCAAATCTGATGAAAGTATCATCTATCTTTTTTTTTTAATCCAAGTCATTGATAAGTGTGTTGAAAAAGGCCATACAGATCCCTGGGGCTCTCTACAAGAGACCTCTTGCTATAGTTAACTTTGAACTATTATCAAGTACTTTGTGACTCTAACCATCTAGCCACTTCTGAACCTAATTGTCTCATTTATAATTATCTAATTAACTTTCCATTTTCTCCATAAGAATATTGAGATACTTTATAAAAAAAACAAATTCAAGCTGAACATTGTAAAATTATAGTAGCTAAGTTTGACCCTAAAGAAAGATATATAGAAAACCCCTTCCTTCCTCTTTTCTCTCCTTCCCCCCACTTTTCATCTTTGCAATGGTGCAAAACCTAAAGTGTGAAACACTTTAAAATATAATGGTAAAAATAAAAAAGAAGAAAAGGGGCAACTAGGTGGCGCAGTGGATAGAGCATGTCAAGAAGACTTGAGTTCAAATGCAGCCTCAGACACTTTACACTAGCTGTGTGACCCAGGGCAAATCACTTAACCCTGGTTACCTCACCCCTTCTCCTACCCCCAAAAAAGAATGCACTTGTTATTTTTCCTGAACTCTTTTCCTTCTATTTTTTTTCTTCTTAATTATAAGTGGATGGCTTTCTAGTTAGGAGAAGGGAAATATAGGTGATATGAAAATCAAACATCTCAGTAAAATTTATTTTGTTGCAATCTAGTAAAACTTCCCACAGCATTCTTCTCATATGCTAGTTAGAAAACCTGTCCAAAAAAAAAGAAAGAAAAGAAAATGAGGTTTAGTCCGGCATTACTTGTTCTTAAAGAAGCTCAAGATTTTAATGTACTGGTGATGGAACTGTGAACTGGTCCAGTCATTATGAAAAGTACTTTGGAACTGTGCCCAAAAAACTATTAAATTGTACATGCCCTTTGACCTGGTGATGCCACTACTACTACAAAGAACTCAGAGAAAGTAGAAAAGGACCAATGTGTATAAAAATATTTATAGCAGCTCTTTTTTTGTGTGGTGGCAAAGAACTGGAAACCAGGGTGATGCCCATAAATTGGGGAATGGCTGAACAAATTATGGTATATGTATGTGATGGAATACTCTTGTCTTGTAATAAATGATCAAGGAGGTGGTTTCAGAGAATGCTGGGAAGACATATGAATTTATACAGTGAGGTGAACAGAACCAGGAGAAAAATTTATGCAATGACTCCAATATTGTAAAGTTAAACAGTTTTGAAGGATTTGGGTACTATGATCAATACAATGACCAACCACAATTCCAGAGGATTCATGATGAAACATACTGCCCACCTACTAATAGAGAAGCAGATATGTATTATACATATGTGTGTATGTTTATGTGTGTGTAATTTTAATATGGCCAATGTGGGAATTTGTTTTGCTTGACTATATGTATTTTTAGCAGGGCTTTTGTTTTTCTTGCTTTCTCAATTGGGGGAGGGAGGGAAAGAGGGAGAGGTTGAAAAGGTGAGAGGAAAAGAATGTAGATCTGAAAATAAAATAAAATTTAATAAAAGTTCTGTATCTTTTTAATCATTTCATTTTCTAGATGTTTGCTGACCATCTCTTTAATGATCTATTCTTTTTTAAATACTCCCCAAAATGTTATGGATTTTGGTTGTGATAAGACTTTGCAAAAGAGACTTTTGCAGTTCTATCTGTAATGAAATAGTGTGCCTGTTTCTCTACATTTCTACAAACTGAAATATTCATATGGATCTGTGATCCCATCAATTCAGCAGTTCCCATCAGTGATACAGACTGAAGCTTATCTGTGCTTTTTCATTCTGTGTCCATGTCCTTCAGAATATTCATGACAAGGTGCCTACCCAATATGCTGGAGTCCTTTCTTGATTTTTCCTGACATTGCAAGAGTACCAAATGATGACTCTATCTACCTGTAATCTTTCACTTGTTTTCCTTGACCAGTTCATCTTCTCTTCCTGTCATACATTTCTTTGATGATGACTCCTATTCTTCTTAGTTAATTGACAGTAGGTTGCAGCCTATTCATATCCATCATGTGCCCCTCCACTACTCTCTGTATGATATTCATTTTTACTTCTGAGGCAAAATTGTATTCCATTTCTTGCTTCCATAGAACAATATCAGAAGAATTTTAGTATTGATAGGATATGGCTAGAAAGTAATTGTTGGAGGGGCTGTGGAAAGAAAGGCACGCTAATACATTGTTAGTGGAGTTGTTAATATGATCATTCTTGAAATCAATTTAGAACTTTACCTAAAAAGTCACTAAACCCTGCCTACCCTTTGACCCAGTGACATTGTTAGTAAGCATATACCCCAAAGAGACCAGAGTCAAAGGGAAAAGAAGCATAGGTACAAAAGTATGGCAGCACTTTTTGTTGAAGCAAAGAAGTGGAAACAAAGGGAGTATCCATTAACAGGGGAATGACTGAGCAGGTTTTGTCATATAAAGGCAATAGAATATCATTGTATCATAAGCAATGACAGAAGCAATAGATGCAGAGAAACCTGGGAAGACTTTTGTGAACCTGATTTTCTCCTTCCTTCCTTCCTTCCTTCCTTTTCTTTCTTTCTTTTTTCTTCTTTTAATCAGTTGAGATTTGCCTTCTCACCTTTCCATCCCAAATCCTGCCACCATTGAGAATACAAAAAACAAATAAAACAATCCATTATGCACAGATGTAGTTAATCAAAACAAACGTCCACATTGGCCATATCCAAAAAAATAATTTCTCTTATTCTGCTTTGAGATCTTTACCTCTTTATCAAGAGCTGGGAGGCATGTTTCATCATTAATCCTCTGAATCGTGTTTGGTAATTAAACTGATGAAGAGTTCAGCCCAATAGTATTGTATCATATTTATATACCATAGCTTGTTTGTTCATTCCCTAATTTATAGTACCCTTCAGACTCGTTCTTTGCCACCTCAGAAAGAGCATTGTACATCCTTAGAATCTGCTTTGCTTAGGACTAATCCCTCCCTCTAATTCACCTCCCCCCTACTTCTATTTCCTTGTTGAGTGAAATGTATTTCTCTTCCTAACTCTTTGTATATTATTCTTTCTTTTGACAGTTTTAGATGAATGCTAGATTCAAGTGTCAGCTACTCCCTTTACACCAAGACCCCCTTACCTCCTTGTTTGTATAGAATTTTACTTGTGCACCTTGATTTTGTGAGATAATTTTCCCTAACCTTCCTTTCTTTTCTCCTTTATCACAATATATTTCTCTCACTCTTTCCATTCTTTTCTTAAGATCATCAAGACATAACAAAGCTCTTGGGCTTTGTCTAATTGGCTTCCCTCTATAAACCCTAATGATGATAGAGTTCAAAGGGGACACATTCTTTCCTCATATTTTAATATAAGCAGTTTATTCTTGTTTAGTCCTTTGTCATTGTTTACTCTTGTTTACATTTTTAGTGCTTCTATTCACTCCTGTGTTTGTACTTTGCATTCTCTCCACAGCTCTGATTTTTTCATCAGGGTGCTTGGAAGTTCTCTATTTCATTTAAGTTTGATTTTTCCCCTGATAGCATTATACTCATTTTCACTGGGTAAATTATTTTTGCCTGTAAACCCAAATTCTTTGCCTTCTGGATTATCATAGTTTAAGTTTTCTGCTACTTTATAGTGGTGTGATCTAAATCATGTGCAATCCTGACTTTGGCTCCTTGGTACTTGAATTCTTTCTTTCTGGTTGTTTGCATTATTTTTTTCTTTGACCTGGAAGCTCTGGATTTTGGCTATGATGTTCCTGGAAGTTTTCATTTGGGGATTTCTTTCAGAAGGATATTCTTTTGATTACTACTTTGCCATCTGGTTTTAAGAGATCCAGAAAATTTTCTTTTAAGGTTTTTTTGTAGTATCTGAGATCTTCTATTGGTCATGATGCTCAATAATTTAATTTTTTTCTCCTTGATTTGTTTTCCTGGTCAGTTGTTTTTGCTTTTCTTACCCTTTCTTCTATGTTTTTTTCACCCTTTTGACTTTGTTTTAGTATTTCTGATTGCCTCATGGAATCCTTGGCTTTTATTTGGTCCATTCATATTTTCAGAGAGTTTGTCATTTGTGTAAGGTTTTGTGCCTTTTCTGTGAAACTACTAATTCCCTTCCCAATTCTTTCTTCCATAAATCTCATATCTTTTCCATTTTTTTCCTCAAGCATTTTCATTCCATTTATAAAAACATTTTTAAAAACTTTATAAAATCTTGCATCATCTCTTCCAGGAATTCAAGCTGAGTTTGTGCTCAAGCTGTGTTTTTCCTCTGGGGCTTTGTAGATGTTTTGTAGTAATTTCTTCTGCCACCATAATAGCTCATTATGATGGAGTTCTTTTTTTGTTTGCCAGATATTAAGGCTGGACTCTGTGTCATTTCTGGGGGGAAGGTCTGGGCTGGTCCTGTTGTACTTTCAGGAACAGTTTGGGACCTTCAAGCTTTCAGTACTCCTGAAGTAGTCTCATTTAGGACAGAGTTTGAGCTCTGTAAATTCCTAACCTGAACTTCAGTCTGATAAAGAGTAGAATGTTGCTGTACTCTGCTCCTATCAGCCACCTGGAAAGCTCTGTTGACTCAGAGTGGCAGAATTGTAGGCTCCCAAGATTCTCATCCTAGTTATTTTTCTCCAGGCTTGGCTGCAGGTGGAAGTGAGACCTCATTTTGCACCTGAGATTTGAACCACATCACTGTTCTTGCTACGGCTTCCACTGGCTTTTGGACTTTCTTCTTTTTCCATATACCATGTAGGGTCTACCTACTTGGGAATACTGAAGGTCTCCTTCACCTTCCATTTGTGACCAGGAGCTGTGTGGTAGTTGACAAAGCTGACACTTGGCACCTATCCAGTCCCTGTGCCCTAGTATATGTGTCTGGGAGTGTCCTGGTATGGGCCTGAGACCTCCTCTTGCCGTAATTCTCAACATTTCCCTGAGTATTGGAGTGCACCATGGGCAATGTTTTCCTGGATGATCCCTCCCCAGTGTCCACAGACCTCCCTGTCTGATTCCCTGTACAAAGCTGGACTAGACAAAGGACTCATTTTGACCTTTTATGGATTTCCCCATCAAAATCTGGTCTGGTGCATTTTCTAGATCTCTTAGAAGTTCATGGAGAGGAACTCATTGCTTTGCTTCCTATCACTCTGCCCTCTTGGTTTTTTTGCCTTTAGACAAAGATTAACTGATTTTTGTGTCATGAGCTCCTTTGCCAGACTGGTAAAACGTATGGACACCTCAGAATAATGTTTTTAAATGCATAAAATACATTGGATCAAAGGAAGACAATTATATTGACATGTCATTGTCAAAATATTTACAAAAACCAAACTCAGGTTTATGGACCCCATACTCATAGCTAAGTGGGACTGGGGAGAGCCTCCTATAGAAAGTGATATTTGAGTTGTCTTGAAGTCTTGATAATGTAGAATGCTCCTTAGCTAATGGTACAGATGTGAGGACTAGGTGTAGAATGATATATATATTTTAAAGCTGCCCTTTTTGTTGTGAATTTAACGAATAACAGCAAAGGAACATTTCTGTACAACAAAGTATATACTGCATTAAGCTCCAAATAAATATGTGACCTAGATATAAAATATCATACCATAAACAAATGAGATGCAAGAGACATTTTTATTCACAACAAATTCAACACCAGTTTGTTTTATTTAATTATAGTTATTGCAGTGTAGGGCTTTTATTTAGCAGGGATAGGGAGAGTGGGAATGTTAAGTGATAGCAGTAAAAAAAGGAAGAACAGTGAAAAAGAATGAAACATTTTAAAAGTATACTGAAGAGAACAGGAGTTGAGGAATGAACACAGATAAGCAAGGCAATATTAATTTTACCACATTAAATTACATATGTATGCATATAAAAGTTATATATGTGTGTACACACTCACACATGCACACATACACACGCACACTTTTTTTTAAAGGTTAAAAAACTTCCCTGGCTTTCAGCACAACTTTTCTCAGAGTATTTCTCTTATGATCCAGATACTCTTCCCAACTTTGTCTTCTTAAGTTCTGTTTCATTTTCTTTGCAAAGCACATCGTGGACTGAGGTGTTAGTGTCCAAATGTGACGGTTCCTCCGTCACCGATGATGAAAATACATGGTTACTAGAACACTGAGAAATTGGTTCCATTTTCTATTTGTTTTTCTCCTTCCATTCTCACCTATGAATTTTCTGTCAATGAGGAGGCTCGGTTAGGTGTCATGCCAAATTATCTTTAGACTTGTTTTCACTTCCATTGTGACATTACTCATTATTTTTAGCTCTCCTCCTCCATAATGTTTTACCAAGGAGTTTGTATTCTAAAACAATGTTGCCCTCTTCCTGCTGTCTGTGACATTACTCATAATCTTAAGCTCTCTTCCTCCGTAGTGTTTTCCCAATGAGTTTATATTCTAAACCAATGTTGCCCTTTTGCTGCCAACTCGCTCCATTTGGCAAGTAAATCAGTTGTTTGTCTCAGATGGTTTTGGGGCTCTTGTAACTTAGTGTGGTGACTCTTTTGGGTTGCTTCAACTTTTATAGAATGCCAAATTGATGGACACTTAATTAATTTTCATTTCTTTGCTCCAGTAAAAAATACTGCCATAAGTATTTATATTTATATGAGTCTTTTCCTTCTGACTTTGATCTCTTTTGGTATCAGCTCAGTAGTTGTTATTGCTGGGTGAAATAAGTAGACACAGTTTAATGACTTTCTGGGTATAGTTCTAAATTGCTTTTCAGATTGTCAGGACCAATTCACAGATCTATCATAGTGCTTCCCTGTGTTTGTCCCCCTGTAGCCCTGCTAATAATTATCATTTTCCTTTTTTGCCATATTTGATAATCTGATGAGTGTAAGGTAAAACATCAAGATTGTTTTAATTCCTACTTTTTACATAATTTCCCTTGAAATTCTTGAACTTTTGTTACTTTAGATGAATTTCATTTTTTATAGCTCTTTAAAGTAATCCTTTTATAGGTTGATTTGTATGTCACTGAACAAATAAGTTGATTTTAGTAGTTTTGTCATTTTTGTTAGATAGGGTCATCCAATCCATGAACAACTAAATACTTCTCCAATTATTTAGGTACTATATTTCTGTAAAATGTTTTATGCTATAAAATGTTACATACTTCCTGTGTGTGTCTAGAAAGGTAAGTTCCCAAATATTTTATATGTTCTGTTGTTTTTTTAAATGGAATTTCTCTTTCTACTGGATTTTGTTGGTATATAAAGAAATGTTGATGGTTTTGTGGATTTACTTATATTCTGCAACTTTGCTAAAAATTATTGTTTTACTTAGTTTTTTAACTTGACTCTTTTGGCTTCTTTAGACAGACCATTAGATAGTCTGCAGACTTTGTTTTGCTTCCTCCTTGCTGGTTCTCATTCCCTCAATTCCTTTTTCTTGTCTTATTGATAAAGCTAACTCTTTATGCTCTTATATACATCCCTTTTCTACCTGCTTTACAAAGAGGAAAATGGGATGGAAAAAGAAGGAATATGACCAACACAAGAAATCTCTGATTAAAACTATTTCCATTTTACTGCCCTTCCTCTTCTCCTTGCCCTAACTTCAATCACTGATTCTTATCTTTTCATTCTTTCCCTTTAATTCCTCCTTTACAATCCTTCCCAAATAGAAATTTGTTTTGCTAGTGACTATTCCTTCCTGGACTCTATTCATCCTCTTAAAACTTTCTCTCCCTTTTTTTGTTCTTGCCTGTCTCCTTATTTAACTTAGCGTATTTGTAAGCCAAACTCTTGTTTCCGTATTTGTGCAGTGTGTATCGTATACATGAGTTCAACCTTACTTTGTATAGTTCAGACAAGAATGAAGCCCAAATGATGCCTGATTTCCACGCACCTTACTACTTGTTTTTATAATCCTATCAGGCATCCCAATTATGGGAAAAATAATTTCCATCCCCTTCTTCATTTATTCCCTTGTATAGTCCTTTCTCCTTTCCTTTACTTTCTTAAGATCATCCAAATAGAACAAACCACTCCCAGGCCTTCAATTAGTCTTATTTTCCTCCATATATGATCCTTGAAGACATTAGAATTTTGAAGAGATACATGTCTTTTCTTTCCCTATTAGAAAAATTACTTGTTCATAATTTAGCTCCTTCCAGTCACTCAATTCTATTTACCTTTTTAGGTTTCTCATGGCTCCTGTATTTACATCTAAAAGTTTACACTGAGTACTGATGTTTAAGTCTTCTCTTCCATTAAAGTTCCTATTTCTTTCTCTGTAGGATTATGTTCCTTCTTCTAGCATAAATTAGTCTTGGTTGTAATTCCTAGTCTTTTGTTTTTTGAAATAGCTTATTCTCAGGTTTTCCTGTTATTTGTAGTAGTTATTATTAAGATTTAGGTGGTCCTTGTTATTTGAATTTTTCTAGGAGCTTACAGTATTTCTTTTTTGATTTTGATATTCTCGAATCTTTTCAACTGGCATCCCTTTCAGGAGCTAATTGGCAGATTCTTTCCATTTTTACTTTGCCCATTAATTAGATCTGGACAGTCTTATTTACTATTCCTTGATATATGTCACCTGGGGAATTTCCCCCCATAGTTTTCAAATGGTCCAATAATTCTTAAATTATTTTTCCATTGTATGTTTTCCAGTTTAGTTTTTTTTATAGTAGATACTTTATATTTTCTTATATTTTTTCAATCTTTGGACTTTGTTCCAATATTTCTTGTTGTTTTTTAGAATCAATGAGTTATTTTCTCCATTCCAATTTTTAGGGACACTGTTACTTAGATAAGGTTTCCCACCTCCTATTATAAAGCATTGATTATCCTTACAATTTTTTCCTCCAGAGTTCTGTTTTTGCTTTTAGTTTCATTTTAATCTCTTGCTTCATACTTCCAAATTCTCTTTGTGGTCAAATCACTTCTCTCTCCAAGGCTTTCTTGTAATTTGTTCAGTGTCTTTGCTTTATTCATATCTCCAACTTTCAATTTCTGATTTGAAACTTTGTGAAAGGCCCAGACTCCACTTCCTTTCACACTTCTGGATGGTTCTGGTCACACCCTGTTTTGTTCTGACTTTGAATTCCTGTGTTCTTGCTTTTGGCTTCCACCTCTCCTGATGCTTTTTTGCTCAGAGCTCTGATAGTTTTCAGGTCCCTTTATGTTGTCCAGGGTCACAGTATTTTAGTCTTGAGGGCTGTTTGGAGTCTGGACAGGGTCAGGGGTCATCTCAAGACAAAGTCTGCCTTTTTGTGTTCTTTTTATTGTTTTTTTTTTCCTCTTTAGATTCCTTGATCATTATTCATTCTGATGCCTTAGATCTTTGCAGAAGTAAATTTGGGACAGCTGGTCTCTAGTACAACCTTTCCCACTATCCGCTTCCCTTACTTCTCTGAAGAGGTGGGAGATACTGAATATAATGTCAGACTTACAGCATGTTGGTTAGTTTTGCTGAACATTTTCCCCTAGCTACTTGGCAGTCTAAAGCTGATTTTAGATGGGAGAATCATGGAAGTCTTTATCTACAAAAATCAGTTTTATAGACTATAGACTATCAGCTTAAAAGAGGGGAAGAAGGAAACCTAGAAAAGAATATGCAAGGAATGTAGCAAGTATGCAATGAAACAGTTCTCCTCGGATGCTAATCACTATTCACAGGGAGCATGGAAAGAGGGGAGATAGGTGATATGACCTTGACAGCCTGCTCTTTTTTTTTAGTTAATTTATTTTTAGCTTTCAATATTCACTTCCATAAGTTTTAAATTTTCTCCCTCTTCCTCCCCTGCCACCTTCCCAAAATGCAATCTGATATAGGGTCTGCATATACATCCCTATTAAACATATTTTCACATTAGTCATGTTGTATAGAAGAATTAGAAGAAATGGGAGGAACCACGAAAAAGAAAACAAAAGAAGAAAATAGTCTGCTTTGTTCTGCATTTCAGCTCCGTAGTTCTTTCTCTGGATGTGGATGGTGTTTTCTATCATGAGTAGGGCTAAGTCTGTCAAAATCAGTCCATCGCACACCATAGCTGTTACTGTGCACAATGTTCTCCTAGTTCTGCTGACTTCACTTAGCATGAGTTCATATGAGTCTTTACAGATTTTTCTGAAATTCACCTGTTCATCATCCCTTTTTAAAAAATTATTTACTTTTAGTTTACAGCATACAGTTCTACAATCCCTTGAGTTCCAAATTTTTCTCCCCCTACTCCCCACCTGCGGTGGCATGCAATCCAATATAGATTCTACATATAGCTTTACATTAAACATTAGTCAAGTTGTAAAGAAGAATTATATAACCAATGGAATGAACAAGAAAGAAGAAACAAAACAAAAAAAGAGAGAGCAAGTGGTTTATTTCAATTTTCATTCAGACTCTGTAGTTTTTTCTCTGGATGTGGATAGCCTTTTCCATCATGAGTCTTGGAGTTGTCTTTATAACCTTGCATTGCTGAGAGGAGCCCAGTCTATCACTTAGTCATCACAGATAGGATGTGTCTGCAATTGCGTACAATTCTCCTAGTTCTGCTCTCCTCACTCAGCATCAGTTTATATAAGTCTCTCCAGGTTATTATGAAGTCCATCTGCTCCTTATTTCTTATAGCAGAATAGTATTCCATTACATTCATATACCATAACTTGTTCAGCCATTCCCCAATTAATGGGCATCCCCTAAGTTTCCAGTTCTTTGCCACCCCAAAAAGAGCTGCTATAAATATTTTTGTATATGTGGGTTCTTTCCCCATTTTTATAATATCTTTGGGATACAGCCCTAGAAGGGATAGTACTGGATTTAAAGGGTATGAACATTTTTATAGCCCATTGGGCATAGTTCCAAATTGCTCTCCAGAATGGTTTGATCAGCTCACAACTCCACCAACATTGGATTAGTGTCCCAACTTTCCCATATCTCCAGTATTTATAGTTTTCTTGTTTTTGTAATAATGTTAGCCAATCTGATAGGTGTGATGTGGTACCTCAGAGTTGTTTTTATTTGCATTTCACTAATCAATAGTGATTTAGAGCATTTTTTCATATGATTATAGATAGCTTTAATTTCTTCTTCTGAAAACTGCCTGTTCATATTCTTTGACCATTTATCATTTGGGGAATGACTTGTATTCTTGTAAATTTGACTCAGTTCTCTATATTTTATAAACAGAAATATATTTAGAAATCTTTATCATAGATATTGGTTATAAAAATTCTTTCCCAGTTTTCTGCTTCCCTCCTAATCTTGGTTCCATTGGCTTTGTGCAAAAAAATAATTTCAATTTAATGTAATCAAAAGTATACATTTTGCATTTCATAATGTTTTCTATCTCTTGTTTGGTCATAAATTCCTCCATTCTTCATAAATCTGCCAGATAAACTATTCTTTGCTCCCTTAATTTGTTTCTAGTATCAGCCTTTATATCTAAATCGTGTACCTATTTGGACTTTACTTTGGTATATGTCAAATGTTGGTCTGTGCCCAATTTCTTCCACACTGTTTTTCAGTTTTCCCAGCAGTTTTTGTCAAATAGTGAGTTCTTATCCCAGAAACTGCGGTCTTTGGATTTACCAAACAGTAGATTACTATAATCACTGACTGTTGTATCTGGTGTACCTAAACTATTCCACTGATCTACCCTTCTATTTCTTAGTACCAAGTAGTTTTGATGATTGCTGCTTTATGATACAATTTAAGATCTGTAAGGGCTAGTCCACCTTCCTTAGAATTTCTTTTCATTAATTACCTTAATATTCTGGACCTTTTGTTTTTCCAGATGAATTTTGATATGATTTTTTTCTAATTCTATAAAATATTTTTTGGTAATTTGATTGGTATAGCACTGAATAGGTAAATTAATTTAGATGACAGTCTATTCTTCTTGCAAGCATTCTGCCATGTTCTAAAATTTAGGACCACATGTGGCCTTCTAGGTCCTTGAGTGTGGCCTTTTGACAGAGTCCAAGTTTTACCGAACAAATCCTTTCATTAAAGGGATTATTCTGTAAAGTTTGGGTTTAGTCAAAGGGCTGCACTTAAGGACCTAGAGGGCAACATGTGGCCTCGAGGCCGCAGGTTCCCCACCCCTGTTCTAAACCAAATGTAACTGTAGTATAGTATGCCCTTCTATAGTAGGACAGGTAGTCCACTGGCTTAGGGGAAAGATTCAGATAGCTTTATCTTTATTCCAAAGAAAAGGCTACAATCTTTGGAACAGCTGGGGAGAGTGGAAAGGAAGGGCTTAACTTTTGAGGAGTAAGAATGAGCAGAAACTTATCTTTATGATTTGAGTTTATACTGAAATACTTGAAAGGATTTTTTTTCAGGCTTCAGTCACTGTGAAGATACTTGGATTGACAGCTACCTCCTTACTCATTTTTCACCAGCTATAGATTTTATTAAGAGTCTGAGTTTTATTGGTCTAAATTTGAATCCTACCTCTGCTATTACCTCATTCTGTGGCCTTAGGCAGATTATTTCATCTTTCTGGGTCTTAGTTACTGCTGTAAAATAAGAAAGCTGAAGTAGGTAGTCAGTAGACTTTTCATAGACTTAAATTCAGTGAACTCTAATGGCTCTCTATTGCCTCCAAGATCAGATAGAAAACCCCCTGTTTGGTGTTTAAAGCAACCTGGCCCTTTCCTGCCTTTCCACTCTTTTTACACCTTACTCCCTTCCACCTTGCTGTTCCTTAAGCAAAGCACTTCATCTCTTTACTCAGGACGTTTTCACTGTCTGTCCTCTACCTGTCCCTCTTTCCCTCTTCGTCTTTGCCTTCTGACTGACTCCCTTCAAATCTCAGCTAAAATCCCACCTTCTACCAGAAAGAAGCCTTTTCTATTTCTCCTTAACATTAGTACCTTCCCTCTGGGTTTATCTCTGATTTATCCTGTAATACATATCCTGTTTGCCTATTGTTGATTGAATGTTATCTTCCTCACCCCATTGGACTGTGAGCCTCTTGAAAGCAGAGACCATCTTTTGTCTTTCTTTGCATTCCCAGTGCATAACGTAGTTCCTGACTCATAGTAGGTGTTTAATAAATACTTGATGACTTGACTTACCAAATCCATTGATAAACATTTGTTAAGTACTTACTGTGTTCAAGTCATAAAGACCAAAACAAAATAATCCTTGACCTGAAAGAGCTCAAAATAACTTGGGGAAAAACAACTGAAATTTATATAGTGCTCTAAAGTTTACTGAGTGCTTTATATGTCTATATTATTTAATTTCATTTTATTCTAATAGCATCCCTGTAAGTATAACTATCATTTTTTTTAAATCATTGAGAACCCTGAAACACATAGAGGTTGTGACATGCCCATGGCCACATGGCTTATATATTTTAGAGTTAGAATTTGAACTCAGTCCTTTTTTGCCTCCAAGTTCAATACTTTTCATAACGTTGCACTGCTGATAAGTGCCAGAGGCAGGATTTAACCTAGCTTTCTCCTGACTTCAGGTCTTTCCAAGTAGAGAACACTTCAGATTGTATTTCTTTTATGGGCATTAAAGGCTGAGGAAAATGTATGAATTCACAATCACAGAAGTACAACTATGGCAATTTCCTAAAAAGACTTTGTGTCTGGCCTTGATTGTGGCCTATATGCATGTATCTTTTCTGAAGCCTTGAAATTTTTGACCACAGCAACTTGTAAATAACTTCTATTAATTTATAAAAGGTTTGCGTTCTCTATCTGTAGAGGAAGATACTTTCAGTGACAAATTTACAGTTCTTTGGAGTACTAAAAAAATCATTATAATACCTAAGGCCATCATTTGGCCATTCCTGGAATATTGTTTAGAAATCTGTCCATTGTGTGGTATTATTGAATTCATTTAATATTTGCTGAATTTTGTGTTAGCTGTAGGAAAATAAAGATGTAAACAAAACAGGGTTTCTTTCTTAAAGGAGCTTATAGAAAATCTTTGTTGTGATCCAACAGTGCCTGAGTGATTTTTCCTAAAGTGCAAATCTGTGTCATCATCTCCTTTCTCCTTTTTTTCTTTATTTAAAAAAGAAAAAGTTTTATTGATAAGTTTTGTTTATACACTACTAACATACACAGATTATTCCCATATAGTGAAATGTCTCATATAGCAAAGTAAAACAGTTAAGTAAAACTAATAATATAGTAATCTCATTTGGAAAGTGCTGGCAGTATTCCACATCTATAGCACTCCCTTCATCGAATTTTTTTAAAAATTAGCAGAGATCTATTTTCTCTCTTTACCAATCCTCACCCCATTGGGGGAAAATATTTTCTTTTTTTTTTTTTTTTTGGCTGGTGGAAGAAAAAAAAATTTTTCAGTGGCTGTATACAAATGTATGTAGGTGTGTCCACACACCTATCTCATTCTGTACCCTGAACCCCATCACCTC
Organism: Petaurus breviceps papuanus; assembly: GCF_028583685.1. Taxonomy (NCBI): domain Eukaryota; kingdom Metazoa; phylum Chordata; class Mammalia; order Diprotodontia; family Petauridae; genus Petaurus; species Petaurus breviceps. The sequence goes on along the minus strand of NW_027185764.1, from coordinate 61,451,838 downwards.
TGTCATGGATAGCATATTTCATCATTGATCTTCTAGAATGCATAATCATTGTATTCATCATACTTCTTAAGTCTCTCAAAGCTGTTTTTTACGGTTTGGTATTGTATAAATTGTTCTGCTGATTCTATTCTTTATCAGTTTATAAAAGTCCTCAAATGAAATATTTTGAAGACTTCCCTTCTCAATAAATTCACAGGTTCATAAATGTAGACATGAATTTAGAGCTCATCACATCCATCCTTCTTGTTTTATAAAGGATAAAACTGAGTCCCAAGCAGGTTAAATGATTTTTCTAAGGCATAGGCTACATGTGGCAGTGCTGGGATTTGACCTCCAAATCCCGTGTCTTTTCTCTTGTCTAGCATTTCTGACCAAATTCTGTTACCTGTCTGTTACCTCTGTCATAACATATAAGTGACTATGTTTGCAATTTAAACCCTTCTAAACCAGTATAATTATATGTTTCTATCCATACACACCATGTTGCAGCAAAATTGGCCATCTCTATGATTCTTCATGCAAGATGCTTCGTTTCCTGCCTCATGCTTTTGCTATAGCTGTCCCAAATGTCTCGAATGGACTCCCTTGTCCCCTGTGTACCTTAGAATGCCTAATTTCCTTCAAGACAGCTCAAATGCTACCTTCTACATGAATCCTTTTCTTGTTCCCCCAGCTGATAGTACCCATGCCCCAAATCATCTTTTATCTATTTTGTAGTATACATATTTGTGTTGCCTCCTTTGGCTAAGCTATAAGCATTTGGACAGCAGGAACTATTTTCCTCTTGTCTTTGTATACCCAGAACTTAACGTAGTATCTGGCAGGTACTGGGCACCCACAAATATTTGTTGATTAGTCAATATTGTGAGGTTAGCAAAAAAAAAAGAATTTATTTTACTTTATAGGACAGACAAAATCTTAATTTCTATCCTTGACCTATGCTTTGAGCCCGAGTTCTATTTTTCTGCTGGACATCTCCACCTGAATATTCAACCAATACCTCATGCTCTTGTGCCTAAAACTCATCTTCCACTTCCTTCATCTTCCTCGTTTCTGCTGAGTTGATGGCACCAACATTCTTCCTGTCATCCAAACTCAGAACTTTAGCATAATTTTCCTTCTTTATCCTATCAACTCACTCAATCTTACTTTTTGGAATTCTACTTCTGACTTCTTTGGAAGAAGTTTAGGGGAGAAGGAACCAGGGAAGGGAGAAGGAAGGACCTTCTTAATATACCATATATTACACATTCCTTTTTATTAGTCAACAACCATTTATTAACCACTTACTATGTGCCTAATTTCCTCAAGAGTATACCTTCTTGGTCTCATGATAGAAAATGCTATCCACCTCCAGAGAAAGAACTGATGGAGTCCAAATGCAGATTGAAGCAAGCTTTTTTTAAACTTTATTTTTCTTGGGTTTTTGGTTTTCTTTTTGGTCTGTGTTTTCTTTCACAGCATGACTAATATCAAAATATGTTTTGCATGACTGTACATGTATAACCTATATCGAGTTGCTTACCTTCTCAGAGAGGGGGGAGGGGAGGGACAGAGGAATTTGGAACATAAACTTTTTTTTAAATGAATGTTAAAACAATTTTTTACATGTAATTGGGAAAAAATAAAATATTTTTTAAAGAGTACATCTTCTTAATATATAATGCTACAGATTCCTTTTTATTAGTCAGTCAGCAAACATTTATTAACTCCTTACTCTATTCCAGGTGCTATGCTAAACCCTGGGTATTCAAAATAAAAAAAAGAGAAAATCTCAGCTCATAGGGACCATGCATTCTGTTGGGAAGACATTGTGTACAACATACATATGCGTGTTTGACCATGTCACCCTCTTATTCATTAATCAGGGTCATTACCTTTATATTCTCAGAGATCCTGGCACATAGTAAGGACTTAATAATGACATTTGTTGAGAATGATGATATAATTCTGCATACGTACAAGATAAATACAAAATAAATACAAGGTAGATTGGAAGGGACGGCACTAGTGGTAGGGATTATGGAAGGCTCTGTAGAATTCTAAAGGTGGTACTTGAGCTTCATCTTGAAGGCAGGGAGGAATTCTAGGGGGAGCCATTTTGGAAGCTGTGTGTTTCAGGCCTGGGAGACATACGTTGTAAAGGCAGGCACATGTGACAAGCACATGAGTGAAGAATAGAGAGAGGGCCAGTTTGACTGAGCTCTAGAGCTAGTGGGAATTGGAATAATATATGATGAGTCTAGGAAAATTAGATGGTGCCAGACTTTGAAGGACTTTAGCATCCTAACAGAGGAATTTCTGTGTTACTCTTAGAGGCAGTAAGGAGCCACTGGAATTTATTGAGGAGGGGAGTGACTGGTGCTTGAGGAAAATCACTTTGGCAGCTGTGTTGAGGTTCATTGGCATGGAAACAAATCGGAGGCAGAGACTCATTAAGAGGCCCGTTTCTAAAGTCTAGCTTAAATGTGATAAGAGCCTGGATTGAGGTGGTAGCAATGTAAGTAGGGATTGGATTGCATATGAGAGATGTTGAAGTTGAAGCGGCAGAATCTGGCAATGGATTAGATATTGGGATGAGGGTAAATGAAGAATTGAGGATCATGCCAAGGTGTTCCAAAGCTGAGAGACTAGAACAGAGCTGGGGCCCTCTACAGAAATAGGCAAGTTTAGTGGAGGGGATGGGTACGCAGTTCTGTTTTGAACATGTCGAGTCTGATGTGTCCTGTCCTTTACACTTATGCTGAAAAAATACTGGTAAAGCAAATGAAGGTCTGATTACAGCTCTCCCCTGCTCCAAAAACTCCAGCGCCTTCCTCTTGCCTCTAGGTTAAAATATAAAACTCTTTGTATTTAAGCCCTTCACAATCTGATTCCATCCTGGCCTATTATATTTCATAAATTTTCATGAGTATGTCTCATGAAATCTTGGTATCTTTTGTTTTTATATCCCCTACATTTCCTCCTCCCAGAGAGCCATCCCATATAACAAATATTTTTTTTTTAAATAAAAAGGGAAAAAAATCAGCAAAATCAATTAACACATGGGGAAAAAAATCATTACATGCAGGCCCCTTGTCTGCAAAGGAGATGAGGGAAGTGTCTTTTCCCATATTCCTTGCTTTTATGTGGGGGGGGGGAGGAATATATCATAAATTCCATGGAGCAACCCTCTACTCTTCTTGTCTCTTGCACAGAGATTCCTCTGGGCCACATATTTCTTAACCCATGTCTAGCCCTGCTAGGAAGGCTACCAGCTTGACTTCCTGCTCTTACCTTGGCCTTCCTTGTTGCTTGTGGATTTCTGTATGACTTTTCTTGCAGGTTTGGGGTGGCAGTAGTCACAGTTCTTTCTCATTGGATTTTTTGGTTTGTTTGTTTGTTTGTTTGTTTGCTTTTTGGAGGGGGGGAAGGCAGGGCAATTGGGGTTAAGTGACTTGCCCAAGGTCACACAGCTAGTAAATGTCAAGTGTCTGAGACTGGATTTGAGCTCAGGTCCTCCTGACTTCAGGGCTGGTGCTCTATTCACTGTGCCACCTAGCTTCACCAAGGCAAATACATTTTTTGGGGGGGGGTTAACAATCTTGCTTTAATCAATCAAACATATCATTTACCTAGTTCAGGGGAAAAAGTCAGCACCCCGAACTTCAGAGTACACAGACAGGTTACAAGCAGAAGTTATAAGAAGACAGAGAAACATTTCAGCAGACAGGCCTCTAACTGTCTGACCATTACATCTATACCTAGTCACAGTTACCAGAGAGGGAAGCATCAACACCTGGGTTTCCAAAGCCAGGGGGCTCAATAGCTGCCCAGAATCTCGTCTGGTCAAATCACACAAAATTTCTCAAAGTGAGCCCCAAAGCAAAGCCTCACATCAGGGATTTCTCCTGGCTCAGAGAATGTCACAACCCTCTTGACCCACTGCCCAATCAAAAAGCATTCCTGAAAACCAAGTCTCCCTCCACAAGCTCCAGGTCCACTTAAGCCTATCAAAGGGCCTAGGGGTAGGGAAGATCTTAAATTCCCATTCCCATAACAGACTCTCAGCAAGTCACTTAACCTCTCTGTGCCTCAGTTTTCCTTGTAAAATGTATACTTGAAGGGACACAGTTTGAAAGGGAGTAACTCTCATAGAAAAATAGAACTGCCTTCCCCCCATCCCTCTCCCAGGTCATCAGTTTTTTTTTCCCCTTCTTTCTTTTTCAAAGCTTAAATATATAGCTGGTTTTCACCATGCCCCTGGTTATAATCTGGCTTTACTCCAGCCAAATGCCCACAGTTCTGGTCTCCCTCCTCTAGCTTTTTCTTTCTTCTCTGTCAGATTCTTCATGACCTGAGCCCATATTGTGCGCTCACTATTTTTCTCCTCTTTTTCTTCTTCCCTTTCTACTCATCTTCTCCTTCCTCTGCTTTTCTCTCTTTCTTCCTCCTCCTCCTGTTGTTGTTACTGTTCTTTTCCCCCTTCCTTTTCCTCTATTGTCCTCCTCTCCTCCCTCTCCCTTCTCCTCCTCTTCCTCCTCCTTTTCCTCCTCATCTCCTCTTCTTCCTCCTCTTCTTCCTCTCCCTCCTCCTCCTCTTCCCCCTTCCTCAATTCCTCCTCTCCCACTTTCCTTGGTACCTTTCACTTTCCTGTAGTGGCAGGGCTTTCTGGACTTTCTGATCCTTAGTGTCAGAATAAAGTTCAGTCTTGTTGAGAGCTTACTTGTCATTGACCTGTGAACAATATTGGAATGTTCGTTTTTAACAAAATGAAACAAAACCAACACATTTACTAACTATTCTCTCCAAAGCCAGCTGTGATTTCTCCATTGCTAGATCATTGGCCTTTTTTTCAGTCCATGGGTTACTTGACCTTTCTGTGCATGACTGACCACCTCCTCCACCAGGGACACTTTCTTCCTTTTCCTCCTCCATTGACTTCTCTGTTAGTTTTTCTATACATATAATGGCTCTATCTCAGTCTCCTTGTGGTTAATGTTTATCTTTCCCCAAGCATAGATGACTTCTGTCCTGGGCCCTCTTCTCTTCTCTGTCTGTACTCTGCCTTGATGAGGTTCCTCCACTGTACATTGTATTAGCTCATGTTTTTGAATGGGTGCGTTTTTATCATATTAAGATTATCCTTGAGGAGCCACTCAACAGAGCCCATAGGAGCTAGGGTATGCAGCCTTCTGTGTCCTGTTTCTGGTTTGGATTAGGTTCAGTCCTGGAGAGCCTGCCTCTGGTGAAGGGGGCTTCCTTTTTTCTCATATTCATTGGCTTGCTGAGTCTTTCCCTCCCTCAACTCCCTAGGGATAATTTTAATGATAGTAAATTAGATTATGGCTCACAAAGCTAACAAGCCTCTAAAGGGAAGAAGCAAAAACAAAGTTCTCAGTGTATAATATTAATTGGTCAGGCAACAGGTAATTCATTTTAAACACACAAGGAACACTAATTGAAAAAAAGTGACAAGCATCCATTAACAGAACAGGGATCAGTAACAATTTAGAACTACTTGTATAGTGTGCTAGGATCATGACACTTGGGCTTCATCAGAACGTAAAGCAGCTTGAAGAATTGCTAGACATTTTGATTTCATCTTGGCTGGACAGTGTCCAAACAACTCCTGGTACATGTCTGCTGCTCAAATGGGTCAGAATTCTGTCTGAGGTAGAGGTTTTCCCTGCTGTCCTTTGGAGCTCACAAGGCCTCCAGTCCTGGACAGTCATTCTGGTATCCTTGTTTTGCCTTATAGTGTTGCTGAACATATCTAATGAGCCCCCAAAGCACTTCAGAAACCTTCTTGTGCTTCTCTTGCTTCTTGTATCTGAATGTCAAATTTTCTATTCAACTCTGTTTTTTTCAGCAAGAATGCTTGAAAGTCCTCTATTCCACCGAATGACCATATCTTCCCCTGAAACATGATACTCAGTTTTGCTGGGTAGGTGACTCTTGCTTTTAATCCCAGATCCTTTGACCTCTGGAATATCATATTCCAAGCCCTTCGATCCCTCAGTGTAGAAGCTGCCAGATCCTGGGTTATCCTGATTGTGTTTCCACAATATTCAAATTGTTTCTTCCTGGCTGCTTGTAATATTCTCTCCTTAATCTGGGAATTCTGGAACCTGGCTATAATACTCCTTGAGGTTTCTTTTTGGGATCTTTTTCAGGGGGTGATTGGTGGATTCTTTCAACCTCCATTTTGCCCTCTGGTTCTAAAACCTCAGGGCAGTTTTCTTTGAGAACTTCCTGGAGGATGATTTCTAGGTTTTTGTTTTGATCATGGCTTTCAGGTAGTCCAATAATTTTAAAATTATCTCTCCTGGATCTATTTTCCAAGTTAGTGGTTTTTCCCATGATATATTTCACATTGCCTTCTATTCTTTCATTTCTTTGGATCTGTTTAGTAGAATCTTGATTTCTCATAAAGTCATTAGCTTCCATTTGCTCCAATCTAATTCTGAAGCAACGATTCTCCTCATTGAGCTTTTGAGATTCTTTTTCCATCTGGAAAATTCGGCTTTTTAAGGCATTCTTCTCCTTGTTACCTTTTTGAGCCTCTTTTGCCATTAGTTAGTCTATTTGTTAAGGTGTGATTTTGCTCAGTCAGGCTGTTGACTCTCATTTTATAATTTTCTTGCATCGTTCTCATTTCTCTCCCCAATTTTTCCTCCACTTCTCTTATCTGCTTCTTAAGGTCCTCTATGGCCTGTAGCCAGCTCGTATTTTCCTTAGAAGCTTTTGGTGCAGGAGTTCTGACTTCACTGTCTTCCTCCTATTCCATGCTTTGCTCCTTTTTGTCCCCAAAATAGAAGTCTAATGTTGGAATCTTCTGTCTGCTTTGTTTCCTTTGCCTGGTCATGTTGCCCCTCAGTCACTTGACCCCTGGGCTTTTTGCCACAGTAGGACTCTGCCACCAGACAGGGGAGCTTTTGTCCCGCCGCCAGAGGTATTAGAAGGGTACCCTCTCTGAGGTCTCCACATGCTCTGACAAGCTGGACACACACCCCAGGATCTCCACCCTAGACTGCAATCCAGATCCAACCAGGTTAAAGCAAGAGCGATTACCCCTCATACTGGTGCTTGGTCCCCCTACACTCTGCAGGCCAGGAGCTGAAGTTGCCAGGTGGCGCTGGCTGGCTGTGCTGCTGTCTCAGGGGCTTCTCGCCCAAGGGGCAAAAGCCATGCACTCCCACTTACTGGGTCCCAAAGTCCAGACTGCACTGACCTCTTACTTTGTCCTTCACATCTATGTGTTGATAAATCTGGAAACAGCCACAGCTGCTGCTGATCTGGAGTCCCTCTGGCCAGCGGCTGGTCAGGCCTGCCCTGGGGCTAAAGCCTCGGCATGAGGCTGGGCGTGGCTCCCAGAGGGCTGTGCTGGCCGATTCCTACTGGCCTGCCGGGCTGTCCTCAGGGGAGGTTAGCTTCTCTGTGTCATTTTGTGGGCTCTGCAGCTCCAAAGTTTGTTCAGAGTCCCCTTTTTACATGGATTGGGGAAGACAGAATCCAGAGCAGGGGAGGGTACTGCTTCTACTCTGCCATCTACACTAGGCCCCTGGCAAATACATTTTTACCTAGGTGTTCTTGTTAGGCAACTTAATCTCTTACCCAAGAACTTAACATTCCTGTATTTAATGAATGATCTCAAAATGCACATCCCTTTCTTGGACATCATGTTTTATTTTTTTCAGCCAGATTTTGAGTTACAAATTTTCTCCCCATTTTTCCCCTACCCACTGACCCAAAATAGCAGTCCCACAGGAAATCTCCTCCTCCAATCTGCTGTCTCCCATATCTTCTCCCATATCCCCTTTGACTTTTCCAGTAGGGCATGGTGGATCTCTATGCCCCAGTGCCTGTATATCTTATTTCCCAATTACATGTAAAATAGTATTAATAATAGCATATATATTTTAAACATTTGATTTTAAAACTTTGAATTCCAGATTCATTCCCTTCCTGCCTTGTCACCCACCCTTACTGGGAAGATAAGCAGTTCAGTATAGGTTGTACATGTGTAGCTATGCCAAACATTACCATAGTAGATATATTGTAAAAGACTGACTATATTTCCCTCCCTCCTATCCCACCTCCCACTTGTTCTATTCTCTACTTTGATCATGTCCCTTTTCAAAAGTGGATGCTTCCAACTTCCCTCCCCCCCTCCTGCCCTTCCTTCCATCATCCCCCCTCTCATCCCCTTCCCCCCTACTCTCCTGTAGGGTGAGATACCCTATTTCGTGTGCATGTCATTCCCTCCCTGAGCCAAATTCAACAAGAATAAGATTTTGCCTTTTTGTCTTCCTGTTCTTCCCCTCTATTGTAACTGAAACCCTTGCCTCTTCTATATGAGATAGTTTATCCCAATCTGTCTCTCCCCATCTCCTCTCATTATATTCCTCTCTCACCTCTTAATTTCACCTTTTAAGTATCATCCCTTCCTATTAAATTGGTCCTGTGCCCTCTATCTCTGTATACCTGTCAACATATATACACACATTCACATATGTATTCATATGCTCATATACCCTCCTATATAGACATATATATTTCTGTTCACTTCAACTATTTTCATACTGAGAAAAGTTTCATAAGTTACAATTATTGTTTTTCCATGTAGGAATGTTAATAGTTCAACTTTTGATAAATTCCTTATGATTTCTTTTCCCTGTTTACCTGCTCATGCTTCTCTTGCTTCTTGTATCTGAATGTCAAATTTTTTATTCAATTCTGGTTTTTTTAACGTGAATGCTTGAATTCCTCTGTTCCACTGAATGACCATATTTTCCCCTGAAATATGATACTCAGTTTTGCTGGGTAGGTGATTCTTGGTTTTAATCCCAGCTCCTTTGACCTCCGGCTTCGGTGGGGCTGGGCTTGGCTCCCAGAGCGCTATGCTAGCCGATTCCTGCTGGCCTGCCAGGCTGTCCTCAGCAGGAGGTTAGCTTCTCTCTGTCATTTTGTGGGTTCTGCAGCTCCAAAGTTTGTTCAGAGTCCCCTTTTTACATGAATTGGGGGATGTGGAAGCCAGAGCCCTGTGGAAGTCCTGTTTCTACTCCACCATCTTGACTCTGCCCGATCATCTTCTTTTTTTAAAACAAATTTATTTTATTCTGAACTTTAAGAAGTAAAACAAGCATTTTCATAGCATAGTAGAATAGAAAAAAAAGGTGATTGTACATGAAACTGCAAATCTATTGTGTACAACTTGCTATTCCTTTTAAATATACAATAGTTATTATGTGATTTTTTTTCTTTCCTCCCCTTCTCCTCACCCTAGAGATGGCTATATTATTAGGCATGTGTGAGTGTGTGTGTGTGTGTGTGTGTGTGTGTGAGTGTGAGAGAGAGAGAGAGAGAGAGAGAGAGAAAGAGAGAGAGAGAGAGAGAGAGAGAGAGAGAAACCATTTTCTATATACTTGCATTGATCACTTCTTTCTCTGGCTGCAAATAGTGTCTTCCTTGGTATGTCCTCTGTAGTTAATAGTCAAAATGACTTAATTACTCAAAGTTGTTCTCAAAACAGTGTTCTGTTGGTTCTTCTCATTTTACTCTTCATTATTTTGTTAAAGTCTCTCCATGTTTTTTAAGATCATCAAACTCATCACTTCTTAAAACATAGTAATATTCCATCAGAATCATATACCATCACTTATTTAGCCATTCACCAATTGATGGATGTCCCTACAATTTGCAGTTCTTTACCACCATAAAGAAAGCTACTATAAATATTTTATAATATATAGGTTCTTTTCCTCTTTCTGTAATCATCTTGGGAAACAGACCTGGTAGTAGAATTTCTGGACCAAAGGATATAGGAAGTTTAATAACTCTTTGGACATAATTCCATCATCTTCTTAACCATTAGAGTGTGAGCTCCTTGAAGGCAGGAACTGTCTTTTGCCTCTTTTTGTATCTCCAGTGCTTAGCACAGTGCCTGGCACATAGTAGGTACTTAATAAAGATTTGTTGACTGAGTGACTACTCAGCTGTTTACTTCCTAAATTTGTTTTTAACATTTCAAAGCCCTTGTCTTCAATTGTCAACAAACAGGAAGGAAAATTCCACCTGGGCCCTAAGTCTTATCTAAGACTTTGTAATCATTAGCAATGCTTTCTAGATTTCTTCTGGCACTATCCTCTGAACTGGAAGTGAGCAGTTGTTTTTTCTGTCACATCTTAGCTAGTTGTCCTTTTGTTATCAGGTTGTTGTTGAAGAGATTTTGGATATCTGTTAAGTGGTCTCCTGGATGTGAGGTTTCAGTTTAGCAAGAGGAAAAAAAGGCAGCAAAGGTGAACATAATGAAGTCCTCTGTTCAATAGGCCTCACTTAACCAAGACTGTTAGCTGTGGGAGAGTGTAGTAAGACATATAAAGAACTGAAGATCTCATTTCAGCAGGTGTAGAGGATGAGGGGGTATTCTAATTACATGTAGAGATCATGCATATAGATTATGTAGAGATACATTCCTGTCATTGCTACAGAATAACCCATGTGCATTGTACAGAATGCAAATTAGTCTATCATGGAAGGTAGAGAAGGCCATTCTGCCCGTCAGAGAGACATAGGGGTAATCCTAACCTGTGTCATGAAGTTGAGGAAGGATAGAATTTAAGGCAGAAAAAAGGGCCATGAAACCTAAAAAGCTTTGTGATAGTTTTGAGACTTCTCATGGAAGATAGATATCTCATAAAAGATCGAAGAAGCACTTTCTCATGCTTCAAGGCAATTACCTCTAAACTTTTTGATCTCCCACCTCTCTCAGTAAAAATTTTTGAGTATCTGCACCCGAATGTCAGTGTAGTTTGGTAACAGATTTACATGTGTACTACTGTACTGATAAATCATGTATATTATAGACACATATATAAACTAAGAAAAGATGATAAAGATTAAATAATTTGTAAAAATATTTTTATTTCATTTGTCAGTAGGGCAAAAAATCTTTTGCACATTCAAACATGAATAATAATATTATATGCAGTGATGTAATATTAGATATAATAAATATTTGTTTTTGTTCAGTTGTGTCTGACTCTTCCAAGAACCTATGGGTCATACTGTCCATGGGTTTTCTTGGCAAAGACATTGGAGTGGTTTGCCATGTTCTTTTCCGGTAGATTAAAACAAACAGAGGTTAAGTGACTTGTTCAGAGTCACACAGCTTGTGTCTGAGGCTGGATTTGAAATCAGGTCTTCCTGACTCCAGGTCCAGAACTCTATCCTCTGAGCCATCTAGCTGCCTCATTAAAAAAAAAATAACAATGTTTTTAGTGAGAGCAGCGTTATCTAATAAGTATTTCATTTTTCTAAACCCTCTGTATTTTCTAGGGGATAGGATAGATTTATTGTTTATTTATTAATCATTATTATTAAGTTTATTTGATTAATGTAACTAGCCAAGCAGGTGAATTTCTTTTTTTAGATACCTTTTAATTGAAAGATACAGTAATTTGTTAATGGTTATTGATTATTCAATTTGATTAATGTAACTAGTCCAGCAAGTGAATTTCTATTTAGATAATTTTTATTGAAAGATACACATGACAACCAAATACATCATAACAATGAGTATGATTTTTCAACAGGAATCACTTCTCTGTAGATATATACTATATACTATGCAAAGTCACTTGCAAAAGTGAATTGTCTGATTTCAACTGAGCAGAAAGTTTCCAATATAAATACATTTCTCCTCACATAGGTCTTCTCTAACATTTTTAGAAATACTTGGTAGTTGCTTAGTTTCCAAACTTTTAAGTAGCAGAAAATTTTGCTGGAACATTTTTCTGTTGGGCCACCTTCCCATCTTTCTTGAATTTGGAGTCCTGAGATGTCTGAGCTCTTGGTGTTATTTTCATCTTTTATAGGAGTATTTAAATTTAGCAGCAGCTCTAGTTTTTTGTCCAAATAACCCAAGTCCTGGACTTGGAATGCACTTCCTTCTCATCTATTAGAACCTCTAGCTTCTGTCAAGGTTCTGTTCAAGCCCAATTTTCCACATGAAGCATCTCCTGATTGTCCATCTGGGTATGGAGTCAGGAACACCTGGGTCCAAGTCACACCTTTGGCTTTTCTAGACATGTGACCAAGTCAATTAGCTTCCCTAAACCTCAGTTTCCTCATCTGTAAAATGAAGGGGTTGGACTATAAGGCTGAACAGTGCTTGCAGATGCTATTGACTGCTTACTCTAAAGAAAACAAATATTTATATGTTGGTATTAAAAACTGTCCAGATACCCTGGAGTATATAGACTAAAGAGCCCCAAAGAAGGAAATTCTATAGTCTCCTTAAATAACTTATTATTTCCCCTCAGAATTTTTAGGAAATTCTTTCTGAACAAATCTTAATTCATATCACCATAATTTTAATGCATTCCATCTTAACCTTTCTGAAGAATATTTGAGTGTTGTGATGAATTCTGGTTCCTAACTATTTCTGGAATACCCCGGTCATCCTGTGTGAAATTCTCAAACCAAAGTTTGATTTCACTCAAGATTACAAGAAATGCAAGATATACCACTCTTTTAGGAGGAAGGCATTTGGGATGTGGGTGGGGAGTCATGAAAGTAAGCAATCCCTGCTCTTGGAAATCATTGGCTTAGGAAACTATTTTGAATTTTTCAAATGGGATTCTACTCTGCTCGGTAAAATGTAAGTTTTGGGAAAAAGTCACTGAGAGTCAACAATATTTAGTCCTTAAAGTGTCATAAAGAAAAGGTATGAGAGACCTGGGTTCTAGTTGTGAATGTGCCGTTAACTAACCTTGGCAACTCATTTAAAGCTCCCTGGTATCAGTTTCTTCCAGTAGACCTCCATCATCCTTCAGACTCTGAGCCTGTGATTCTGTATAGTGATTTTCTTCAAAACAATGCTACTAGAGGTTTGAGTTCACTGGAGTCAGGAGAGGGGGCCACCTACCTCTCACTCTCAACTCCCTCCCCTTTCTCTCTCCTCACCCAATCATTTCTCCCCACATAATCCCCCAACCCCCTACACCTTCTTTCCTTTCTTCTTTCTCTTCACCTGACTGATCCTAAAGGATCCTACATATACCTACATGTGTGTGCATGGGGGTGTGTGAGAGAGGGGAAATAAAAGTCAGCCTAACTGATGGATGCATCTGGAAACATGTGCAATGTGAAACACCTGGGGACCTCCCACCTTCAGGAAGAGGGAGGAAAACCAAATGTCAGCTCAACTATATAACACTCAGGACAAGATATTTGTGCTTGGAGACACATACTCTGGGAACATTCTCGTTGCCATAGGCTTACTCTGTAAAAACACATCTCTTCTCAGAACACTCAGAGGACAAGATACTTGTGGAAGGAGATAGTCTCTCTTATTACTCCCATTACTACAGCCTTGTGCAGACACATCTAATCTCACACCGCTGGGAAGACCAGATCCTTGTATGTAGCATGGTCTATAGTATTTGATAACATTTAAGTTGCCTCAAGCTTGGTGTCTATAAAAGCTAATTGGTCATCTTGGTCATGTTCCATGAAAAATATAGGTAATCTGAGACACAAAACAAAAATTAAAGTGTTGCAGAGTAGGCGGGACAAGTATTAATATCTCCTTTGTGCAGCTAAAGAAATCGAGACTCCGTGACATTGAATGACTTATCTAAAGTCACACAGCTAGTAAGCTTAGGGGGTAAGACTTGAATCTAGGTCTTCTAAGACCAAACTCAGTGAATTTCTACTATACAATGTTGCCCTCACATAGGTAATATAAAATGCTCAAGTAATTTAAAGTGGGTTGAGATTATTTGATGGTTTTTTGAAGGTCGTTGTTAGCCTCCTGTTACTCCATTAGCTCCCTATTGCCTCCGGGATAAATATTAAATTCCCATGCTTTTAAATCCCCCATGACCTGGCCTGTTCCTATCTTTGTAGTCTCATTACTCCTTGTACCTCCCCAGGACTCTGAGATCCAGTGATGATGGCCTGCTTGCTCTCCCAATCACTAGACACTCATCTCCAGACTTTGTGCATTCACTTGCTTTCCCCCATGCCTGTAATTCTGTCCATCCCCATTTCTACCAACTGGTTTCCCTGGCTTCTTTGAAGTCTCAGCTGAAATCTCACCTTCTCCAAGAATCCTTTTCTTGTCTCTCTTCATGCAAGTGCCTTCCCTTGGTTGATTATCTCCAGTTTATCCTGCATATGACTTGTTTGTACATAGCTGTTTGCATGTTATCTCCCTCATTATATTGCAAGCTCCTTGAGGTCCAGGCTTGTCTTTTGTCTTTCTGTCCCCAGTGCTTAGCACAGTGCCTGGCACATGATAGACACCTAACAAATGAGTGTTGATTTATGAGAGCCATTAGTAACTTGTCATTTCTTTTTCAAAATTATATTTAGTATTTTATTTTCCCTAGTTACATGTAAAAATAATTTTTAACATTTGTTTTTAAAACTTTGAGTTCCAAATTATCTCCCTTCCTCCTCCTCCCCACCCGCATTGAGAAGGCAAGCAGTTGGATATAGGTTATACATATGTCATGCAAAACATTTCCATATTAGTCATGTTGTCAAAGAAAACGTAGACCCAAAAAAAAATTGCTGAGAATAGCTAAGTCATTCACAACTGATCATCTTACAATATTGCTGTTACTTTGTACACAGTACATTTCACTTTACATTAGGTCATGTAAGTCTTTCCTGGTTTTTTTGAGAGTATCCTGCTCATTTCTTTTTTTTTTTTCTCTAGTAATCAATTGTGACTGATTTTTTAAAAATTTATTTAGTATTTTATTTTTCCCCAGTTACATGTAAAAGCAATTTTTAGCATTCATTTTTAAAACTTTGAGTTCCAGCTTCTCTTCTTTCCTCCCTCCCCACCCTGCCTCATTGAGAAGGAAAGCAATTCTATATAGGTTATACATGTGTAGTCATGCAAAACTTTTTCTTAAGAGTCGTTTGTGAAAGAAAACATGGACTAAGAAAAAAAAACTGAAGAAAAATGAAGAAAGTAAAAAAAAATGTGCTTCAATCTGTATTCGGACACCATCAATTCTTTCTCTGGGGATGGAGAGCATTTTTCATCATAAGTCGTTGTCTTGGATCGTTATATTGCTGAGAACAGCTAAGTCATTCAAAGCTGATCATCTTACACTATTGCTGTTACTTTGTACACAGTACATTTCACTTTGTGTCAGCTCATGTAAATCTTTCCAGGTTTTTCTTAGAGCATCATCCTGCTTGTCATTTCTTATAGCACAGTAGTATTACATCATAATCACACACCATAGTTGTCAATCATTCCCCATGTGATGGGCATCCCCTCAGTTTCCAATTCTTTGCCACCAGAAAAGAGCGGCTGTAACACTTTTGTACATATAGATCCTTTTCCATTTTGGTTTTTTTTTTATCTCTTTTGGGATACAGAACAAGTAGTGGTATTGCTAGGTCAGAGGGTATTCATGGTTTTATAGCCATTTGACTGTAGAGTAACTTGCCATTTCAAAGTGCCACCAACTCCAGTTTTCCATGTGTCAGGATTATTTTTACATTGCTCATTAATTATATTTTCTCCAGCAGGCTTTCCTCCTACATTCTTAATGTCCTTTCTACTGCTATTCTGGAAGTTTCTTTCTTTAGATACTAACTAGCTATGAGATAGTTGGAAAATCCCTTAACTTCTCAGAGCCTCTGTTTCTTTATCCATAAAATGGGGAATAATAATACCTACCTCCTAAGAATGTTGTGAAGAAAATGTTTTGTAAAAAATTGAAGTTGCCCTACTTTCACTTCTTATAAGGACAGTGCCTGTCTACCTCTCTGTCCCCTCTTGGACATTTTGATCTCTCCAGTTCAGAGGATGCTATGGTTAAACCACGAGAAGACTATTAGCCATTTTGTGTTTCTCTTCCCATAATTCTGATTATTTAAATTATGTTTGTAAATGTGTCTATAAACTAAACCAATACAGCCAAGTTTTTTATATGTCTGGGAGAGTGAGTTTGCTTTCCCCAAAGTGAATTTGATCCCCTTTCAACAAGGAAGCTTTCTGGTGCTAAATAATTGGCCAGTTTCCTATTGAGAATACAGTAACAGATTTCCAAAGTAAGTTATCCTAAAGGGAAAAAAATCAGTACTAATAACAGGCTGGATTTATTTTTTTTGGTTTTTGTTTTCCATTTATTGCATGATGCTTCTGGGAAGGTCGATGGAATTTTTCAGTAGTTGTGATTGATTCTTTTCATGGGTTTGCATCAGTCTCCAACAACCTTCTAATCAGAATGTTTTTCCTACTATGCACATCACAGATACTGCTTGAAAAATTGAACAAAACTGAATTGAAAGTATAAATGACTGTTCTATAATAGCTTTTTTATTACATAGTGATGGGGAGAATTTTTCTTATATTTGGAGGGGGATTTAGTATAATTCATATCTTCATCTTTTCTTACTGAAATTCTCTTACCCAGTTGAGTTGCCATCTCCTCCATGAAACCTCACCTGATCTCCCCATTAGAAGCGGTCCCTTTTTCCTTAGCTCTTAGAGCACTTTCTCTAAGAAAAGTCATCACATCACATCAAATCAGCAAGAATTTATTAAGTGCCTACTCTGTGTTGGACACTGTGCTAAGTGTGGTGGATTCAAAGAAAGGCAAAAGATGGTCCCTGCCTCCAAGGAGCTTACACTTTAATGAGGGAGAATACAGGCAAACAACTATGTGCAAAGAAGCTATATACAGGATAAATTGGAAATAATCAGCAAACAGGAGGTACCAGCACTAATGAGGATTAGGAAAGGTTTTTTTGCAGTAGGTACGATTTTAGCTGAGACTTGAGGAAGCCAGGAGGCAAAAATGAGGGAGACAATTATAGGATAGGGAGACAGCTAGTGATAATGCCTAGAATTGGGAGATAAATAGTTTTGTTGAGGAAACAGCAAGGTCACTGTGCCTGCATTATAGAGTAAATGGAGGGGAGAAAGGTATAAGAAGACTGGAAGAGAGGGTGTGTGTGTGTGTGTGTGTGTGTGTGTGTGTGTGTGTGTGTGTGTG
>NW_027185764.1:61300447-61434816 GCF_028583685.1 Petaurus breviceps papuanus | reverse complement strand
GTGTGTGTGTGTGTGTGTGTGTGTGTGTGTGTGTGTGTGTGTGTGTGGTGTAAGACTTTAAAGGCAGAGGTTCAGGAGTAAGTAAATGAGAGCCTGTACCAGGATTTGTCCTTGTCACATTCTACCTCATATCATTTGTTTTTGTACATTCACTATATTTTAAGTTCCTTTTCCTTTTTTTCTTTCTTCATTCCTTCCTTTAGTTTCTTTTTTCTTTCTTTCCCTTTTTTTCTCTTTCCCTCCCTCCCTCCCTCCCTTCCTTCCTTCCTTCCTTCCTTCTTCCTTCCTTCCTTCCTTCCATCTTTTTTTCCTTCCTTCCTTCCACGAAGGTCAGGGCATGGAACATAGCAAGTACTTAATAAATACAGGATGTCCCAAAAATCGTAGTGTATTCTTAAGCTTTAATGCCTTTTCACTGAATTCACATCAAGTCACGTAAGAGTTTAATATTTCAATTAACTGAGGTCATAATTTGTGTTTCTGTTATTTCTCCACCATGCCCCAAGAAACTCATTGTTGGGAAAACCTCATCATCCTGAAAGAGATCTCATTAGCCTTAGTACTCCCCCTCATCACTCCTCTGTCATTGGAAGGTGGAGCCATAAACTCCAAAATCCGCCATTAAGGAGGGAGCTCAACTCTGAAATCTTCTCATTTCTCTCCGACTGTACTACTCTGGAACTTTTCTTTCTCATCTGCCATGTGTTCCCTCTCCCTTTCAGCTTCCTTTTGTGTGTGGTCTTCCCCCATTAGATTATAAACTCTTTAAAGACAGGAATTGTGTGTGTGTGTGTGTGTGTGCTCAAACATGCTCATCCATTTTTTGACTAATGTTTCTAGAGTAAGTGGTATTTGAAGTCTTAACAGAGTTGCAAGTCCTGATATAATATAGGTATAAAGTCATATAGAGCTAAATTAATTTGGTTGTAGGTGATATTGTATACCACACTGACCCTGAAGTCTAGGAATCCAATTTGACAATTGGTTGTTTCTTTTTAAAATTCAGGTCTTTTGTATAATGACTGCCTACAATTAAAGCAGCTGTTATGCACTAGTACAGTATAATTTGAATTATCAAAGTTGATATTAATTAACTTTTATCTTTTCCCTTTGCTTAGGAAGGCAAATTATTCTCAGGAGTGAGTTGTGTTCACCAGTGAGATATTACTGATAATTATTTACCTGGCATTTTTCTTTCATAAGATGCTTTTTCATCAGATCACAGAATCATTGTTGGAAAGAAATTTAGAGGTCATCTTTTTCAACTCCTTCATTTTACAGGCGAGAAAATGGAGGCCTAGGGAAGTTAAGTGACCTGCCCAAAGTTATGCTAAGTAATTATCTTGATATATGTGTATTAGAGCCCAGCTAGGTAGGCAGTGAGTGGATAGGGAACTGGGCCTCAAGTCAGGAAAACTCATCTTTCTGAATTCAAATCGTGCCTCAGACTAGCTATGTGACCCTAGGCAGGTCATTTAACCCTGTTTGTCTCAGTTTCCTCATCTGCAAAATGAGCTGGAGAAGGAATGGCAATTCAATCTAGTGTCTTTGCCAAAAAAGCAAGCAAGCAAGCAAAACAAAACAAAGAAAACAAAAACCCAAATGGGGTCATGAAGAATCAGACACTGGAAAGTACCAAGAGTTTAACTGACTTTTCCAAAATCATATACCTGATATATGGCAGAGGTAGGACTTAAATCTAAGTTTTCCTGACTGTGGGTCTAGGTGCCTGGATATTCACTAGACCCTTAATATCACCCCCAGCTCTCTCCTCCTTTCAGTCAGTGAGATGGCCTTTCTCTTTGCCAAGGCCAAGCCCTTGTATCTTCTCTAGGGGATTGTGACCTCAATTTTTCTTCCTCTTTTTCTCACTTATGTCCCTCTCTTTCCGTCCTCTCTATTACTCTCTTCTTCCTTTCTCCTCTTCCTCCACCTCCTCCTTTCTCTGTCGTTTTCTTTCTCTCTCCAACCCCTGCTGCCCACTTTTTGCTTCTTCTCCTCTGCTGGTTCCTCTCTGTTGCCTTCAAACATGCTCATCCTTAAAAACACCGCACTAGACCCTATGTCCTCTCCAACTCTGGTCCTATATCTCTCTTCCCTTTCTCAGTGAAAACTCCTTTAAAAAGCTGTCTATACTTGCTGCATCCTTTTTCTCCTCTTAGTCCTCAAACCTTTGCAATCTGACTTCCAACCTCATTATTTAATTGAAAATGCTTTCTCCAAAGTTATCAATGATCTCTTAGTTGTCAGTGGTAAAGTCCAGGTGGAAAGGGATGCCAAATGAGGAGAACTGAATCTGATAATAGTTTATATGATGATTGTAGCACTGTAAAAAAAATAAGCTTTGACAAACTCAAGAACTCTGATCAATGCAATGACCATCCACAATTTCAATGATGAAGCATAATACCCATCTCCCAATAGAAAGGTGATGCATTCAAGATGCAGAATCAGACAGACATTTTTGGACATGGCTAATGTGGATAATTGTTCTCTTGATTGTGCATATTTGTTACAAAGATTTTGTTTTCAAGGGATGGGTGAGGTGAGAGGAAGAGAAATGCTTGTTATTTGAAAATAAAGTAAAAGTTTAAAGAAGGAAAAAAAAGATTAAGTGCTTGTCACATGCCAAAGATTATGCTAAGCATTTGGGATAGAGATTTGAAAGGAGAGACATGCTTTTTCCTCAAGAAGTTCACTTTGTAATGGGGAAACAACACATATAAGGGGATGTTAAAGGGATATTTTGGTTTGGAAAGTTTCTAAGATGTTTACCTTTACCAATCCAAGGGCATAGGGGTTTAGATTGACACATTTATTCTCGAAGTAATTATAGTTGATTTGATCATGTTTCACAACTGATAATCATGAGTTGGGAGTGAGGTGTGGCCAGAGGCAGTATAGTAGCTGGTAAGGAAATGACCAAGGCTTAAAGTGAAATAGATGTAGTGGGTTACTGAGGCAGTAAGAAATCATAGTGAACATTCCAGGGATTAAAGAGTCAAGTTCACCAGGGCATGATTCCTGGTCCAGGCAACATGGCTTCTGGAGAAGGCCCAGGATCAAAGTAAAGTGTAGCTGGAACCCAAAGGATGAAATGATCAGGAAATCTAGGGTAGGTCAGATCTTCTAAAGGCCAATGGTTTGTGGGTTTGTTTGTTTTTGCCAAGAAGTTTAGGGATCCAAAATGTAGGAAATGCCATGGAATTGGTGCTTAGTTTGCATTCAAGCTGTCTTGGAAACTCAGGTCTTTTTTATTCAGGAGGATAACATTCACAGCTCATAGCTAAACTTGGTGACCTGCTACTATTCTGACTCAGCAATACTTGCTAAATTTTGGCCATTATACCTAGACCTAGTTCTTTACCCCAGAATTCCTCCCCAGATTTCATGTTCTTGGATTGATAAAGCACTGTTAGAAAGAAATCCTCTATCAATTTGGTTGGATTGAGGCTGGGTAGGATTTTATACAGGCTATGCTGACTTGAAAGTCATCCTTTTCTTCAGACTCTTTGTCTTGCCTGTACACTAGTTTAAGATTCTCTCTTGACTTTGTGAACCAAGGTTATCCTATATTAGATTTTCCCTGCAGATGCATATTTGGAAGTGATAGGTTGGTCAAGGTCAAGGTGGGCCCATTCTAGACAAGACCAATGGGGTATGTGGTGAATACAGAGTGGGGAAGGTATTTCCTGCCTGTCGGCCCATCAACTTAGTAAATTAAGGGTGGAGAAGAGACATATTGCTAGATGGACTCTAACTTTCCAAGATAGTCATTGACTTTGGGGACTTTTGATATTGTGACTGTCATATTCAAATCTGTTATGGATCAGTACTCTTTTCACCTAGAGATCTTTGTCACCAGTGGCAAGTTAGAGTATTTGGCAATCTGAACACCACTAATTAAATGCATACAATTTTGCTCTAGAGAGATTTATAATGAAGGCCATCAAGTAAATGGGATTAGATTTAGAGTTTTAATAGTTCTTAGAGGCCATCTAATCCAATAATCCCCTCATTTTACAAATGAGTAACCTTAGACCCAGAGAGGTTAAGTGACCTGTCCACCATCACACAGTGCGCAAAACCAGGATTTGAACCTAGATTCCCTGACTTCAGGGCCATCACACTCATCACACTACCAATCAGGAAATTCCTAGCTCAGTACAAACATACACTGAGAAAAACTGCTATATGATTAGAATAGAGTGCTTAACAATAATCCTAAATAACATAAGACTTAAAATTGTTTTTGAAATGTGTGGCAATGGAAACTTCTCTTGGGTCTAGTTGGGCCTAGCTTGACATTGGGCCAATGCAGACTTTAGGATTCTTAGTACTGATAAAAGGAGAAAGAGATACTGCAAGCACCTCCTTTTCCTACCAGAAGAACAGCCTTTTATTTGCTACTGCTCACAGAAAATATGAAGAGACATAAAGAGAGGCAAAAAGGAATTCTGCTCTCCTGCCTAGCCAGAAGAGAATGAGCAAAGATGATTTTATTTTTTTTTCTTTTTTGTTTTTTTTCTTTTTCTTTTTTTTTTTGGAGGGCAATTGGGGTTAAGTGACTTGTACAAGGTCACATGGCTAGTAAGTGTTAAGTGTCTGAGGTCAAATTTGAATTCAGGTCCTCCTGACTTCAGGGCTAGTGCTCTATTCACTGTGCCACCTAGCTGCCCCTGGCTACTGCTTTTCTATGGAAGGAAGCAGTACATTTTGAAATCAGGGGTCCTATACTATTCATAACACCTTTCTTCACAGTGTAGTCAATATGAATTTTGGGGAGCCTCTGATTGTTCTGAATGGTCCCCAGTGGAAGAAGTATGAGGTGTACTGTCTTTCCTCCAGTCCAATTCCAAGTCAAATTTCTTTGCTTTACCTGCAACATAGGGTCTTGAACTATGCAATCAGGGAATATATGTTGAATTAGATCAAATTAATATGATTATTTACCATTATTAATTTTTGTTATTATTAACTTGACAAACATCAAAATATATTATAATTTTCCTATACGAATGACAGAAAAAGAGAACTGTATATGGTTGGTTGTTGTCCTTCACGCTTTGGAGGAGGACCAAAATGACACCACTACATCAGGGTCAAGGTACAGTGTGTCTGACTGTGACCAATCAGACCTATATGAGCTCAGAAGGCTCTACCACAGGTCAGGCATAAATAATCCATATGAACATTTGGAGTGGAGATATCTCTATATACAAAGAACAGAAAAAGAGAAATACATATGAAACCATAAATCTATGTACAGCTTGTGGTTTTAAATTATATAATAAATTTAACATGATAGTTCCAGAATTGTCCTTCCTGTCTGTGTTTCTTTTTAAAGTCTTTTTTTCCTGCATATTTTAAAGTATTTTCTTGATACTTCTTTCTTCCTTTTTGAGGAATCACTATCACTAGGCTCTTTTCATAATCCCCCCATTTATGTATATGTACATACACATACATATATGTATATATGAGTGTATATATAAACATATATATGTGTATACATACATATATATACATACACACCTTCCCCGTAACAAATAAGTATAATCAAGCAAAGTATATTCACATCTTAGTTATTTCTAAAGATGATGTCTCATCATGCAATACTAGGCCATCTACTCTCTGTCAAGAGGTGGGGAAATGTGATTCATTATCACATATATTCTGGAGTCTTGGTTGTTCTTGGAATTGATCAGAGTTCATAAGCCTTTCAAGGTTCTATTAATTTATGTATTATTGTGTAAATTTTTCCCATGGTTCTGCCCATTTCACTCTGCATGAGTTCAAACATGTCTTCCCAAGTTTCTCTGAAACTGTTGTTTTCATAATTTCTTAAGTCATATGATAGACCATTCTCTTCATCTATTATGATTTGTCCAATCCTGAACAAATTATAGCCATGTCCTTTTTTTAATGGTCTTTGCTATACCAAAGAGTTCTGCTGAAAATATTTTTTAGTGCATTGGTCCTTTTCCTCTGTCTTTTGTATCTTTGGGATATATGTCTATTGGTGGTACATACAGTTTAGTGATTTGTTGGTCTGAGTTCCAAATTGCTTTCCAGAATGACCAAGCTAATTTATAGCTTCATCAACAGTGTCTTAGTGTACCTGATCAACAACAGTTCCTCCATTAATTGCCATTTTCCTTTTTTTATTATTTCTTTCAAGGACAAGGGAGATGAGGGAATTGTAGAAGCATCATCTATTACTATTCTGGTTCGGACTTATGGTCATATGACTGGGAAGGTATGAGGATAAGAGCCACATGTGTTATTATTTTAATTGGGACCCATGGCATTAAGACTGAAAAGTTGCTGCCAGATAAGCTAGCATTTCCATAAAAGGCAAGGAAACTGACCCCCTGTGACTTAATTGGTCCAAAGAATTAGGGCTTAAATTGTTGACATAGTTTCCTGGTTGCTCAAGGCTTAAAAGTATAGGTTATAGATTAGTAGGTGCTCTTTAGTTAAACTTGTTGGATAGAGCACCACTGTTGGCAAATATTTAGTTGAAGGGAGTTACACCTAACTGAATCAACACTATATCTTTACAGAATATCCTATCCATACTGTTGTTAAGTAAACTTTTTTTTAAATTAACTCTTATATGGTCTGTGGGTATCTCCTTTTATTCCATTCTTAAATCTGAAGCACCACACTGCCATAAATTAGGCCTGGTCAAAAACATTTGTCATAACTAGTAGGATTGGATTAGAATGACGTTATGACTGATGTATTCAGAAAAAGTATGTACAGGAAGAGGAGCCTTGGGTAATTACATGGCTTAACAAGGGAGCTTTACACCCCATTATTGCCATACTTGTGGCCAGATACAGGCAAATCTTAATCAAATAGTAAGGGGCCCCTCACTAAACCAGTGAGATTACCCTGTTTGGTGTCAAAGGTATCCTTGTTGACAGCAAAGATAAACACACTTCCAGGGCTTATAGTACTTGGCTATTGCTGATGGTCCATAAAAGGCTGGATCACCAGAAAGAAGAAATTATGTTGAATTCTTATGAGATCAGGGCTATAAAGGAAGAGAAAAGAATCAGAGTGACAGTTGAGAACCCATCCCTATCCTTGGGCTTGCTCTATTATTGCCTCCTGGGGATGACTTCCTCCACTGGGGGAAACTGGAGGTGAGGCTTTTACCATATAGAAACTTGAGAGTTTTTAGAATAAGTTTAAATAATGACTGATTAGTCACTAGAACAGTGGTTGATGAAGATGTAGGTTGGCAATCTCACGGAAGATTTACAAAGTGAATTAAATCAAAAGATCTTTTGCCTTTTTTTGGGGTGGTTAACATGGGGAATTACAGTAGGTTTGGTGGTTTGGCTCTATGCACAGTACTTAGCTATACCAGCTCCCATCATAGCAACTCTGTAGCTAAGAATGAAGGTGGTTGGCACCTTGCAGCTTATAAAGAGGACTGTAGGAAACTCAACAGAATTGTAATTCGAATTCCTTTACCTGGTCTCATCAGTGTGATCAGCCAGAATTAGTGATACCTTGACCTGCAAGAGTCACAACGCTTCCCAGCAGTTCAGGTAGCATTGCAGACCCTAGGAAGATGGGCAGCAAAATAGACAGCAATGCAGGCAAAAAAAGTGGGTATCAGCACAGGCAGTGATGAGGGCACCAAAAAGTATGTAAGCAAGTCATTCATAGCTCTCCACTTATTGCAGTATGGAACTGACAGAGCTACTCTTTGTTGTTGCCAGTGAATTGTCCATAACTACACTCTACCCAAGAAGGCAGGAATGGAAAAAAGGACCAAATGAAGTCTTGATATCTTTGACCCCTCAGCTTGGGTTCCTACTTCCCGCATTAGGTATCCATTACAAATCTGTGCAACCTTAGAGAGGGAGAGCTTTCTCTGATTTAGTGGTTCTTGGATAAGGCCTCCAGCAAGACATACTTGACAAAGATGGGCCACTGTAAGATAATGTCTTGGATCACATACTCTGACCCTTCTCTTTTTCATCCTGTTCTGGTATTTGTCCAAGACCTTGAGGTCCCTGCCTTCTCAGAAGACTCCATATATCCTTGGGAGATTGCTTATGTACACTCTATCCATTGTACACCACCAACTGTCCAGAAGAGAAATGGCAGGCTTCCTTTTCCTGTGATGACTTAGACAGCTTCTTCTCAGGGAGGGTGTGGGGAATCCGGTAGGAGAGGCTTTCGGGAGATGCCTTATTTTTTAACCACACAGGGAACATTTACCTGGAGGTAAGGTTATCCTCTAAATGACTTGGTGGCAATCCTGAGTTACTAGGTATAAGTGAGGGAGAGCTTTTACTGGTCCTGTGGAAGAAAGATGTAGGTATTCAAAAGTGTCTGATGGACCACAGATATGGTATCAACCCTCTACCTACCCTGATAGGGCACCCAAGGAGAACAAGGTTCTGTCTGGTGAGCACTGAATAGATAGATGATGGAATGGGCTATTGACTCAGGTTTTTTTAAGTGGTGGAAGACCCTTGGGACTTTTTCACCAAAGGATGGGATGTGTTAGGAGCAAAATCTTACTGGTATATACTAATCTTATTGGTAACCATGACAGCAAAATTAGAAGATCTTTACCATATAGGCTTCTTTTTCCCTAAAAAGTCAAAGAAACGATTCTTGAGACCTAATTCATCCAGGGAACTAAGGCTCTAACTGTTGAGATAGCTTCCCAGTTACTTAAGACAGAGCTTCTTAAACTTTTTCCACTTGGCGTTGCATGGCCTGAGGGCATGCATAGTGCAAAGTGCCCATGCTTTGTGTTCAGAACCAAGGCTGCAGTAAAGGTTTGAGACGCAACATGGGCAAGTGCTGCCACAAACATTTTGGATTCATTTTGCATTTGATTTTTTTTCCTGTTTTTTTTTAATTTTTTTTTCATTTTTCAAATGCTTTATTAACATCTGATTTACATTATTCATTTCTGTCAGATTTTGAGTTACAAATTTTCTCCCCGTTTTTCCCCTTCCCACTGCCCCAAAATAGCAGTCCCACAGGATGTCTCCTCCTCCAATCTGCTCTCTCCCATATCTTCTCCCATACCCCCTTTGATTTTTCCAGTAGGTCATGGTGGATCTCTATGCCCCAGTGCCTGCATATCTTATTTCCCAATTACATGTAAAATAGTATTAATAATAGTATGTATATATATATGTATTTTTAAACATTTGATTTTAAAACTTTGAATTCCAGATTCATTCCCTTCCTCCCTTGTCATCCACTCTTGCTGGGAAGAGAAGCAGTTCAGTATAGGTTGTACATGTGTAGCTAATGCAAAACATTAACATAGTAGATATATTGTAAAAGACTGACTATATTTCCCTCCCTCTTATCCCCCCTCCCACTTATTCTATTCTCTACTTTGATCCCATCCTTTTTCAAAAGTGGGTGCTTCTAACTTCCCTCCCGCCCCAGCCTGCCCTCCCTTCCATCATCCCCCTTCTCATCCCCTTCCCCCCTACTCTCCTGTAGGGTGAGATAATCTATTTAGTGTGAATGTCATTCCCTCCCTGAGCCAAATTCAACGAGAATAAGATTGACCCATTTCCTTTTGCCTTCCTATTCTTCCCCTCCATTGTAACATTTTCTCTTGCCTCTTCTATATGAGATAATTTACCCCATTCTGTCTCTCCCCATCTCCTCTCATTATATTCCTCTCTCACCTCTTAATTTCACCTTTTAAGTATCATCCCTTCCAATTAAATTGGTCCTGTGCCCTCTATCTATATATACCTGTAAACATATATACACACATTCACATATGTATTCATACCCCCATATGCCCTCCGATATAGACATATATATTTTTTTCTATTCCCTTCAACTATTTTCATAGTAAGAAAAGTTTCATAAGTTACAATTATTGTTTTTCCATGTAGGAATGTAAATACTTCAACTTTGATAAGTTCCTTATGATTTCTTTTCCCTGTTTACCTTCTCATGCTTCTCTTGCTTCTTGTATTTGAATGTCAAATTTTCTATTCAACTCTAGTTTTTTCATCAAGAATGCTTGAAAGTCCTCTATTCCATTGAATGACCATATTTTCCCCTGAAACATGACACTCAGTTTTGCTGGGTAGGTGATTCTTGGTTTTAATCCCAGCTCCTTTGACCTCCAGAATATCACATTCCAAGCCATTTGATCCCTCAGTGTAGAAGCTGCCAGATCCTGTGTTATCCTGATTGTGTTTCCACAATATTCAAATTGTTTCTTCCTGGCTGCTTGTAATATTTTCTCCTTGATTTGGGAATTCTGGAACCTGGCTGTAATATTCCTAAGAGTTTTCTTTTTGGGATCTTTTTTAGAAGGTGATCGGTGGATTCTTTCAACCTCTATTTTGCCCTCTGGTTCTAAAACATCAGGGCAGTTTTCCTTGAGAATTTCTTGGAGGATGATTTCTAGGTTCTTTCTTTGATCATGGCTTTCAGGTAGTCCAATAATTTTTAAATTATCTCTCCTGGATCTATTTTCCAGGTCAGTGGTTTTTCCAATGAAATATTTCACATTGCCTTCTATTCTTTCATTTGTTTGGATCTGTTTAACAGCATCTTGATTTCTCATAAAGTCATTAGCTTCCATTTGCTCCAGTCTAATTCTGAAGGAACGATTCTCCTCATTGAGCTTTTGAGATTCTATTTCCGTCCAACAAATTCAGCTTTTTAAGGCATTTTCCTCATTGCCTTTTTGAGCCTCCTTTGCCATTTGAGTCAGTCTGTTTTTTTAAGGTATTATTTTCCTCAGTCAGGCTGTTGACTCTCATTTCATAATTTTCTTGCATCGTTCTCATTTCTCTTCCCAATTTTTCCTCCACTTCTCTCATCTGCTTCTTAAGGTCCCCTATGGCCTGTAACCAGCTCATATTTTCCTTTGAAGCTTTTGGTACAGGAGTTCTCACTTCACTGTCTTCTTCCTGTTCCATTCTTTGCTCCTTTTTGTCCCCAAAATAGGAGTCTAATGTTGGATTCTTCTGTTTGCTTTGCTTCCTTTGCCTGGTCATGTTGCCTGTCAGTCACTTGACCCCTGGGCTTTTTGCCATAGTAGGACTCTGCTACCAGACAGGGGAGCTTCATATCAAACGCTGGGGTTTTCTCAGCTGCCGGAGGTGTTAGTTGGGTGCCCTCTCTGACGTCTCTACACACTCTGGCAAGCTGGTCACACACCCCAGGACCTCTACCCTAGACTGCAATCCAGATCCAAACAGGTTAAAGCAATAGCAATTTTCCCTCAGATTGGTCGCTTGGTTCCCCTTACACTCTGCAGGCTAGGAGCTGAAGCTGCCACATGGCAGCGGCTGTGCTGCAGCCCTCAGAGACTTCTCACCCCAGGAGCAAAAGCTGACGTACTACCAACTACTGGGTCCCAAAGTCCAGACTGTGCTGACCTCTCACTTTGTCCTTAGCATATATGTGTTGATAATTCTGGAAACTACCACAGCTGCTGTTGACCTGAAGTCCCTCCAGCCAGTGGTTGGTCAGGCACGCCCTGGGGCTCCCATGACTGGGGTCGCCTCCCAGAGCTCTATGCTGGCTGATACCTGCCGGCCTACCGGGCTGTCCTCAGTGGGAGGTTAGCTTTTCTGTGTCATTTTGTGGGTTCTGTAGCTTCAATGTTTGTTCAGAGTCCCCTTTTACATGGATTGGAGGTGGTGAGATCCGGAGCCGCGTGGAGGTCCTGTTTCTACTCTGCCATCTTGACCAGAACCTTGCATTTGATTTTTAATTAATTTTTGGTCATTGCACATTCAGAAACCTTTTTTGGTTGCCGAATTTTTCGAGACCCACTATTTACGAAGTGCTGACTTAAGACATTAAAAACCCAGGCTGTGAGTAGTTGGAGCTCCTCATGGTTGACTGTTGTCAACCTAGTACTAGTAGTTGCTAGCTAACACATCCTTCTGACTGTGGCAGATACAGAATCAAAGCTGTACCCAGCTGCATCAACACTGTAGATTTCCTGAATATCCTTTTCAAGCTATTGTCAATTAAACTTTACTTAAATGCTGTATGGTCTACTACTATCTCATTTCCTTCTACTACCAAGCCTGAACAGCTAGGCTATCCTGAGTCAGAGCTTGATAAGAACTGAGGTGGACCCTGAGTTGTTTTAATTTACATTTCTCTTCTGGACAGTTGGTGGTGTACAATGGATAGAGGTGTTGAACCTGGAGTAAGGAATATCTAAGCATAATTACCAGATGTGTGACCCTGGGCAAGTCACTTCACCTCTGCCTCTGATTCCTCATCTGTAAAATGGGGATAATAATTAGTACCTACCCTTCCTGGGTTGTTTTGAAAAGTGTAAAGCACTTAAGACAGTGCCTGACACTTGGAATGTGCTGTGTAAATGTCACTATTGTTGTTGACAGGGAACATTTTTATATGGTTGCTTCATTTGAAAACTGCCTGTTCAAATACTTTGAATATTCATCTACAGGAGAGGAAAGGCTCTTGTTCTTGTGCATTTGTATGGATTCCCTATGTATCTTGTATAACCGACTCTTATCAGAAAAAGTTTGCTGGAACAACTTCCGCCCCAGCTAGCTGCCTCCCTTCTGAATTTAACTGCATTGTTTTTGTTTATGTAAAACATTTCATGTATGAAAAATTGTCTGTTTTATCTCCTGTGAGCCTTGCTATCTCTTGTTTGGTCCAGGAATCTCACCTTTTCTACACACGTGAAAAGTAGCTCCTTCCCTGTTCCTCAGATTTCTTTATGACGTGACTTCTAAGATATGGATTGTGGAGCCCTTTGGAGTTTATTGTATTAAATGGTGTGAGCTGTTTTTCCAAACCTGATTTCTGCCAGTCTGCTTTACAGTTTCCCCAGTAGTTTGTATCAAATATTGAGTCCTTCTCTTCAGTAGTTGATGTCCTTGGTTGTGTTGAACTCAATGTGGTTATGTTTGATTGCTCCTGGGCCTTGTTTATCTAATCTGTTCCATTAATATACTTGTCTATTTTTAACTAGTACAAAATAGTTTTAGATGATTACTACTTTGTTATGGGAGGGGGAAGGGAGAGAAGACGAATCAGGAAAGGGCTCATGTGGTACATAAACTTTATTTCAAAAGAGATCAGGGTTTCCCAGTGGTAAAAGGTGAGGAGGAAGTACATTATAAGAATGAAGCCCAGGGGCAGCTAGGTGATGCAGTGAATAGAGCATCAGCTCTGGAGTTAGGAGGACCTGAGTTCAAATGCAACCTCAGACACTTAACACTTATTAACCATGTGACCATGGGCAAATCATTTAACCCCAATTGCCCTGCTCTCCTCCCTCCAAAAAAAGAAAGAAAAAAGAATAAGGCTCAGGCACTATGAAGGCTGAGTGATAGTATGTTATGTGGATGTGTGTGAAACAGCATTACTAGATTGCAGAATGTGAGGGGAATATAGAAGGCTGAAAAGATAGGAAAGGGATAGGTTGCAAAGAGATTTAAATATAAGAATAGTTTATGTTTTATCTCCTGAGTCTGTAGACAAGTATTGGAGTTTTTTGTTGAGAAGGCGGGGTGACATGGCCAGATGGGACTTGCCCAGAGTTATAGAGGTAGTACTTAATAAGCATTTAATAAATATTTGTTGAATGAAATCTAGACCCTCTTCAATATGATTGCACTTTATATGTTTGAAGCTGTAGATTATAATGTTGCCCAAGGCTTCTCCAAGCTAAGCATACATGGTTCATCTGGCTAATTCCCACATTATAGTCTCTACTCCCCTTATCATCTTAATATCCCTTTTCTGGACATATTTCAGATTATCAGTGTGCTTCTTAAAATATCATGTCTAGGGCCAGACACATTCCAGATACAGTCCACCTTTGGCACAGGACTACTCTAGAGCCACTTACTGGAGCTGAGGGTTCTTGTTGTGAGTTACCACATTTGGCATCAGTACCCTTTCCTAATTCAGCATCTGTACTCACAAAGAAGAGAAAGGATGAAATTCATGCATAAAATGTATATGTCCCAAAGAGATTGACTAAAGGGTATTTCATACAGCTGACTGAGGCTTCAGGAAAATTGGAGCTGGTAATGGGATGCTGTGAACCTCCCAATCTGTGTCTGTGTGGGGCTAGTGCATGGCAGTTCCAAAGATGGCTTCTTAGCTTTCCCTTTTTGTACAGGAAAAGTTCTATCTCTGGCATGTTAGAGATGATCCCTTCTTTTGAGGGATTGCCAGAGTGGTGATTAGTGGGGAGCAAGAGCTTATCTATTATCTAAGCTTTCAGATATACACTTTGGGATCTTAGTAATTTCTTAAGGTGATGCATATGTGGAATAGGAATAATTCCCATTTTGCTCAACATTAACTAACATGGAGGATTGTGGGACCCTATCTATGATATAAAGGGCTAAAGAACTGTTAAGACCCATATAAAACTCTAACTGGGGAAATAGGTAGATTTTCTTAGCTAGTTTCAGGAATGAAAGGAGAATATAGGAAGGAGCTATTTTTAAAAACTGCATAGATATACAAGACACTAAATTAATATGGACCTAAGTCTTTCCAGGGAGTTCTGTCTCAAAAGGGCCTGGGCCCTGCCAGGAGAATAGCCTTGAAATCTTTTATCAAGTGATGATCCAAGGTGGTGCTAATAACTTTTCTCTTTGGGATTCTACCTGTGAATGCTAATAACTCAGATTTTATAGGGGAGGGAGGAATAAACTTTCAGTATGAAAAGATCTTAACATGGAGGGGAAGTCCTCAATTATTAATGGACAAATATGCATGTCTATTAAGCAATAGAAATTCATTTGCATTTCCCAGAGGAAGGATAGTACTTGAAGTTACAGGATTCTAAGAAGCTACCATCTCTTTACACCCAGCATAAAGAAAGGTCATAGAAATCATGAAACAGATACTATGAAAGGCTGAAGATACAACAGTCACTGTTTAAAGGGCCCTAAGCAAGTATCACTTGATTATCCCCTTCCTTGCTTCTTTTCAACCAAAATTTTCAGATTATGTTATAACAAAGTGCTGCATTCAAATGTGAATTTAAGTATTATGCATTGTGGCTATAGCTGAGCACTATGTATCTTTCCATGTAACTTGGGACACTGTTGACTTTTTTGGTTGGCATTCTTGTCTCATCATGAGTTTAACCTCTGAAATTTCCATGTCTTTTTCACAGGAAGTGTTGTCTAGCCATGACTTTCCTGTCTTATACTTTTTGTAGAGTATAGAACTTCAGTTTAGTCATGTTAATTTTTTTAACTGGATTCAGTCCATAATACTAGCCTATCAAGATGATTTGGGATTTTGACTAAGTTATTCCTACCTCTATCCCTGCCTTACCCCAGGTCATGTCATCCGATATTTGAAAAGCACACTACATATATCTCTATCCAGATCATTGGTAAAAATGGCAAAGAAAATGGGACTAAGGGGGCCGCCTAGGTGGCATAGTGAATAGAGCACTGGCCCTGGAGTCAGGAGTACCTGAGTTCAAATGTGACTTCAGATACTTGATACTCACTAGCCTTGTGACCTTGGGCAAGTCACTTAACCCCAATTGCCCTGCCTTCCCTCCTCCAAAAAAGCAAAAAAAAAAAAAAAAAGAAAATGGAACCAAGGACACTTCCCTGGGATATTCCATTAAAGACTTTCCTTTATCAACTAATACCTATCAAATTATTAATGACTTTTCTTTGGTTTCCATCATTTTATCAGCTTGAAATTCATCTTACTAAGCTGTTATGCAGCCTCTGTCTGTATCTTATATGCAAGGATAGCATCAGAAACTTTATTATATGCTGTCCACCCCCAGAGAGAGCTGATGGACTCTGAGTGCAGATTGAAGCATTTTTTCCTCTTTCTTTATTTTTCTTGTGTGCCCCCCCCCCAACAACCAGACTAATGTAGAAACAGGTTTTGCATAACTTCATATGTATAATTGGTTTCATATTTTTTTGCCTTCTCAATTTGTGAGGCAGGGAGGGAAAGAATTTGGAACTGAAAATTTTTTTAAAAGGAAAAATGAGAAATTTTGCTATGCTCTGCTGAAATAGTTATATTATATATGTAATATTTCCAGGATCCTTTAGTCTAGCTAATCTGTCAAAAAAAAAAAAGAAAGAGGTTAATTTAGAATGACTGGTTTTTTTGCTTCTTATGTGAGGTTGATTAATGTGTTGTTTTTATACTGCTGTAATTTCTTGATGTAGCCTTGCCCTTTTTAAACTCTCTTTTCTAACAAAAAAGATAGTTAAGCAAAGTCACTTTAAAAATGAGCCAGCATATCCAACATTCTATTCCCTTAATTCCTTGACTTCTCTCCCAAGAACAGGAACATGTGTTATCATTTGTTCCCTGGGACCAATATTGATGGTTGCAGTTAATCTGAATTTGCCTTTTAGTGTTGTTTTTATTTGCATTATTGTCATAATGTATGTTATCTTGGTTCTGTTTGCTTCACTCATGTCCCCATATTTCTGAGTTCTCGCAGTCTTTTTTTTTTTTTTTTGCTTTTTGGAGGGGGGAAGGTAGGGCAATTGGGGTTAAATGACTTGCCCAAGGTCACGCGGCTAGTTTTTATGTTTAGTGTCTGAGGTCAGATTTGAACTCAGGTCCTCCTGACTCCAGGGCCGGCGCTCTATTCACTGTACCACCTAGCCACCCTGCAGCCATCATTTCTTATAGTGCATATAATTAGTTATATACCACAATTTATCTATTCCTCAGTCAATCAGTTCTCTGTGTTTCTAGTTTTTTGCTACCACAAAAAGTGCTATTATGGATATTTTGATATATATGAGACCCTTCAATGAGACATATTTTTTTAAAGATTTCACTAATACTTTTAATATTCCTATCATTTCCTACTAACTGCTTTCCACAGTAGGATCCCTACCTTCTTTATAACAAATTACAGTTTAAAAAAAACAGATTAACACATGGACCATATTTGGTACATGCTTCATTAGTTATCTTTAGTTTACTATTTTCTCTACACAGAGGAGAGAGGTTTATCTTTTCATCAGTCCTCTAGAGTCAAAATTGGTTGTTTTATTGATCTTAGTCCTTGTTTACTTTACATTATCATGGTTGTTGTTTATATCTTATTCTCTTGGTTTTGGTTGCTGATATGGGAGGAGAGTGCTTTTTATTCTCTCTTTAAGCCAGTTACTTAACATTTTTTTTTTTAAGTCAACTAATTTTTTATAGCAGAGAGTCAACTTTTGTCTTATGATACCTTCAGTATAGAACGTTTCATAGATTAATTAGGGGGTGGTGGGTTAACTGTACTCTAAAACAGTCGATTATTTTTGTGCTTCTGGAAATGAAATTCATCTTGTAAGGGTTCCAGACAGACCTCTTTTATTCTAATTTTTGCGCTTGAGCAGCTTGTGTTATAGAAAAGCTCTACATTTAAATCTGAATTTAAGTATTATACAGTATGAGTGTATCTTTGTCTTTCTCATAGAACGAACAAATTGGATTTTATAATTATGCCATGTCCTGCAAGTACCAGTATTTCTAGAATGGAATAATTTTAGTCCCCTAACAGAAGACATACAAAAAAACTAATTTCTAAAAGAGTGAAGTATTTAAAATGGTCCCAGAGGGTATTCATGCATTAGATAGGGGTTTGTAGTACACATCCAACTCTCTGAGATCCTGTGATTTGATGAAATCAAATTAATTGAATTAATTTGAATTGAAAAGCTAAAAATCACACAATTTCAGATTTGGAAGGAGCATCAGAACCTGTAACTAAATAAAAAATTTCTTCTACAATATACATCAGAATGGTATTTCAGCTTTTGCTTAAAGACCTCCACTTATGGGAAACCTTCCTCATCTGTCCCAAGACAGACCATTCCCCTCTTTCAAAGTTCTAATTATAAATTAGGTTTGAAGCTCATACCCATTGCTCCTAGTTTTATATTCTGGGACCCAGAAGAACAAGTGCAATTACTCCCTCAACACTTGACAGCTCTTCAAATATTCCACAATAATTATAATATCCCCTACCCTCCATCTTCAGGTTTAACAACCAAATTTCTAGGGTCAGCTAGATGGCACAGGGGCGGCTAGGTGGCTCAGGGACTGCCAGGTGGCACAGGAGCGGCTAGATGGTGCAATGAATAGAGCGCCGGCCCTGGAGTCAGGAGGATCTGATTTCAAATCCGGCCTCAGACACTTAACACAAAAAACTAGCCGTGTGACCTTGAGCAAGTCACTTAACCCCAATTGCCCTACCTTCCCCCCTCCAAAAAGCAAAAAAAAAAAAACAACCCAACAACCAAATTTCTTCAGTGGATATTGCTTGTAATCTCAAGGCCATTTACTGTTATCAATTTTCCTAAGCTATGGTGCCCAGAACTAAATGTGATACTCCAGTGTGGTTTGACTAAAGAAGAGATGTAGTTGGGAATATCACATTCATAGTCCATAACACAACGTTCCATTACCCTCTACCCTGCCCACATACACACCTTTCTTTATGTGTGTTTTTGGATTTTTCCATTTTAAAAAATTGATGCATGTTTTACATGCCATATCTTAATATTTACCATAGTCTCTAGTATAAGTGAAATAATGTACCTTTGTGATGAGTAAATAATTACTTCAAAGAGAAATCTCAGGGGAGCAGTTAAAATTAATACACACAAAGATATAGAGGCATTTAAAGTAGCAGAAATATAGAAACACACACAAAATAAACCCCACTTACCTTCTAAATCCAGAAAATATGATTTGCTTTATCATTGGTGTTCATGAATATTGTTATTGATGCAGGGGAAAGACTACTGTTGTTTGCTTTCTGTGAATGCTTTAGTAGCTGTACATAGCATGAAACCCAGAAAACTAAAACATCATGAAAGTGTACTTGCAGGATATGTTGGCAAGACAAGAGAATTTTTCCAGAGAAAATTAAGATGAACTTAGTAAGAGAAAACAGACTTTTTAGAAAACCATGTCTGGGAAGTCACAAGGGTGGCTTGCAATTGTGTAAAGTTGCTTATAGAATTACTAAATGTAAAAAGCCTTTCCTTGGCAGTGTTCGTCCATCTGGAAAATTCCTCCATATTTAAATTCTTGCTGGGTCTGACTTTGACTCTTTTGGGGTAGGAAAGAAAAAACAATGTCATAGAACAACTTATTTTGAATTAAACAATGGAGACCAGTTAAACTTAGGAACTTTTTAGCAACCAGAGAAAGAAAATGAGTGTGAGATTGTGGAATTGATCTCACTTATCCATCTCCTGCTTGAGTTCTATACTGTGGTATTGAATCTCTTGTGGGAATGTTGAACTGGCTGCATACTGTGGCTTCTCATTAAGATCAAGTAACCTCAAAGTTGCCATATCAACTCTTAGCCTTAGAACTTATGTGGAGACCTTCATGAAGCTATTATTGTCTGAAGATCTTTGTTTTTAAAATAAGTTCCTTTAAAATAAATAAGCTTTATGCTACCCTTTCTTAGATCACTCTAGAGAAGGAACTGAGTACATATTTTTTATTTTTAAAAAATGTTAGTTCCACCTACAGCAATTGCTGTTAATGGTTCCATTTACTGCTAATATGATGGGTAGGAGAATTGTCTGTATTTCTGAAGATCTTTGAGATCAATTGAGACACCAAATTTTATTTTGCATTGTAAGTGGATAAAGCAGTAGAGGTGGACTTAAAGGCACTCATTTGCACATATGTACAATAAGCTGTTGAAAACAGTTATTTCAAGTTAGAGAAATAGGGGAAAAGAAGGAGTTTGGGGCATACAGCTTCAATTTTCTCAGTAAAGAGTAAGGCAAGGAGCTGTACTAAGGCTGGGCTAGGGCAGGTTGGGGGGAAGTAAGCAGGGAAGGAAAGGCTTGAAATAGCCACTGTGGTGAGATGGAAAATTAACTAGAGGGAGCAAAAGGATTGCCTTTCTGAAGTGAGGACCCAGTTGAGATAATTGCTTAATGATTGTTCAGTGGCATTCAGCAGTAGATGAGTAGGAACAGAGGAGGCAAGTGATGGAAGTAATTTAGGGTTAGGATTTGATAAGGCAAAAAGTGAGATAGGACAAGGGGCCAAGGAATTTGAGATAGAGGACAGTGTGATATTGAATTGGCTAGCTGTAGAGTCGAAATCAGGGAGGGAGAAAAATGAAGCCTGGACAGCTTGTTCCTGTCTTACTGCCTGCCTGCTCAGCTGAGGTTTCAACTCCCCATTAGCCATTTTTGTTTTATTCTTTTGAGTGTAGAGATATTTCTCCTTGGTTGGGAAATGAGAGGCAAATTTAGAGTTGGGCAACTCGACCTTTCTCTATCATTATCTATTTCCCTTCCCTCAAACAGCAACCCTATCTCATCTCTTATTTTACTTTTTCCCCCAATATAATTTTTAAACTTAATTTTTTAATTTTTAAAATTTTTGAAATTTCAATTCTAAATTCTCTTCCTCTCTCCACCTAACACCCCAATATAGTTGTTTTTTTTTAAACTCAACAACTTATTTTTGTTATTTTCTTTTACAGTTTCATTTCACTTCATAACCACCAGGTTGGCAAGAATGATAAAAGAGGGGAAATTTTGTTTTTCTTTGAAGCTTTGTTGTATTAAATTGTTTTTTTAATTTGCTCTGCATCAGTTCATGCAAATTCTTGTAGGCTTGCCTGAAACTTTCCCTTTCATCATTTCTTATGGTGCAATAATAATACTCCATGACATTTACATTTCATAATCTATTTAGCCATTCCACACTAGGTGGGCACCCTCTTTGTTGTCAGTTTTCTTGCCACTATAGAAGGAGCTGCTATAAATATATTTCCACATATGGATCCTTTTCCTCCCTTTTTTTAGGGTATACAGCTAGTAAGTTGTATTCTTGGATCAAAGGGGATGCACAGTTTAATTATTTTAAAGGTTTATTCCTAATTGTTTTCCAGAATACTGGACCAATCCATAGCCCACACAATGATACATTAATGTTTCTATTTTTCCTGCTACCCTTCCAACATTCCTCAAGCTTCCCCCCCCACCTTTTTTTGGTTGTTGTTACCAATCTGAAGTCCATGAGTTACTTTTTACTTGCAAATCTTTTAAGGCAAGATATGATGTATGGAATGCAATAATAAGTCTTTGCTGCTTAGCCCATTAATCAAGTTAAGTCTGAGATCTGTATTTGTGGCCTTTTCTTTTTTGGTGGAAAATATTCTGACTCCTGCAGTTATTTGACTGTCCATATTTTGATGTTTTAGAGATAGGGTTTTTCAATTTTGTTGACTTCTTTTCCCTTCCTTCTCTTTCTTATAGGTAATTTTGGCGCTTCTTTCCAGTGCCAGTCAATACATCACGACCACATCTGTGAGGACAATGACAAGGTGAGGTCTCTGTTAATGTCTTCTTGGATGAAATGCATGGTGCCCTTGTTCCTATTTTATTCATATATATAACTGAGTGGTGAGCATATGCCTAAGAGATGAAAATGAAGGGATGAGGAAGGAAATACTGGCATGCTTATTTAGCTCATTTCCTATTTGTCAGCTATTCCAGAAAATCTGATTTTAATTCCTAAGGGATGAATAGAGTTCCTTCTGTGTCCTCATACCTCTTGCCTTCATCACTGAATCCTGTCATGTAATGTCCTAAGGTAACTGCTTTAGAACTAGTTTGATGTAGAGTTGTTTTTCATGCTAACGATATTTGCCCTCCTAGTATTGAAAACTGTTTCTGAAATCTGTTATTACATAATTTGAGATCCTTCAGGGTTTTCTTTTTTTAATTTAAAATTAGTTATTTTTTTATTATGAAGTCATACATCAACAAGTATGAACACTTCTATGTACAAAGAAAAACAGAAAAAAAGGTTTGTATATGAAACTGTGATCTATTAGATGCAGAGTTTGTGTGTGTATATTTTTATTAAACGTTAAAATTATATTATTGTATATACAAAACTTCTCTGTTTCCCTGTGCCCCCTTCTGAACTTCCTTCTCTTCAGGGTATTTTAAAATATTTTGTTAACATTCTTTTTAAAAAAATTTTTTTCATATCATTATCACTATCCATCCACTCATTCCAAAGCTCTTCTAATACATAAAAATTCTTATATGTGATATATATGTATAGTCATGCAAAATAATTCACGTATGGGCCATGTCTAAAAATCTACCTCCAAGTCTATTGCCTCCCATCCAAGAGGCATCTGTATTCTGGAGTCACAATTGGTGTCTTCACTCATTAAAATTCTTCATTCTTTCCAAGTTCTTTTCCATTTACAATGGTATAGTCACTCTGAATCAGTTCATATAAGTCTTCCTAGCTTTCTCCAAATCTACCCGTTTGTCATGTCTCATATAATTTGTTAAGCTATTTTCCAATTAATGGAAACTTTGTTTCCAGTTCTTTGTTACTACAAAAAGAGCTGCTACAAATATTTTGGTACATATGGAAGGAAGGAAGAAAAAAGGAAAAAAATAAACAAGTATTTATTAAATGCCTATCCTGTGTGCCACACATTATGGTAAGCTTTTTACAATTATCATCTCATTTGTTCCTTGTAGCAACCCTGGGAGGTAGGTACCATTAATTATTCCATTTTACAATTGAGGAAACTGAGATAAAAGTTAAAGTGACTTCCCCAGGGTTATACAGATATGTGTCTGAAGCAGGATTTGAACTCAGGACTTTTTGACTCCAGACTCAGTTCTGTATCTACTGTACCACCTAGCTGCCTCTCTCTTTGATTTTTAGGTATATATGTCTATTAGTATTTTCATTGACTCAAAAGGCAGACACATTTTAGAGGGAATAGTTAAAGATAATTTTCCTCAATAGTCAGACTAATTCACAGTTCCACCAGTAGTGGATTAGTACACTTGTTCTCCCGCAATTCTGGTAGCAATTGCCATTTTCTTTTTTTTTTTCTTTGTTCTCTTTTCAACCTGATAGGTGTGATATAGAACCTCAGAACTGTTTTAATATGTATTTTCTTATTACTAGTAATTTGGATCATATTTTCATATAATAATAAAAATCAAGATTTATACAGTGCATTAAAATTTGTGAAGTGTTTTGCATGTGTATATTATCTCATTTTATCTGATACATGTGGCCATTGATTTTCTTTATGTGAAAAGTTTTATGCAATCAAAATTATCTATTTTATTTCTTGTGATCTATATCCCTTGTTTAGTCAAGAATTTGTCCTTTATCTATAGATTTAAAGGGCAGCTAGGCAGTACAGTGGATAGAGTGTCATGCCTGAAGTCAGAAAGACTCATCTTCTTGAGTTCAAATCTGGCTTCAGACACTTACTAGATAAATGACCTTGGGCAAGTCACTTAACTCTATTTGCCTCAGTTTTTTTCAGCTGGAAAATGAGCTGGAGAAGGAAATGGCAAACTACTTCAGTATCTTTGCCAACAAAACCCCAAATGGGGTCACAAAGAAAAATGACTGAAAAGCAACTGAGCAAAATAGTTGTTAAAAGGTATCTACTTCCTTTCTCTTCTCATTTATTTATGAGAAGAGAGTACCTTTTATATTTAGATCATGTATCCATCTGGTGATTAATATGGTACATAGTGTGAGCTATTAGTTTAAATCTAATTTCTGCCAGACTGCTTTCCAGATTTTCTAGAAGTTTTTAATCAACTACTATAGTAGTCCAATGCTGATAGCTGAGAAGCTTATGTTTATTGAACATTATTACTATGACTGATTGCTTTTGGATCTTATTTACCTAATAAGTTCCACTAATTAACTTTTCCTTTTTTTTTAACCGATACCAAATAGTTTTGGTAATTACTGCTTTGTAGTATAATTAGTCATCTGGTATTGCTAATCTCCTTGAATCCTATTTTTTCTTCTTTATTTCCTTTGATATTCTTGACCTATTACTCCTCTAGATGAATTTTGTTATTATTTTGTCTAGTTCTGTAAAGTAATACTTTGGAAATAGAATTGGTATAATATTGAATCTACATATTAATTTAGGAAGTGTTGTCATTTTTATTATATTAATCCAGCCCAACCTTGAGTGATTAACCTCTCCAGTTATTTTCTATAAATAAGTATTTTGTGTGTGAATTCACATAATTTCCTTGTGTGTCTTGATAAGTCTAATTATTTTGAATACAATTGCTTTTTATTTCTCTACCTATTTGTTTTGTAATATATAGAATGGTAGAAGATTTTTGTGAGGTTATCTTAAATACTGCTGCTTTACTGAAGTTTTTAGTTAATTTTTTTAACCTATGCTTATTTCTTCAATTTCTTTGCTGGCATTATTGCTATAGCTAATATTCTAAGAACAATATCAAATAGCGCTAATGACAGTGGACATCATTGCTTTACCCTTGATCTTACTGGAAAGGCCCCAAGGGTTATTCTACTTTAGGTAAATAAAAGAGTATTTTAGATACTCTTTGTTTTAGATAAATACTGTTACCCATATTAAGTTTTATTCAGCAATTCATTGATTTTTAATTTCAATTTTGTTGGTCTCTTTAATTTAATAATTTCTATTTGTGTGATAAATTGGGGTTTTTCAATTTTTGCTTTTCTGTTTTTTTAAATTGCAGGCATACTTCAGTGATTTTTTTCCTTCTTTTGTTGATGAAGATATTTATAGATTTAAATTTCCCTGAAATGTTTGCTTTCATTGTATATTAGAAGTTTTGGCTATATTGTTTCATTGATGATGTTTTCTTTGAAAGTTTCTTTGAAGTTTTCTATTATTTTTATGTGTTTTTTTACTTCCATATTCTTTCTGATAATATTTTTTTCATTTAACATTGAATCCTTTCTTTAGATACCATTTATTGATTATAATTTTTATTTTCTTGTGGTCAGTGAGAGGTGTTTAACATTTCCCTCTTTCTTCATTTGTTTAAGCTTTTTATGTGATAATACCTATAAGTTATTTTTGTAAGGTTTCTGTGCACACCTTAGCCACATGTATGCTATTTTATTCTCATTTGATAAGGGCCATAACTAGCTTTCAGATATATTTGACAGATCCTTAATTTCTATTCTTGATCTTTCTGTTTAAATTTTCTAGGTCTTTAATGGGTCACTATCATGGGGTTGTTTTGCTATAGCTTTGCCATTTATTTCTCTTTGCAGTTTGATTATCTTTCATTTTAGGTACTTAGATGCTAGGTACTATTTGGTACATTCATGTTAAGTATTAATAATATATCATTATCAATTATTTCCTTATCAGTACACTAAGCATAGTAATTTTTCCCTGCTTATCTCTTCACCATCCTTTTGTCATTGTTGTTTACTTTCCCTGGAATCATTATGACTTTTCTTGCTTTTTTGTACTTACTTGAGACATAATAAATTCTGCTTTATCCACTTATTTTTCCTCTATGTGAATCTGTTTCAAGTAAGTTTCTTTTATAAAGGATTTATTTTTTGATTCTGTTTTCTATTGCATTCTACTACTCTTTTCTTTTTTTATGAGTGATTTCATCTAATTTATA
Source organism: Petaurus breviceps papuanus (assembly GCF_028583685.1). NCBI lineage: Eukaryota > Metazoa > Chordata > Mammalia > Diprotodontia > Petauridae > Petaurus > Petaurus breviceps. Next base: position 61,409,356 of record NW_027185764.1, on the reverse strand, counting down.
TTCACTGTTATGATGCTGGTTATCAACCAGTTGATAAACATTTATTAAGCATCTGCTATATAGTGGACTATGTTAAGTGCTAGGGATACAAAGAGGCAAAAGACAGTCCCTGCCCTCAAGGAGCTCACAATCCAAGGAGGGAGACAACAAGCAAACAAACATGTACCAACAAGCTCTCTACAGAATAAATAGGAGATAATTAACAGAGGAAAGGCACTAGAATTAAAAGGGATTGAGAAAGGTGATAGAAGATGGGATTTTAGTCGTGACTTAGAGAAAACCAAGGAGCTCTGTAGGAAGAGCAGAGCAGGGAGAGCATTTGCAATATGGGCAGCACCCTTAGAAAATATCCAGATCTATGAAATGACATGTCTTATGGGTGGAACAGTTAGGAAGTAAGGTGGAAGAAGACTGGAAAAGTGTGAGGGGGTTAGGTTAGGAAAGGCTTTGAATGCCAAACAGGGCATTTTGTATCTACTCCTAGAGGCAATAGGAAGATACTGGAATATTGAGTAGAGGGGTGACCTGAGCTTTAGGAAAATCACTTTGGTGGCTAAATAGAGGACAGAATGGAATGGAGAGAGCCTTGACGCAGGCTGATGCATCAGCAGGTTGTTGCAATAATCCAGGCACAAGGTGATGAGGGCCTGTGCTAGAGGCACAGCAGTATCAGAGAAAAGAGAGCACTTAGGAAAGATGTTGCAAAAGTGAAATCAACAGGCTTTGGCAACGTGGTATATATGGGGGTGAGAAATAGTAAGGAGTCCTAGATAAATCCTGGATTGTGAGCCTGAGGTACTGTGAGGATGGTACTGCTTTCTAAAGTAATATTAAAGGTAGGAGGTGGGGAGGGTGGCATAGACTCCCAAAGTGGGCAGTATTGCCCCCTGGGAGGTGCTGGAACAATCCAAGGGGGTGGTAGTAGCCTCAGATGAAATTAGGGAGTGTTAAATAAAAATAAGTGGGCAGTGGAAGCATAAGGGAAGAAAAGAAAAATTTGAAAAACTGTATATGTTTCATCTGTTGTGTAACAGAGTTAAAGTTATAGTGATTATGTTATCTTCCAAATAAACACGCAAAATGCGGGTTATAACCTATCTGTGGTCAAGTCCTCTGGCAGGTCTTAACAAGCAAGTATTGGCAGGCAAGCCTGTCATGCATTGTTGGCAAGTTCAACATGCATCAGCAGGAATATGTGCACGTAATGACTTGTTTATGCTATGATTTGTAATGCCATGCACAAAAGCTTTCCAGAAGAATGCTACTGTGAACAGCTTTTAAGGTTCTGATTACACAGTATAGTGATCACTCTATTTATTCCATAACAAATCAAAGCAAAACTTTCACAGAGAATCAAGGTACAGCATTCACATTATTACAGCTTATCACAGAAAATCACAATATGATATTCACAATATAGTCTCAAAGTAAAATAGTCACTCTTAAGTTAACTCAGTCAGTCACTTATCAGTAACAATATCTCAAAGTACAATAGTCAAAGTCTTCCCCTCTTGGGCAAAGTCTTGATTAACTCAGTCACTTATTCAGCAATCAATTACTAAGTATCATACACAAAACCCTACTTGTTCATCAATCAGTTACTAAGTATCATACACAAAACCCTCCCCCCCTTAGGTCACTAGAAACTATAATTCTGTAATTACTCAATACCCAAGGAGAGTTCTTTTCACCTTGACTTGGGGCCTATTCTGAGATTCCCTGGATCCCCTTCCATGGTCCCAGATTCTACCTGGATTCACCAGACTCACCTGGGTTCAATGGCAGGCAGCTTCCAGTTCCTTGACCAGCTCTCTGGGTAGGTCCTGCTCCAAACTGAAGTTCACAGGGTCTGGTCCATGTCAGATCCTTCACCATTGCTGCTCCAGGGAATTCAAGGCTCAACCAAGCCACAAACAAAGTCTCAGCCTCCCAGTCATGCTTCCTCAGTCACCTGGGCTCCTGGGATCCCGCTCAGAAGAAGCTCCACCACCAAAAGCTCCCAGGAAATTCTGGCTCAGTTCTCCATTCTTCTGTAGCTGCTCTGCCCAGATCTTAGTCTCAAGAAATTCTGACTGTGCCTCTCTGGGGCTTTTCCTTATATACACACAGCAGTAGCTTCCTGTTTTAGCCAACCTCTTCCTTTTACATCAGTAACAGGAGGCAGGAGTTCATACCTTCTGTTTCCCCAACAGAGGTTTGATCAGTTACTGAGTGCTAAGTACCTGCTATTTTTGCCAACACAAAGGGATCTTCAAATTCAAAATTACCATTACATGATTCTATATGGTTATATGATGCAATACTGCATCATCAAAATTTCATTGCAGGAAAAAAATCAAAAATTTACAAAAAATTATTAAATTTAAGATGCACCATTTAAAAATATTGCCAGTTTTTTAAAATGATGCAAATTTCAAAAAAAAAAGGGTTAAAGAAAGTAGATTTTCAGAGGGGTGCTGAGTAATTTCTTTTTTTTTTTCAAAAGGGGGCAGTAGGCCAAATAAGTTTGGGAACCTCTGGTTTAGGGGAAAGAGAATAAGCCCTCTTTTGGACATAATGAGTATAAGATGTATTTTTCTGTCCATCATATCTCTCTTACAATTTTTCCTTTTCTTTTTCCTTCCCTATCCCCTTTACAAGGAAGAATAAGCCTAGGGAATGAAAAGGAGTGGGATCTGTAGTAGTAATCTGTTACTGAAGTGGTCTTGATTTCATTCCTTTGCTAGTCCTCTCTTTACTCAGCTCAAAAACCATTTGTTTTTGACATTTTATTTCTCTCCTTTTTGGCCCCCTTCAGAATTTACCTTCTTGATTATCCTAGAACCTGGAATGAGAACAAATAAGGAAAATGAGCTAGTAACAGAGAGAAAGCTGATCATCCCACCTAGACTTCACAAAACGATTGTCTACTCCCAAATTCTGTAACAGAGTATAGACCAGTATTTGAGGCTTTATTGTTGTTATTTTTTTTTAATCATCACAGGATTTTCTCTTGTTGTCTACCTGTTGTAATTTATAAAATTAATAGATGCAAAGTAGCTGACATTGCATCTGATGATTAATGATGTTCATTTGTTTCTTTTATGGTTTTCTTTGATACATATTAATTTTATACAGTTTTAATTGCTTATTAATGTATATGCTGTTTGTTCAATGATTAATTTAGCATCATTGGTTTGCCAAATATAATTTTTATATTGTCACTCTCAAAAAAATGGAAGTTGACATATTTAATAAGTATGGTATTGTATTGTTTTTGAACTGGAAACTCATGTGCACATTGAAAAGGGAAAAAAAGAATTTGAATATTGAAAATTAATTCATAGTAAGGTCAGGAATGGAGAAACCAATCAATATTCTGTTAATAATCTGATCTGTTGGATCATGAAAAAAAATACCATGTAAGCTGACTGTAGGCTCTAACACTAGGAAGACAATTTTATGTATCCCCTTCTGAAGAGGAGTTGATCGGGGGAGTTGAGGCCTTAATTAGAAAAGGGGGCCCATGACAAACAGGTTAGTTAAAGAGAGTTCTTAACAACTCATCTGTCCTATGAGAAGAACTGGAGTTAGATCTCCTTCTGCAGAACAAGATAACTCTCCTGTGGATGAAGTTACTCCAAAAGTTGAACAGTCAAGCAGTGCCTGTGTGTAAGGCTGAAAGTAGTTATACATTGTTACAGAGGGCTATTTCAAGTCAGGAAATTTTTCTGGTAAAATACCATCTCCTTCTGGGGAACAAACATGGGAAGTTTAGGTCAACAAGGTGACAGAATTACTGTGGACTTGACTGGAATTTCAGCAAAGATAAATAGCTTATTGACTTCTCTCAAAAGATCAGCTTTTGCACTTGCACAAGATTTAGGGAAAAAAACAGCTTATCCTCACATGACAGACTTGCTTGCAAAAGTTAGAGTTTTGGTGTCTGTGAGTTGCCAAGACAAGCTTATGATTCTTTTGTTAAAACTATCATTTGGGGGCAGCTAAGTGGCATGGTGAATAGAAAACCGACCCTGGAGTCAGGAGGACCTGATTTCAAATCCCGCCTCAGACACTTGACACTTAACAAGCTGTGTGACCTTGGGCAAGTCAGTTAACCCCAATGGCCTTGCCTTCCATGCTCAAAAAAAAAGGACTAACATTTGGTAGAAAGGAGAAATGCCTACTGATTTTGTAGGGAATGTGAATGCTGAATTAAGGAGACTACTAAAAAGGAGAGCAGTAAAGCTGGAGGAAGCAGATGAAGCTAGCCTAGAACCAGTGGGTGATGACTTGAGATACAACTAAGAGAAAAAAAAAACTACTCCCAGTTGTTGTTTATCTGTACTCACCTTCATAGTTTCAAAAAATCCGTGGACAAAAGTTTGCAGGATGGATTGGGAACAGAAAACTGCTTTGAGGGCACTTAACTTGAAGAGATTCACCCTCACCTAGCCCTAGAGCACTCATTCCTGTAATGGGCTACTTACAAGCACATAACAAGAGAGTTGAACTGACAATATTGATTCTAATACAAAAGTTTACTGAGATCTGTTGTAAGATGGCACTGTAGGAGGAAAAATCATTGTATTAGTGAAGACAAAAGACAGAAGACAGAGGTCTTAACAGTCGTAGGCAAAATCACCACAAAGTAAAAAAAGCAGTAATATTTTGTGTTACAACTGTGGTCTAGATCAACACATCAGTAGAAAAATGCTCCTGAGAGCACTACAGAATTGGCACATAAGAAACTTAATTCTAAGGAATGAGTATTTGGTAAGTAAATTTAAAAAAGAAGAATGATAAAGGCAAAAGGAAAGGGACAAATATTTGATGGATGAGCAGTTGGTAATAAGTGAAATTATGATTTTTATTCATAATTATTTTTAAATATAATACATTAAATATGCAAAATAAATGAAAACAAAGATGTACCTTTAAAATATCTATTGTGTGGATGAATAATGAATGAATAAATTCTTACCAACAGGAAAAAAAAGAATTAGTATTTGGAAATAAAGATGGGGTCAAGGATGGAGCTCATCTCAGACCCCCAAAATAGCAAGAACAACCTCATCAGTCAGATCACAGCAGTTTTAGATAAAAATATGGCCATCATGATACAAGAAGACAAGAATAATTACTTTGCATTTAAAAACTGTGGACTAGAAGACCATGAATAGGACAAGTGCCCTTGAGAGAAGAATTATCACTTGGTTCAGAGGAAGCAGATTTCACTATTGAGAAACCCCAAGTTTTTTTTTTAATTAAGGATTGAAAAAAAGATGGTTAAGTTTTATTGAAAAATTTTTGTGTTTAAAAATCATTAAGGAGACCTGATAACCACTTTAGTGATTTAGTGATAGTGATAACCAGATAGAAAAACTTAAGTGTGAGATATCTCAGCTGAAGAAGAAATTGAAAAGTGAGGTAAAACTCAGATGGACATTTGTAAGAAACCAAGGTATTCGTGTTTTGGATATAAAAAACATACAAAAAGGATGTGATTTATATCCAATTGATATAAGAGAATTTTAAAAATATGTTTGAAAGATTACTTCTCCTTGGAAAAGACAGCAGAAGTAGAAGCCTAGCTTTCTTTCTAGTTAGCCTAGAGAGCTTCTAACAAGGTGTTCTTCAAGTAAAGCAGATGCTGTATATAGAAGCCCATTAACTAGTACTGAGGAGGTTCCCAGTTCAATCAAAATGAGAGGGATGAACCCAGAGGCAGAAGTTTTCTTGCCTAGCACCTTAGTTGTAAAGCTCGAAGCATAAAGAGACAAGCCTTCAAGATTAGAAATACTAGTAATAAGCTCATGTCATTAATCAATTTGGGCATAAAGGGAGGAAGGTTGATATATGTCACAAAAGAATTAGTAAGCATTTGTTAAGCTCCTACTATGTGCCAGGCACTGTGTTAAGTGCTGAGGAGACAAAGAAAGGCAAAAATTCCGCAGTCCCAGAGATCACGGTCTAAGGGGGAGCATGAGAAGGGAACAACTACATACAAACAATATGCGTAAGGATCAATTGGAACCATCAGCAGAGAGAAGCATCATCACTAAAGAGGTTTGGGAACCAGTTCTTGCGGATGGTGGGATTTTAGCCAGGACAAAGTCAGGAAATGGAGATCAGAAGAGAGAGAATTTCAGGAATGGGAAATAGCCAGTGAAAAGACCTAGAATCAGGAGATAGAGTTTATTTGAAGAACTGCAAAGACAGTGTCACTGGATCATAGAGCACTGGGGAGGAAGGCAGGAGAAAGTCATAGCGAGTCAGGAAATACAGGAAGGGACCAGATTAAGTAAGAAATGCTTTAAATGCCAATAGTGGATTTTATATTTGATTGTAGAGGTTATAGGAAGTCACTGGAGTTTATTCAGTAAGATAGAAAAGGGGTGATACGGTTAGACTTATACTTTAGGAAGATTAGTTTGACCTCTGAGTGGAGAACAAACTGGAATGGCAGGGAGATTAATCAGCAGACCATTTCAGTAGTCTCCATTAGTCCAGGAATGTGACAATGAGGGCCTGAGGTGGTGGCAGTGGAGGAAAGGAGTTCATAAGAGACACATATAAAGGTAACATGGACAAGATTAGGAAAAGGGAGGGTGAGAGAGTGAGGAGTCAAGGATTATGAGCCTGGGTCACTGGGGGGATCGTGGTGTTCTTGACAATAATAGGAAAGTTGGGAAGAGGGGATGGTTTGGAGCAAGAAAGATCCAATGTGTTTGATTTGGGACAATGTTTTGAGTTTAAAATGTCTATGGGACAAGCATTTTGAAATGTCTAATTGACATTGAAGATTTGAGACTGGAGGTTAAGAGAGAGGTTATGTCTAGATTCGTCAATCTCGGGATTTGTATGGAGATAATAATTTCATCCAAGGGAGTTAATGAGATCATTAAATGAAATAGTATAGAGAGAGGAAGAAGAAAAAAAGGGGGGCCAGAGCAGAACCTTGGTGCCTACCTAGTGGGCATAACTTGGATGAAGATCTGGCAAAAGAGAATGAGGAGTGGTTAGACAGGAAGAGGAGAGCAATGCCATAAAAAACCTACAGAGAAGAGAGTTTCAAGAAGAGGGTGATCAACATTGTCAGAGGCTGCAGAAAAGTCAAGAAGGATGAGAAGTGAGAAGGCCGTTAGATTTGATGATTTGGGGAGAGCAGTTTCAGTTGAATAATGAAGTTGGAAGCCAGACTGCAAAGAGTTAAGAAGAGTGAAAAGAAAGGAAATGGAGACACCAATTATAGAAGGACCTTTTAAGGAATCTAGCCACAAAAAGAGATACAGAACAATAGCTGGCCAGGATATATAGATCAAATGAACATTTTTTGAGGATGGGGGCTATAGGAGTATGGTTGTGGCGAGTAAGAAAAGCAGTGTATAGACAGGGAGAGATTAAAGATTAGTAAGAGAGTAGGAATGATAAAAAGAGATAATCTACTAGGAAGACAGGATTGAAGGGGAATACTTGTGCAGAATCAGGGTTTACTTGACTGGGAAAAAGTCTACTTCTTCATATGAGATAGGGGAGAAGGAGGAGATAGTGGCAGAAGACATCTGAATTAGAACCATCAAAACTTTTAATAGTTTAAATTATGATATTTCAAGAGAAGTGCTTACAGGGGCAGCTAGGTGGCACAATGAATAGAGCACGGGCCCTTGAGTCAGGAGGACCTGAGTTCAAATCCAGTCTCAGACACTTGACATGTACTAGTTGTGTAACCTTGGGCAAGTCATTTAACCCTTGCCTTCCCCCCTCCTCCCAAAAAAGAGAGAAGTGCTTATTACGTATAATTCATTATTAAATTATATATAATGTTGCTTTGTACTTTTGACATATATATAGTGTTGCACATGCATAATGTTATATTATTATATTTAAATATCATTACCACTGTTCTTAGTCTTGTATTTTTTATTCTTCTCTGAAAGAACATACTTTGCATTATAGATGAATTATATATAATATTAATGAGACTTTGATATACCTTGAAGGCACCATACGTCTTTTAACTCTAGTTCTTCCAGGAATTTGTTCAGTTCCCTATTTTCCCTTTTGTTTATCCTTGTATTAGATTTATCCAAAACTGAGAGAGGGATATTAAAGTCTCCTGTCACTATTGTGTTACTATGTCTTCTTAAAGTTCAGATAATATTTCCTTTATAAATGTGAATGCTAAGGCATTTGGAGTATGTAAGTTTATTACTGACACTGGTTTGTTGTTTATGGTTCCTTTCAGCATAATATCATTTCCTTGTTTAGCCCTCTTTATTTTTTCAACTTTTGTTTTTGCTTTGTTGGACAGCATGTTTGCAACTCCTGCTTTTTTGGATTCACTTAATCCATAGTAAATTGTTTCCATCTCCTTAGTTTTATTTTGTGTATATCTTTGTCTTTTAAATGTGTCTCTTATAAACAACAGATTGTAGGGTTTTGTTTTCTTATCCAATCTGTCCCTCTTTTTTTGTTTTATTGAATTGTTTAATCCATTCACATTTAAAATTATGAGAGTTAGGTATATATTTTCCTCTACCTCTTTCTGATATTGGGTTGTCTTTTTTTTTTAAACTTATGATTGTCCTCCCTCTTCTGCTATAAACACAATACCTTCAATTACTTTACCTTAATCTTTTTATAAGATGGCCTTGTTCTCACTGTTTCTCTTCTCCTGATTCCCTCTTCTTTTTTATCCCTTTCCCTTTGAGTTGCACTTATTCATTCCTTTTTTTTGTGCTTATATAAATCTTAAACCCTTTCTCCCACCTCAGTCAAGCAGATTCCTCCTTCTCCTCCCCTTCAACCAGTCTTATTCACTAGTTTGTTATTTATTCAATACCCCTTTTCAAGGAGGATTTCTCTAAAGCTCTTCATTATCCATCTTTATTTTTCTTTATCTTTATCTTCATTATCCATCTATCTTTTTTTTCTTTTTTTTTGGAGGGCAGAAGGCAAGGCAGTTGGGGTTAAATGACTTGCCCAAGGTCACACGGTGTTAAGTGTTTGAGGTTGGATTTGAATTAAAGTCCTCCTCACTCCAGGGCCGGTACTCTTTACACTGCCCCATGTAGCTGCCCCTCTAGATCTCATTCTCTGGTTCATGACCCCTCTAAACGTTTTCTCTGTATTCCTAGTACTATGCAAACTTCCAAAGTATCCATTCTAGACTTTCACCTGCAGTCAGATTCTGCCACTGCTTTATAGAGCTTCCTTATGGATTCTTCTTTTTCATCTGCCTCACTCCTAGCACAATTCCAGTTATTGTAGGTGTCAGAGAAAACTCTGCCCCATGATAGGGCTCCGCCACTTCCCTGATTATTCAGCCCACCACTGATCTGTACCTTCCTCTAGTTACCTGTTTTTTGCCCCATTTACCTCAGTATTTCCTCCCTGGGTTCATGTAATCTCCCACTCTCCCAAAGGCTAGTTGCCCCCAAGGAGTTCCATTTCTTGCCGTACTCTCCTCCCCCAAACCCCAAACCAGGTAGGACCAGTAGACTTTTCAAGTACCAAATCCTCCAGGTCACACCCATCACCAGGGCCCTATCTCCCTTCACAGACCATCTCTCTTTACTCATAGAAGCATTCATTCATCAGTGGAATACTCCACTATTACCAAAGCAAACACTCCTTCCTTTCCCCTCTTTTTTAGTCCTCTATCCCTCCTCCTCACCCAGGCTCCTGTAGCTTCTCTTTCTAGATTTGACACTGGCATATCACATTGCTCTCTACCCCCCTACTCCACTAATCTTCCACTCCTGCCCCTCTTCACGTACCTTGCCATGTTTCGTCCCACAAAAGAAACAGTGATTCATCTCTGGGCAGGGGGTTGCCAAGTTCTGTCGGTAATACCCTAGGCCCACCTCCTCACTGTTCTCTCCCCAGGACTTCACCCTTTGTGTATATTTAGAAAGAAATCACTTACTGGTTGGTCCTTTGGCTGTTATTCTGTTGCTATTTTTGACCGATGTATTTATTCATTCTTCCTGCATTTCTTTTATTTTGAAGTATTCAAGAAGCAAATATTCTTTAGTTCTTATTTTCTTTCTAAAAAATGTTTCAAAAACACCTCTTTACTTTTGAATGTTAAGCTCAAACTTGCAGGGTAAGTCTCCCAGGGCTACGTCCTGATTTCCAATGCTCTTTGGAATGTGTTATTTATTCCCTCTTGTGTTTCTGGTGGGTACAGAATAATCTTAAGTTATTCAAATTTCCATTCTCATGATCACATGCAAAACACATTTTTTATGAATTTAATTGTTAAATTTAACCACGGTGTGTCTTGGAGTTTGCAGCTTTGGCTTTTTTTTTTCTGGAGGCAATCTATGAATTTTTTCCATTGGTATTTTATTTTCTATGTCCAGAAGTTCTTTTCTATTCCTTCATTATAGTGTTAAGGTTTTTTTGTCCTATTGTGTTCTTCTGGTAGACCTTTGATCTTTAGGTTGTCTCTATGTATCTTGTCTCTGAGATCAATGTTTTGCTTGCATAATGAACATATTTTCTTTTAATGTTACTGCTTTTTGCATCTCTCTTCTTAATTCTTCTTCACTTTCATGAGTTTGCATTCCCAATCTGTTATTCTCACTTATTTCTTTAGTAGGACTTGCCATTGCAGAGTCCAGGTTTTTGTGTTTTTTTACTTTTATTCTGCCTGTTATTTTTGCTATACAGGCCATAAATTCTGCTCCTGTAATTTTCATTTCTCTTTTGAACTCCTCAGAAACAGTTTGTTGTGGTTCCATGTTCTCCTTACTTGTCACAGGGTCTTCTGTCAATGGCATTAAGTGTTGGATCATTTTCCTTTGTTTTGCAATATTTTTTCATAGATGCCTGAACTCATTTACTAGCTCTGGAGGTCATATTTCCTTATATTGTTAATATTTTCCCTGTTGATTAATCTGCTTATGTTCAGGGTCTTTTGAGTTTTCTTTTTCCTGAGATCTTTGGTAATTTCAGTCTTTATTTCCCCCCCCTGATTTCTCCTTACTTGCCTTCTGACTCTGTCATTACTGATGGTGGTTTCCTTGGGGGGTAGCCACCTGTTCAAGCTGACTGTGTCACTTCCTGAACAGACTTCCGCCGTCTGTAGCTAGGGTCCCCACTGCAGAGGAAAGAAGGAAGAGAAAACAGGTGGAGGGTTAGGTTTTGCAGGCTCCCACCTACGTGTCAGGTCCTTGGGTCTGCTAGTGTGAGAGGTAGAGGAGGAGTGCTCAGTGAGCTCAAGGTCTCCATGTGTTAGTTCATGTATTTTTTTTCTCCTTTTGAATTCTGGGTGTCCTAGACCATGGAGATAGCTAAAATTGCTTTATCTTTGGTGCATATTTTCTATTTTGGAGAAGCTTGAGAGATGAAGATCAGAGAAAATGTCTAGTCTTCCACCTTGTTGCTCATGTGACCCAGAACCTCTTTTGATGTGTCTGGAAATAATGAATTTTCAAAGAGTGAAAATTTTTCTCCGTGGAGAAATATAACACCAGAATCAATAACTTGTCCCTCAAAGATTGTAGATACTGGTACTTTTCTTTAAGAGTCAGTAGAGTCTTGGAGTTACCGTTTAAATATCATTCTGTAAAGAGCCTGTGAAACAGTTTGATTCCCTTTCTGGAGAGATTAACTTACATGAAGGGAAGACAAAGAGAAATGACTAAGAGTACTTATTCCTGACATTGTTTAATTCTTATCTGGGGAAGTAATATCAAAAGGCTTCTTCCCCCTTCCCCTCCATCCCGTTTAAAAAGAAAATCTGCCCTTAATAAATATCAACTAAAATGAGTCCTTCCATACATTGTTATGGCTGCTGTTCCTTAGTTTCTCAAAGACCAATGACATCACATGGTGATGTCTTGATTTGCATGTGAATTGGATTTAAGTGAGGCAGAGCTGTGCAATGTGTCTGTTCCTGATGACATTGGAGTCCAGTGGCAAGACAAAAGTCAAGACTACTGTCAATGGCCTAGTATGAATTAAGATCTTTCCCAGACCTCAATTTATCTGAGACAACACCCATTCAATTACTAAGGGCTAAGTAAGGATTGAGACAAGGTGGACTAATTTACCATCACAAAAATATTAATCTGGGAGGGGTTTTCTGTGCTGGCCAGAAACTTTGAGGGTCATAGATACAATAAATAGAGGGACAATCAATAGAGCTACAGGAAGTATAATGGTTTTGGTTGTTGGAGGGGGTAGAGTAGGGAAAAGATCACCAGTCTTACAAGCTCTAGCTTCTCCTTTTCAGTCTTTTTCTTTAACTGGTTTTTATGGTAATGGGAGGTGGGGGTCACCATGGAGATTGGAAAGAATTTCCCAACCCATCTTCACTAATATCTTTTTCCGGAAAATGGTACCCACTGTAGTTTTTTCTTGAATTTGCATATAACTCCTCTGGTTAGTGTTCTTCCTCAATCTTTATTGGAGGAGTTGTGTGAGAGTTGTCTTGCTGTCTCTTACTCAACTATCTGCCATCAAAGATCTGCCTTTGTAACTTTGGACAGGTCATTTGGACTCTTTGGGACTCAGTTTCCTCATCTATAAAATAGGAGATTAGATTAGATCATAGGTTCTTAATCTTTTTAGAGGACTAGAAAGAGAGTTTGTACATGAAACTACAAATCTCTTTTATGTACAACTTCCTTCTCGTTTAAGTACATCATAAATTCATCACGTTATCATTTTTCAAAGCTGTCCTGCTTGCCCATGATTCCTTCTGCCCTTCATTCTGTTTTCTTTAGTGCATTTAAAAAAAATGTTCTGTCTAATGCAGAAATATGTTTAACATGATAGCACAAGTATAACCTATATCAGATTGCTTGCTGTTTTAGGAAGGAGGGGGAGGGAGAAAAATTGGAACTCAAAATCTTACAGAAATGAATGTTGAAAACTATCTTTACATGTAATTGGGGAAAATACTATTAAGTAAAAAAATATCATATACCAATGACCTTCTTTTCTTATTTGTTTTGAAGGGGGTGGGGTGACAAGATTATTCTATCTCCCTTCTCTCTCCAGACCTCCACAGATTGAGAAAAAAGAACAACAAAACCTTTATAACAAATATGCATAGGCAAACAAAACAAATTCCCACATCCCCAAAATGTCTGTCTCATTCTGCAGCTTGAGCCCATCACCTCTGTGCCAGGAGGTAGGTGAGTAGTATGTTTCACTCTCAGTCCTCTGAGATTGTGGTTGGTCATTACACTGATCAGTGTCCTTAAGTCTTTTGGAGCCTTTGTTTTCATGTTGTTTTTGTTGCATAAGTTATTCTCCTAGTTCTGTTTACTTTTCTCATCATCAGTTCATACAAGTCTTGCTAGAGTTTCCCTGAAAACTTTTCAGTCATTTGTTGTGGTGCAATAAAATTATGTTATTTCATATACCATAATTTGTTCAGTCATCCCCTAATTGATGTGTACCTCCTTAGCTTCTAGACCTTTACTAAATCAAAAGAATTCTTGATAAGAGATTTTAATAGGTATCCTAAGCAAACTGAAAGTTGGGACATTGTTTCTAAAATTAAAGAGAAATTGTAGTGACTTTGGTTGTAATCTTTCTCATTGTTGATACAACCAAATTAATTATGTCATTATGTTGTTTGTTACATTTTTAATCAGTAATATAGCTAGCAACTTTGATATTTAGATAAACCTAGGAGATTAGGTTTGAGATATGTATATATACATACATATGTATGTATATATTATGTATGCAGATGCATACATATTATATAGCAAGTGAGAGAGGTAAGTAAATGTTTATATGAAAATAGATGTTTCCATTTTATTAAATAAATACTATTTAATGAACTTTGGTGGGTGCTGAGACCTAATTGCTTAAGGAGAAAGTTGTTTTTATTTTATTAATGTGGAAATATCAGAACATACTAGCTTGATTGCCTTAGAACCTGGAATGAGAACAAATCAGAAAATGCCCTACCTAGTACTGGGTAGAAAACAGATGATGGTGGTCAACTCTAAAACATATCTACATCTTTACTGTGGGGAGACTCTTGTTTGTGTTTATTTCTGGGGCTTCTCTCAATCCTTAGGATTTATTCATCACATTAAGGGTTTTCTTCTCTTTGCTCCTAATTCTAGGCTTACTTCCTGAATTGAGACAGGCCAGGCTCTTAAACCCCTCCCTCCCCCTTGTATAGTATAGGATGGGTGCAGAACCTTTTTGCTTCTGAAACATTCACAGTCTAGATATTATTACAGCTTCCCTACCACAAATCTTCATCAAAGTCTGGGGCCAGTCTGCCCTCTGCCACAGTCTCTGGTTTTTGTCTCTTTCTCCTATTGGCCTCATGCTGGTACTTGCCTTTGCCCTGCTTGTGGCCTCCTTCTTTGGTCATTATCTGGGAGTAGGCTCTACAGATTGCATAGGCCTCGTGGAGGGCCTGAAGTCATGAGCCCTGTCTAGTTCATCCCCAAGTACAGTGAATTACTGGGAGCTGGCTCCTTCTCCACTGTGACTCTTACAGTCTGAGGCCAAGATCCTACTTGCTTCAGTCTACAGTGAATAATAAAGCTCACTTCTCAGAGAACACTGATGAATACTGTTCACTTAGAATCTCAGACTGTTTGGGCTTAAAATTATTAAATTATTACTACTATTATTTTAGGGGTGTGTGGAGTATCTATTCTTAGTACTTTCATTCCCATTTCCTATGTCTTATGTACAGGAGTATATCAACTGGTCGCTAACTTTCTAGTTGAAACCGAGCCAAGGAAATATCAGCCAAGTTCTTTGTTCAGTGGGCTACAGCTAGATTATGATATTTGCTGATCATTGGAGAATTCTAGAAGCATTGTGGATCTTTCTTTATTTTGTCTCTCCCTGGTATTCATAGCCAGACTTTGAGCCTGTTTCTCAAAATGTTTGTGATACAATTCACATTCATTCAGTTTCTTTCTCCTTTTTTATAGTAATTGTGAGTCCTAAATTACTTCTGAGCTCCAGAACCACATTTTTCAAATAATTCTTGAATATATCCATCTGGATGTCCTATTGGTACTTTAAACTCACTTTTAAAAAATTACTACATGTAATTAAAAGTGTCCTTACCCTTCTGAGTTCCATGGTTCCTGGTAAGGGAATCACTGTTCTCTCAGGCATTCTGCCTCAAAACTCCCCAGACCTGATTCCTTCCCTGTGTTACTTATTTCCATATCCATATCATTGCCCACAGTCACACAACTAGTAAGTGCCTATGACACTTCCCATATCCATATCCAATCATTTACCAAATCCTTTTGATTCTTTCTCTGGAATAGCTCTGCCATACCTCATATATATTAATAAGGATAATAATAATAACAAAAATAAATAACATTTTTATGGTTCCTACTATGCTCCAGGCACTGTACTTTACAAATATTAACTCATTTGATCCTCACAACAACCCTTCAAGATAGATGCTATTATTATCCTCATTTAACAAATAGGGAAACTGAGACAAACAGGTTAATTGACTTGCTCAGGGTCACACTACTAGTAAATGTCTGAGGCTGGATTTGAAATCAGGTCGTTCTAATTGCAGGCTGGTGCTCTATTCACTGAGTCACCCAGCTGCCTTCTATTAGTCAAGTTCTATATATAAATAAATGAAACATGACCTCACCTACTTCTTATCAAACCATATCATTTATTGATAGCATACAAACCACTGATCAAATATACACTATTTAAAAAGCTTATTAGAAAGCTTTTTTTGAAAAGCTTTAGAAAGTATTTTTGTTCAGTGGTGGTGGTGGTGGTGTTTTTGCTTCTATACTACCTTTGGTTACTGATTTTGACCTGGTTGTAGTAAAGGAAGCTGAACACAGAACCACAACCCAGGAAATTGTCTCTATCCAATCTTAGAATGACCTGTCCAAGGCAGTTAAAGGTTATTCTGTTTTTATTATGAGGACTTTTCTCTAAAGGCACTAATCTAGGGTAAACTGGCTCCAGGCACCTGTGAGTAACCAGTCGTGATCTGGATGTGCATAAACTTAGGAGATGGAGAATCCCTTTGGTATAAGATAGGCCATTTATGAACTCAGTCATTCTAGCTGTCCTGTTCCCTCTACTTTCCAACTCTAGACCAGAGGTGTCAAGCATGTTGCCTGTACAAAGGCAGCCCGCAACATTCCAGAGTCCAGCCCAAAGCAGATTAAAATATAATTGGACAATATATAACAAAATTAATGAAAATACAATAAATATTGTCAACACTACATTTTGAAACCAAGTCAATCTGTGGGCCTGAAGAGATCCTTGCACAGTGCAGTGGCCCCTGTGTCTATTTTAATTTATACCATTGATCTCTATAGACCTGCATCATATTCTCTTTTTTATCTAACAACTAGAGGATGCAATGTATAGAAGTCAGGAGGACCTGAGTTCAAATTGAATGAATCAGGCATGAGAGGAATTATTATTTTTGTCTTGTATTAATAACTAATTATTGAATCAGGGCCAAGGTTTTTTCCCTTTTCTACTTCCTCATCCAGAAATCAACCAGTGTGGGAAATCTTTCTCAGAGAGTTGCCCAGGCTAAAGATCTGATCAAAATCAGTAAAAGAAATTCCAAGTTTAGGCTAAGGGGTGGATTTCTGCTCTTTGTGTTTACTCAGACAGGTCTGGGGAAATGCGAATTCTCCTTTTGTTGAACAGGTAATATAGAAAATGATAAGTCTTTAACCAAGTTCTGGGTGTTCAGTCAGTACTCCCAAGACCCTCATTAGAATGAGCCCCTAATTATAATATTCTCTCATTAACTGTTAACCAATCAGAATTGATTGCCACCCTCAGGAACACTCACTCTTCCAAGAGCACATAAACTGGGAGGCCACTGCCATGAGGGCTCTTTGGCATTTGAGAGTGCCACTTACCTCTTTTATTAATAACATGATAGCCTTATTAATAAAATAATTAAATTACCCCCAAAATTATGTCTCTTAATTGTTTTAAATGTCATGGGCACTTACTAGGCAAATCACTTAACCTCTGTTAGCCTCAGTTTCCTCATCTGTAAAGTGGGAATAGTAATAGCACCTAATTCAGTGTTCTTGTGAGGATCACATGAAAGAACATGGCTTTGCAAATCTCAAAACACTATATAAATGCTGCTGCTGCTATTGCTACCACTACCACTAGCACCACTACTGCCTCTTAAACCACCCCAATTCAAGACTCATTACTTCTTTGCCAGAATAGTACCATACCCCCCTGGTTTTCACTTCAAGTCTCACCCTACACAACTTCTTCATGTCACTAACCAGATTAATTTTCTTTATGAACAAATCTGATCATGTCCCTGTGATAATTAAAATCCTTTAATGAATCTTTTACCCACTGAATAAAAGTCTAAACCTTAGTATGGCATTTAAGATTCTTCATAATCTTCCACTAACCTACTTTTTGTGTATTCCCTAGGTAAGCATGGTATGCTCCTCTCTCCCCATTTGCCTTTCAGAGCCTTTATTGGCCTTCAAGGTCTTACTCCAGTACCATTATCCTTCAGTTAGACTTACTTTATCTCACTAAGTGAAAATGAGCTCCCTTTCCTCAAAATTTTCATCCCACTTGGTACATGTAATTCACTTATTACCTTTTTTAAAATTTTACATTATAATTGTTCAAGTACATGTTTTATTTCTATTAGATTATAAGCTCTTTGAGAGCAGGAATTATGTCTTATTTATTACGTATTATCTCTTACTATAGCTTTCATTGTGTATAGAAGACTCTTAATAGATTGTTGAATGATTGTTGATTGAAAGTATGTAAAGAGTTCAGTTACAACTCCTAGGTCTCCCTTTCCTGCCTGGCATTCTTCTTTCAGTGGAAGTGGGATAATGGGCTATAGACTTTAGATTCATACCCTTAACTCAGCCACTTTACTTTTTAAAAAGTTTTATTAATCTGTCCATCTCACTACTGACAGATGTTTTATTTTAAAAACAGCCCTCTATACATAAATAAATAGTCTGACTAAATGAAGTCCCACATTTGCCACATATGAAAATGTATGTTTTTCTGTATTTTTAGAGCATCACCTTTCTGGCAGGAGATGGTTGGGAGGGGGTGTGGTTCATCATCATTCTTTTGGACCTAAGGTTTAGTACTACATGGATCAGAGTTCTTTTTTTTCCAGTGGTTAATATTTTTTACTTAATTAAATATCTCCCAATCACACATAAAAAAAAATTTATCATTCATTTTTTTTAAATGTTGAGTTACAAATTCTCCCCCTCCCTCCCACTTCCTCCCTCCCTTCTTGAGAAGGAAAGTAATTTGATATCATGGATCATCTTTCAAAATTGTTTTTCCTCTATAATGTCTTTGTTGTATAAATTGTTCTCCTAGTTTTTCTCACTAAGCTCTGAATCATCTCATAGAGATCTTCCAGTTTTCTCTAAAATTGTCCATTTCTAATGGCACAAAAATACTTTATTACATTTATATACCATAATTTGTTCAGTCTTTCCCCTTTAGTTTCTAATAGAAGGCTACTCCCTTAATTTCTAATTTTGGGCTACCATGAAAAGAGCTACTATAAATATTTTTGTATATACAATTAATTTTTTCTTTTGTCTTTAGGTTACTGGTCTAGTGTTGATATAACACCCTTGTCACCTTTTTAGGGCAATTTCAGAGTTATCTCTCCTTTTCAGTAACCTATAATTTTTGGAATATGTACATAGATGTGCACAGCTAGATTGTGATCTTGTCTTATTTGTTGTTGGTCAGTTATTTTTCAGTCACGTCTAATTCTTTGTGACCTCATTTGGGATTTTTTTAGCAAAGATACTGCAATGGTTTGCCATTTCCTTCTCCAATTGACTTTATAGATGAGGAAACCGAGACAAACAGGGTAAAGTGACTTGCCCAGGGTTGCACAGCTAGGAAGTGTCTAAGGCCAGATTGGAACTCAGGTCCTCCGTGACTCCAGGCCTGGTATTCTATCAGTTGTGCCCCATGGAGTATATTATTACTTACAATATCCAAGCAATCACCCCCTTTTCCTGATATTTTCTCTACAAAAACAAAATGTATCATGTTACATTTTCTGTGTTAGTGAGAGATTTGAAGTAAGAGTATATGATTGTAGCTTTTGAACAATGCAAAACTTTTCTCTTAAAATGATCACATTTCAAAAGACTAGCAGGAATTTGGATAGAAGGAGATACAACTTTTCCACTCTGCTTCTTCTAAGCTTAATAAATGCTTAACCTGCAGCTAAGATCTTGAAATGATGATGGAGAGCGCTAGGAAAAGTTTTGGCCCCGTATCGATGTTTCTCACATTGAATCTGAATTTCTCTTCATAGAAAACAGCTTATGGCCGTTGGAGCTCCCCTTCCCCCAGAACCAGTTCTGGAACTTGAAGTTCAACAGTATGGCTAAGCAAATGGCTAAGCCTTGTAAATTATTTTGTGAACTATAGTCTCACTACTTTATCTTGGTTTCAGTAGTTCATAGAATAGCTCATAGCACTTCTTGGCTGGGCTATGAGGGGGGATCTTTAGAAGAGCCTAATCTTACCCACTCAGCTCCTGGCATCCCAAGAGAAAAGCTATTTCAGTCTGTCAGCCTCTGAAAAAAATCACATTGATGCCCGGGAAGTTGAAAAGCTTAGCAGCAGCTGGGTCTTATTCACCTCTTGGTTCTCAGCTAATGGATTCTTTCCTGGACTCTCCTGAGTCTTTCATTCTAGGTCTCTTTTTCACAATTCCCTCTTTTGACCCACCCTTTTCTTCTTGCGAAAAAAAAAAAATAGCAAGTTTTTACTGGAAACATAAATCATAATCACTGCCACATATTATCTTCTTGATCAAATGAGATAATATATGCAGAAGCACTTTGTGTTTTTCACCTAGATGTTGAAATTAGTCAGAACTTGTGGTTAATGTCAACATAAACTGAAGTTTCAGTCTTGAGTGGTGATGTATTTACTCTAAGAATAGAAATATTAGCTTATGGTAAGCAAATATATCTATTTTTTTTTCATTTTTCAAATGCTTTATTAACTTCTGATTTACAACTTTCATTTCCACCAGATTTTGAGTTACAAATTTTCTCCCCGTTTTTCCCCTACCCACCGCTCCAAAATAGCAGTCCCACAGGATATCTCCTCCTCCAATCTGCTCTCTCCCATATCTTCTCCCAAAACCTTTCAACTTTTCCACTAGGGCATGGTGGATCTCTATGCCCCAGTGCCTGTATATCTTATTTCCTAATTACATGTAAAATAGTATTAATAATAGTGTGTGTGTGTATATTTTTTTTTAAACATTTGATTTTAAAACTTTGAATTCCAGATTCATTCCCTTCCTCCCTTGTCACCCACCCTTACTGGGAAGGTAAGCAGTTCAGTATAGGTTGTACATGTGTAGCTAGTGCAAAATGTTAACATAGTAGATATATTGTAAAAGACTGACTATACTTCCCTCCCTCCTATCCCACCTCCCACTTGTTCTGTTCTCTGCTTTGATCCCATCCCTTTTAAAAAATGGGTGCTTCCAACTTCCCTGCCCCCCAGCCTACCCTCCCTTTCATCATCCCCCCTCTCATCCCCTTCCCCCCTACTCTCCTGTAGGGTGAGATACCTTATTTAGTGTGTATTTCATTCCCTCCCCAAGCCAAACTCAATGAGAATAAGGTTGACCCATTCCCTTTTTGCCTTCCTATTCTTCCCCTCCATTGTAACCATTTTCCCTTGCCTCTTCTATATAAGATAGTTTACCCCATTCTGTCTCTCCCCATCTCCTCTCATTATATTCCTCTCACCTCTTAATTTCACCTTTTAAGTATCATCCCTTCATATTAAATTGGTCCTGTGCCCTTTATCTATGTATACCTGTAAACATATATTCACGTATGTATTCATATGCCCATATATAGACATATATATATATATATATATATACATTTATATTCCCTTCAACTACTTTCATACTGAGAAAGGTTTCATCAGTTACAATTATTGTTTTTCCATGTAGGAATGTTAATAGTTCAACTTTGGTAAGTTCCTTATGATTTCTTTTCCCTGTTTACCTTCTCATGCTTCTCTTGCTTCTTGTATCTGAACGTCAAATTTTCTATTCAGATCTGGTTTTTTCATCAAGACTGCTTGAAAGTCCTCTATTCCACTGAATGACCATATTTTCCCCTGAAACATGATACTCAGTTTTGCTGGGTAGGTAATTCTTGGTTTTAATCCCAGTTCATTTGCCCTCCAGAATATCACATTCCAAGCCCTTTGATCCCTCAGTGTAGAAGCTACCAAATCCTAGGTTATCCTGATTGTGTTTCCACAATATTCAAATTGTTTCTTCCTGGCTGCTTGTAATATTCTCTCCTTGATGTGTGAATTCTGGAACCTGGCTACAATATTCCTAGGAGTTTTCTTTTTGGGGCCTTTTTCAGGAGGTGATTGGTGGATTCTTTCAACCTCTATTTTGCCCTATGGTTCTAAAACATCAGGGCAGTTTTCTTTGAGAATTTCCTGGAGGATGATTTCTAGGTTCTTACTTTGATAATGGCTTTCAGGTAGTCCAATAATTTTTAAATTATCTCTCCTGGATCTATTTTCCAGGTCAGTGGTTTTTCCCATGAGATATTTCACATTGCCTTCTATTCTTTCATTTCTTTGGATCTGTTTAACAGCATCTTGATTTCTCATAAAGTCATTAACTTCCATTTGCTCCAATCTAATTCTGAAGCAATGATTCTCCTCATTGAGCTCTTGAGATTCTTTTTCCATCTGGCAAATTTAGTTTTTTAAGGCATTCTTCTCCTCATTGCCCTTTTGAGCCTCTTTTGCCATTTGAGTTAGTCTATTTGTTAAGGTGTGATTTTCCTCAGTCAGGCTGTTGACTCTCATTTCATAATTTTCTTGCATCGTTCTCATTTCTCTTCCCAGTTTTTCCTCCACTTCTCTTATCTGCTTCTTAAGGTCCTATATGGCCTGTAACCAGCTCGTATTTTCCTTTGAAGCTTTTGGTGCAGGAGTTCTGACTTCACTGTCTTCCTCCTGTTCCATGCTTTGATCCTTTTTGTCCCCAAAATAGGAGTCTAATGTTGGGTTCTTCTGTTTGCTTTGTTTCCTTTGCCTGGTCATGTTGCCACTCAATTACTTGACTTTTGGGCTTTTTGCCACAGTAGGACTCTGCTACCAGACAGGGGAGCTTTGTACCAAATGCTGGCGTTTTCTCAGCTGCCGGAGGTATTAGCTGGGTGCCCTTGCTGAAGCCTCCACACACTCTTGCAAGCTCGACACATACCCCAGGACCTCCATCCTAGCCCTCCATCCAGATCCAAGCAGGTTAAGGCAAGAATGATTACCCCTTAAACTGGTCGCTGGGTTCCCCTACACTCTGCAGTCCAGGAGCTGCCGATACCACGTCGGGGCGGCTCCAAAGCCTTGCTCAGTAGCTTCTTGCCCTGGGGGCAAAAGCCAACGCACTCTCAACTACTGGGTCCCAAAGTCCGTTGCACTGCCCTCTCACTTTGTCCTTAGCATATTTGTGTTGATAATTCTAGAAACCACCACAGCTGCTGGTGATCTGGAGTCCCTCCAGCAGGTGGCTAGTCAGGCCTGCCCTGGAGCTAAAACCTCTGCATGGAGCTGGGTTTGGCTCCCAGAGCGCTGTGCTGGCTGATTCCTGCCAGCCTGCTGGGCTGTCCTCAGCAGGAGGTTACTTCTCTGTGTCATTTTGTGGGTTCTGTAGCTCCAAAGTTTGTTCAGAGTCCCCTTTTACATGAATTGGGGAAGGTGGAAGCTGGAGCAGCTTGGAGGACTTGCTTCTACTCCTCCATCTTGACTCTGTCCCCAATATATCTATTTTGTTAGACTCCTTACTCATGTTAGGCAAACTATTTTTCAGATCCTGGTATGTCATTAAAATTTTTGTTATTATGAACTTGACAAACAACAACAAGCATAAGTATTTCCGTATGTAAAGAATATGCATATAAAATTATGAATCTCTGTTACTTATGGCTTGTTTTCATTAAAAATAATTTATGACAAGTTGTTCTAACACTGTTTTGCTTGTCCGTGTCTCTGAATTTCTTCTTACTTTCCTGTGTGCAATTTTAAAGTGTTTTACAACACTTTTTTTTATTCCATTCTTTTTTTTTTTTGGTACTACTGTCATTCTGTCATTGCTCTAATTCCCTTTTCTCTCTCTACCCCCTCAAACCTTCCCTTGTAACAGATAATTCAAACAAATGCATACATTGCCCATGTCCAAAAGTATATGTCTTATTCTCTGACTCTAGTCTGTTGCTTCTCTTCTCATCCAGCCAGACGTTTATTAAGTACCTGCTGTGGGCTAGGTTCTGCACTAAGCTCTGAGGATACAAATAGAGGCTCACTTAGTGGGGAAGCAGGATTCCTCTTGGGTCCTCTGGAATCTTTGTTAGCTGTTGCATTGATCAGAAAGCTTAAGTCTTTCACAATTGTTTTCTTTACAAAAATATTCATTATATAAATTGTCTTCCTAGTTCTGCTGCATCCACTGCATCTATTCGTGCAGGTCTCCCCAGTTTCTCTGAATCCATACTTTTCATAATTTTTAATAGCATAATAATGCTTCATTGAATTAATTTGGCATAATTTGTTAAGCCATTCCCCAATTGATAATCAAAAACTGCTTCAGGTCAAAGTCTTACCTTGGACATGGTGGTTTTGTGACCTTGGGGATTAAAATATAATCGGAAACATTTAACAAAATAAGGAAAGGTACAATAAAACCTAGATGACAATTACATTTTAAAATGAAATCATTATGCTGCCTGCAGGTATTAGTGTAAGAGGTTCTACTTCCCATCTCCCTCTGCCCCCAAATTTCTAGGCAGCTCCAAGACTCTTAAGTCACAGAGGTGGTACTAACCTGCAGTGGTAGAGGGAGTTTCCTCATCTTACACCACCACTGAAATCGCAGGTCTAGTACCTCTCCATATGAGGGGAAACATCTGGCAGATTGGTTCATAAGCAATAATGATCTTTTTTGTGTGTACAAGTTTGTGTGCTCTGACCAAGACCTAGTCCTTGATAGGGCTGCCCTGGAAGGGACTTCTGTTCTATGTCTCTAGAGAGAAGATGCCTTGTTGATTGCTCAAGTGAATCTACTTAACTTGCCCATACAGTGAAGATGTTGGAAAATTGCTATACTGTATAACTGTAATGAAAGGAAGTGTAGTATAATGGATAGAGAGCTGGCTTTAGTGTCAGGAAATCTTGCCTTTAACTAGCTGAACCCTGGACAAGT
This sequence comes from Petaurus breviceps papuanus, assembly GCF_028583685.1. Classification (NCBI taxonomy): domain Eukaryota; kingdom Metazoa; phylum Chordata; class Mammalia; order Diprotodontia; family Petauridae; genus Petaurus; species Petaurus breviceps. The sequence goes on along the minus strand of NW_027185764.1, from coordinate 61,385,106 downwards.
CCCCAAACCTCTGAGGACTTTAGGCAGCTTAATAAAACAGTAAGTGTTTGGAAAGGGTGCTTACCTGCATTAATGGAAGAAATTTCTTCATACCAGAATTCCCTATACCAATGGAATCCCAAGGCTTGTCCCTGTGCCCTCCAATTATGTTTACAGTTTTCCTAATATAAAATTAAAATTTGGGGGAAAAATTTTTTTCTAAGTATTGCGTGCAAGACTGAGGGAAATGCAGAGGTAAGTAAAATACCCCCATCTTTTTAAAGGGAAGTTAAATAGGGAAGTTAAAGAAGTAAACATGTGGCACATGTATCAAGTTACTATGGAACCACTCACTTTCTCAGTTAAAGTGTGGGGCTGTTTTTGACCATCAGAGTTAGGAAAATGCAGTTCAAGTCTCAATCCAGTATAAACGATGTAGCCATCTGAGCAGGAGTTAGAAACAAATAGCCAAGTATGCAATTGAAAGACTAGTCAGAAGAACAACAGAGAAAAATAAAACAAAAAAACAATTTTCACCATTCCAGCATCCTACCAGACTCACTCTGAGCTTTGGCAACCTGCTATGCCTTGTTGCTGGGCTGGGTTTTTTGGCAGCTACCTTGCTTGGGTCCTGAATCTTCTCTTGTTGCCACCACCACTTTACTTGATTTCTGCAGACATCATCTATTGAAACTGCATCCTCTCCCATTGTTCTCTGCTTCCAAAGCTGCCATTTCTCTGTCTGGCTGCTGCAACATTGGGTTTTTCCTGCAGTGAGGGTGGGGGTGGGGGTGAAGAGAGGAAGATATACTATTATTTGTTTTGGAGACTGTCAGCCAGAGAGATTAGCTAGATACAAAAAGAAATTATCAAACACTTATGGTCCAGGCACTTACTGTGCTCTAGGCATAATAACAGAGACTGTCTCAAACAAAGAGACTGTCTCAAAAGTTTTAGTTTCAGACTTTTGGGACACCTTGGATAAGCAACCAAAAACCAGTCTCTGCCATCAAAGAATTATATATATTATGATTATTTATAATTATTAAATTATATATTATATTCTAATGGGGGGAAGAGTTGGAAGAGGGGAAGGTACAGAGCATGGCTAGAAAGATACAGGAAGTTTTGTGGAGGTTTAGAAGAGAACAAGATAAAGCCGAAGGTAAGTCTGTCAAAGCCCAAATTGGTTCCAGGGGCAGTCTAATTTTTTGGTGGGGAATAAGTGGAGATGATGACCAGAGTCAAGTTTAGGAGAGATGCCTGCGTTAGAGTTATTGCCTAAGTCAATGTGTTAAAACTAATGTAACATAAATTTGATTCTTTTATTAGACAGAACTTGCCACACCTTACTGACAGTCAGAAAGATTATTCAGATAGCTATAAGATACTGGCTTTTTTTTTCTTTTTTACTCCTTTCCAAGGTGTTTTTCTTTACAATGTTGTAATTGTATAAATTGTTCTTCTGGTTCTGCTCACTCTGCATTGACTCATTTCTCAGGATTCTCTGAAGTTGTCTCTTTCATCATCTTGAATACTATATCATAATTGCTTACTAAAACAAAAATAAGCAGTGCATAAATAAAATTTGTTCATTAAAAAAGGCGAGAAGAAAGACAGTAGTAGATTTTAAATTGTATATAAACAAATACGATGAATATTATGAAGTTTAACATTGAGGTTTGGGAAGAAGCAAATAGTAGATAACTCAATAGGATAGACAGTAGTCCTTTTTTTAAAGAAGTTTTAATAGTATGTCATGCACACTGGTGTCTTATTTAAAAATAAATGGTATAGGAATCCCTCCCTCAGAAAAGTTTGTCTAATTTAAAGCATTTTTATAGTAGAGGTTGGTGGATCTCTAAAAAACTTGTTACTTAATAGGTTCAGTGCTGCCCCCTCCTACATGAGGCCTTTCTTGATCCCCTAGCTATTAGTGCTTCTCTGTCCCTCCTCCCTAAAAATCATATTGTTCTTGCTTCATCTATATTTGCATTTACTTATTTTTGTACTTGTTATCTCTTCCAAGTAATAATAACGATGATAATAGCTAACATTTACATAGTACTTACTACATGCCAGGCATTCTGTAAAGCATTTACATCTTACAAATATTATTTCATTGGATCCTTACAATAACTCTGATAAACAGGTGTTATTGTTATTCACATTTTACAGATGAGGAAACTGAGATAAACAGAGGTTAAATGACTTGCCCAGGGTCACACAGCCAATATCTGAGGTCAAATTTGAACTCAGGTCTTCCTGACTCCAGGCCCAGGTCTCTATCTACTGTACCAATTGGTAGAATGTAAAGACTTATTTTTATCTCCATATATCTTGTGCCTGTCATGTTTTTGTTGCTGCTGCTGAGTTGTGTCTGACTCTTTGTGACCCCAATTGGGGTTTTCTTGGTAAAGATATTGGAGTGATTTGCCATCTTTTTCTCCAATTCATTTTACAGAATAAGGCACTGAAGCAAACAGAGTTAAGTGACTTGCCCAGGGCCACACAGCTAGTCAATGTCTGAAGCCAGATTTCAACTCAGGAAGAGGAGTCTTCCTGATTCCAGGCCCACTTAGCTGCCTATGCCTGGCACAGAGTAGGTGCTTAATAAAGTGTTTATTGAATTGAATTATTTAATGGAAAGGCAAATAAGTGTAGACTATAAGCCTGGAAGGGAACTTAGACTTCATCTAATCCTACCCCTTCATGTTACACACAAGAGGTCTGTGCAGACAGCCATAAGCTGGGATGCACATCCATTGAGCTGCTTTTTTGATATGGCTTTAGAATCCATAGCTCTATATTAGCATGTTTGTGCACCTCATAATTGCTTTGACTAAGATTAAAATTAGTTCAAGATTCTTGAGCACCCACTAACTGGGTGTATTGGGAGAGAGGGACAGCCCAGTGAAAACATTTAGATGTGGTGGGGAAGGAGGAAAAATGTGCATCTTTGATTAATGAGGATTGTTTTTATGGGGAAATCAAGAATGGTAGTGATTCTAAACATTTAGCAATTCAAACATGTATGATAATTCAAGATTTATGAATTAAACATGACTTAATAATTAACTCTGGAAATTTGTACCCCTTTAGAAAAAACTAAACGGTTGTATTTTTTTTTAAGTAATTGTTAATATAGTGGCCCAGCTGAAAGGACCTTGGATATGGAATCAGAGGATATTGGTTCAAATCTCAGCCCTACCCTATGCTCCTTGTATAGCCTAGTGAAGCTCACTTAACCTGCTGAATCTGTTATCTCCTGTAAAATGGGGGGTCAGACTAGCTGGCCTCTAAAGCCCCTCCCAGTTCTGTGTTTTGATCCAGTGATCCTATGATGGATAATTTAAATCTTTTCTAACGTCATCAGTTTCTCTATCTCTATCTCATTTTTTTTTCTTATCTTTTTCTTTTATGTTTGAAGCCCAGAGAGGTTATCTTGCCCAAGGTGGTATGGCCAACTGTCATCAGTGTCTGGTATAATTTTCATTGGACTGTGCTGCACCTGCCTTAATTTTCTGTGCTTATTTGAACCTGGGCCTTGCTTTTCTGGTTGTCTCTCTTGTCTTGTGTTCTTTCCCCATTGGGTTGTAAGTTGTAAGCTCCTTGAGGTCAGGGACTGTCTTTTGCCTCTTTTGGAGTCCACAGTGCTTAACACAGTGCATAGTATATTAATAAATGTTTATTGATTAGCATTATAGGTGACTGAGCATTAATCTGGAGGTGGAAATTCCTGTAGGCAGTCTTTGTTAGTTCTTAAGTTCCAAAGATCATTGTTCCCACAGCAAGTGTTAGCAGCAGGAGAAACTTCTGTATCTAAGAGTAAGGCCATTGTCAGGAAGAAGGCTCTATTGCTGGCCTGCTTGCCCTTAGATGTGTTCTGGGAAGGAACTGTTTAGACAGTACGTACCGTGTTTCCCCGATAATAAGACCTATCCTGAAAATAAGCCCTCCCCTTACTGTGTAAGATTCCTTTAAAATAAGCCCTCCCCCGAAAATAAGCCCTATTGAGATTGCTACTGTAGTGAAGGTGATCCCCTGTGCTACACGCTACATTACGGTACCCTCTGTATGCACCGTCCCCCCACCCCCGTGAAACGCATGCTGCGCTCCGAGCTGCATCCAATCAGAGCTGCAGCAGTGAGCGCGTCATCCTGTTCTTCCCCAGTGATTTGCTTGCTGGCACCATTGAGAGCAGTGCCGAGGAGGAGAGCTGAGGCAGGACAACATAAGCCCTCCCCTAAAAATAAGCCCTCTGGTGTTTTTCTGTCCAAAAAAAAATAAAGACAGTATCTTATTATCGGGGAAACACGGTAGCTGAGCTTAAATGCAAGATTCTAGTTTTACAGATCCTTCATATTTTGAATTTTAAGTCTCAAACTCCTGGGGGAGTACAAGAGTAGTTATTGGCACATAATATACACTTAATAAATATTTATTGATTGATTGGATTGATGCTTCTTGTTTGCCTTTTGGAACTTCATGATTATGAGTCTCTTGTGTTAGATGTTTCATGTGTGTGAAGGAAATAAACAGCTGTCCTATAGTTGATTTATATTATATATTGAGTACTTTTCTACTGCCACCTTTTAGGTAGTCCCTAGACAAAAGCCAAACCTAAACTTTAGGTGTTTTTTCCCTAAGTCTCAGGGGTGGGGTCATAAAGAACCTCACCCCTCTTTTTAGAAGCCAAGCTTCTCCAGGGCTGAATCTGGTGTGTGTGGGCCAACAGGGACCCCTTTTTGGAGAGGGAGTTGGAGTGATTTGGAGTTTGTTTTTCATGAAAAGATCCTGGAGTACCTTGAACTATCAAGAGAATGGGAAGAAGAAAATTACTTAGGGATTACTTAAATCTTGTATTTGCATAATTAAAACCTCCCCTTTAAAGGTTTTTCTCATACTGTTTCATGCATTATTTTCTATGCAACAAATTAAAATTCTGCTAAGTAATTCATTCTCACCTTTTTGGGGGATGAGGTTAGAAGGGAGCTTCTGCAAACTATTTTACCCTATTAGTGAACAATATTTACTGCAAACTATATTTTCTAGATTTTGTTTCTGATAGCTTCACTGTATGTGACAAACTTTCATTCTTGCAGTTGGTGAATTATATAGACCTTTTGCCTTTTTGCCTGAGGAGTGCCATTTCCCTGATTGCATTTTCATTAAAGGGTAGATAGTCTTAAGAAGGGACAAGTAAAAGATTTCTCTATGTTTTAGAAATGCTGCTTTAAAAGATTTAATAGAAAAGATTAAACCTTTGGAGAAATTGACATTTTGTGATTATTTATACATTCCCCTTATTCATCCTAAAGTCCTTTACCAACAGAAGTAATTGAAAATTGGCAGGCTGGAATGGTATATAGTATTTTAATTGCTTACTTATTTAAGCGAGATATAAATAATTGTTCCAAATCATTTAGAAGCTTGTTCTGTGTTATATCACTGATATCTCAGTGCTGTGCCTACCAGGGTTTGGGAGCCTTAAATTTCATTATGGCAGTTTATATAGGGTATAAATTTTCTGGAGATTCCCCCCCCCCAGTATACCTCCAGAGTGGCTACATAGATTATACCTAGAAACAATGGTGTAACCATGGCTTTAAGGTTCATTCTGCTCTAAAGCTAATTCCACAATGAATGAATATATTAATGAATGAGCTTTTATTAAGCACTGCCCAAGAAGGCCTGGAAATGCAAATTTAAAAAATTGAGATTGTCCCTGATCTCAAGAAGTTCACTCTAATTGATATATATTGTTTTAAAGTTCATCTTTAGATGGAAAGGGCCTAGAGGTCCCAAGGTTCAGTATAGGGACAGATGGAGAGGCCCAAGGATATTGAGGTTAAGTCAGTAGGTCAGGTGATTATTCTCAAGATCTACAAGGCATAGAGGCAGGAAACCTGATAACTAACACCTGATGGTCCTTTGCCTCACCAGAAGGAATAGAATCATTGACACCTATCTCTTCCAAGTTATATGAACAGTGAAGCAGTTTGGATGGGTTCTAGGTAGCCTTTGCTGGGGGAAAGCAGAAAAGGGGAAGATACCCTGATGGTAATGATCTTCCTAACCCTTCTATCTTTACGCCCCTCCCCCTAGTCCAGTTGATCAAGTAAACCAATTGAGTACCATTATTATTATTTCTTTCCCCCAAGGAGCCCAGCATGATCTGCCTCCAGTCTATCTAATTGCACGTTACTCCTCTTCACACACCCTATATTCTGGCCAAACCAGATTCCCCATAATTGGCATTCTCTCTCCCATATCTGTGTCATTGTACATACCTTTTACCTTCTAACTTCCCCCTCTTAAAATCCCTAGCTTTGGGGCAGCTAAGTGGTGCAATGGATTCAAAACTGGACCTGGAGTCAGGAGGGCCTGAGTTCAGATCTTGCCTCACACACTTGCTACTTAACTAGCTGTATGACCCTAGGCAAGTCACTTAACCCAATTCCCTCGAGTGACCCCTCTCCCCTCCAAAAAGGTGTCAGCTCAAAGGATACCTCCTTACTGGAGGCTTTTCCTGATTCTTTTCATTTACCAGGGAATTCATCTACCTCATAATATTACTTTGCATACATTTCTTATTAACTTATCTGTATCTCTTGTGTCTAGTCACTTCCTCCCCATTCCTGTACCCCAGTAAAATGAAAATGCCATGAGGACAGAGGTTAATTCTGTCTTTGTCTTTGATTGTTCAGAGCCTAACAATGCCAGCATAACCCCAGCCCATACCTCACTAGAATGTAAGTTCTTTGAAGGCAGCATTGTTTGTTTCCAGAGCACCTGGTACATATTAGATGATAATTTGTATATGTGTGCATATATATATACGTATATATGTGTGTATGTATGTATGTATGTATATATATATATCACATTCTTATAAATCTGTCCTAATCAAATTCAGATTATTGGGTTCCCAGCAATGACAGGGGTAAAAATCAACAAACATATAGTTAGCTCCAGCATGAGGTTTGCCAGGGCTGCATTTTGATTTGAATAATTTTTGGTGCCGCAGAAATCTACCTACATTATGCCATACTTTTCATTTCTTATACAGCCAAAGGGCTCAATTCAAACATTATCTAAAACTAGTTACCTTCAGATTTGTGGTCTTATGACAAATCTTATTCTTGTAATGTTTCCATTGAGAGAGAAAATGTCATTTGTCAAACCATGGCTGCTTTTGGACTTACGACGAGGCATGTTTTGAAAGGATGGACTTTGCCTGTAAGTATTTTTTAATTTGTGATTCTATAATGTGTATCACTTTTTTATAAACATGTAGAAGTTATTCTGGTTTAGTACTGAACCAGCACATGTGATTAGCCAAAAGCAGGCAGGGCAACTCTGTACATGTCCCATTATATATGCACTAGGATTCTTGATACTCAGGTTGTGTTTTTAGCATTTTTTAGTTAATTAACTTATTTTTAGTTTTCAATATTCACTTCCAAAAGATTTTGAGTTCCAAATTTTCTTCACCTCCCCCCATACCAAGACAACATGCAATCTGATATAGGTTCTACACACACACACATATATATATATATATATATATATATATATATATATATATATATATTAAACATATTTTCACATTAGTCATGTTGTAAAGAAGAACCAGAGCCAATGGGAGGAACCACGAATACTCAGTTATTTTTTTAAAGCAATTTGGGTTAAGTAACTTGTTCAAGGTTACACGGCCAGTTATTTTGTGTGGGTGCCAAGTATCTGAGGCCAGAACCGATCCTGGGTCTCCAACGCCGGGGCCAGCGCTCTTACCTGGTTGCCCCATCACCTGGCCGCCCCAAGTTTTTTTAATATTCACAATGGTACCCACCACTCCACTCCATTATATTTTATTTTATTGAGTCCTGAAGATGGGGCCCAATGTGTATAGAACCCAGTACAGAAGTGGAAAAGGGGTAAGATAATACATTTTTTTTAATTTAAAAGATTCCTATTACAATATAAATAAGCAGGTAGAGAGAAGAGTATAGTTATGGGAACCTTAAATTGGACATTTTCTGTAATTAAAATATCAGTACTCTAAGACCTCTTTGGTTTTTTCTTCTCTGGAGCATTTTTATCATTTCATATTACAATATACCAGGGTAATTTATTCTCATCCTTTCCTGGAAAAAGCTCATAAAGAACAGACTGAAAATGAATGCTTTGTGATTGCATTGGTGGAGTGGAAAACCTGGAGTCAGGAAGACTCATCTTCCTGAATTCAAATCTGGCCTCAGATACTTACTAGCTGTGTGACCTTGGGCGAGTCATTTAACCCTGTTTGCCTCAGTTTCCTCATCTGTAAAAGGAGATGAAGAAGGAAGTAGCAAACCACCCTAGTATCTTTGCCAAGAAAACCCCAGAGGGAGTCATGAAGAATTGGACACGGCTGAAATTGTCAGTTGAATGACAAACAAAAACAAAACTGTACTAATTTCTTTACCTGGAAAATGTATCTCAGTATATATGCCTAAATTTGAATTTCCCTTTCAATAAAATGAATGGATTGGACTAAATGATCTCTAAGAACTTTTTCATTTTTAATATTTGGTGATTTTATGAACTTGGCAGACTAGTAAAAGCAAAGTTTTCCAAGCTATGATACAGCCCTTGTTTCCCTAGAGGGAGATCTCCATTGCATGGATCAATGCCAAAACTCTTGTATATTTTCAAGTATAATCATTGCATAAATACATCCTTTTAAAATAATGCTTACATCAATCAACAAAAGTGAGACTTAACAGGCATTTTTTTTCCAACTGACAGTGCAAACACAACTATTTTTTTAATACTGTGCACAAATGAGGTCAAATGTGAGTCTTTTCCTGTGTTATCTCAAGATGCTGCAAAGGCTTGCCCATTGTCACAGTCAGCTGAAGTAGGCTTGTGATGTAGCTGAGTTGTATTCTTAAATTGCCTGCTGAATTTGAATGTGAAACGTATGAATGTGAAGTGAAATGATATCTAATTTCTTAACATCATTTTGGTCAACAGAATAAAACAAGCTGGTTCCTCCTCCATGAACTTTTTTAAAAATGGAAACATCTAAATAATAGTAATTTATAGTAATTTGCAATTTTCAGTTATTAAATTAAATTATCCATTTTTATGGTCTGTAACTTTGAAAATGAAGTAATATCCCCTCAAGATACAGATAATACAAATAAATACATAATATTTGAAGAGAAAATCTGTGCTCAGCACATTTATTGACTGACTGGAATAGCTTAAACTACTACAAGACAAGATAGCTTTTGGGGGGAGGGAAGAAGGGAATTTAGTGGAGTCAGGGAGGGATTGCACATGTGACTTAGGTAAGCCCTGCTGAGGAAACTTCTGTCATTGCAAACCTACCTCATAACCTAGTGTCTTAAGAGAATATCTTTTAAGAAAGACAATTTAAGAAGCATTAATACTGAAACCCAAAGTAAAAAAAAAATCAAGAAAATATCTACTCTATTTATTATTGGGATTCACAAATACTGTTGGAAAGACCACTGTTTGCCCTGTACAAATGTGCTAGCAGCTGCAGATTGAATGAAACCTAACAAATGGAAACATCTTGAAAGTGGACATGAAGAATTTGTTGGCAAGACAAGGGAATTTTTCCAGAGAAAACTAGAAGCTTTTAACAAGCACAGACTTAAAAAAAATCTGTGGTATTAAAGAGATTGCTTGCATTATATAAGGTTGCTTACAGAATTGCTAAGTGTAAAAACCCTCATTCAGGTGTTAGTGCTACCTACAACTACTGATGTGGTCAAAATAATGCTTGGTAAATTGTATGTGTATGTAAAGCAACTTAAAATAGTTCCACTTAAGTATACTTAACATGATTGCACATGTATAACCCATATCAGATTGCTTGCTCTCTTGGAGAAAAATTTTGAACTCTTATCTTATAAAAAACAAATCTTGAAAACAATCTTTACATGTAATTGGAAAAAATAAAATACTATTTGCATAAAAATAAATAAAATAGTTCTACTTAACAAATAATATGATAGGAAGAAGAACTGTCCATATGTTTGAAGAGCTTTGTAATCAATTAATTGAGAAACTAAAATCTTATTCTGCATGGCAAGTGTATGAAGGAACAGATGTAGAATGAAAGATTCTCATTTGATTACATTTATACAGTATATTGTTGAAAGAGAGGTTAGTGAAGATTTACTTTGCAAAACTAATGATGACAATGCCACATTAAGAAAAACTTTTCAAAAAAATTGATTGCTCTTTATCACAGTTATAACTGTGGTTTGAATTGATAGACATAAGAGGAATGCAGCATTAGTGTGTGAGTACCTAATTTCCAAGGAATTGACTTCTAGGAAAAGAAGATGAGACCAGGGATGCAGGTCCTCCTGGGCTCTGAAAACAATGAGAATGACCACATAATCACTTAGATCTCAATCATTTGATACAAAGGTACAATCATTAAGATAAAATCAGAGAGACAGAATTGTTGTCTGTTTTGAATATGAAATAGATGTGACCACAGATATGTCAAGTACACTCAAGAAGAGAATTTTCATTTGGTTTCCAATGTTGAGAACAAACAATAGTTTGAAGCCCAAGTTTGTTGTGAAGAATTAAAATTCAAGAAGGAAAGCCTTCCTTCTTCTTTCTCTCTGTCTTTTCTAGCTTCTCTCCAGTCCTTACTGGAAAAGATACAGTCATTTAAAAAAAATCCATTTGGCTTCTTTAGATAAATAAGAGTGTCTAGAGTCTCTTTGGGAGAGCCTAGTGAAACAGATGTTACAGTTATAATGTGGGAGAATGGGGGGGGGAGGTGGAGGGGCAGCACCAGGCAGTTTGATCATATTGCCTACTGCATAGACAGTTACTTGTATCAAGAAACAGTAATGAGAGGGGCAGCCAGGTGGCTCATCGAGTAAGAGCACTGGCTCCAGTGTTGGGATGACCTGGATCAAATCCGGGCTCAGATACTTAGCACCACACCCAGAAATAACTGGCCGTGTAACCTTGAGCAAGTTACTTAACCCTTATTGCTTTAAAAAAGAAAGAAAGAAAGAAAGAAAGAAACAGTAATGAGGAGCTACATAAAATTTTTCAAGTTATTATCAAGAATTACTTCATTCAAGAGGTCCATTAAAAGGAAGCGTCTTCATAAAATCTTATGTCATGAGAGTAGGGTGTAAGATACTTTAATGTTACTGCCAAACACTTTAGCTTTCTTGTGTTGACATAGTTCAAAAGTTTTTTGAAGCTAGAAGCAGAAATTGTCATTTTTCTTACTAATAATATAAATAAAGCAAATTACTTTTATAATAAAAATATATTACAAAGTTTAGGAATTTGGATAATTTTGGAGTGCTCTAAATAAGTTAATTACAAGTCTTTAAAATATTTTTCTGATATAGAAAAAGAAAATGATTGCACATATGAAAAAGTCAGAGCCATATATAATAAATGTGCAAAATCATATTTTGTTTCATAATTTAAGAAATGTTTTTCCTGGAAATAAAATAGAAAGAAGTAATAACCTGCTTATTAATCTCATGATTAGTCATAGAAGGAATTTTCACCATTTTGAAGACCTAAATACTTCTAAATATGAATGGATAAGGAATCCAATTGCTATGGACTAATATGATGTATTTGACCTTACCCTGTTTGAACAAGAACAAGATATAGATTAGTTTTGTATATTGTGATGAAACAAGCAATTGAACCTGAAAATTTCATGTTTTGGCTACAGAAGAATAAAAACCCAAGTGATACACATTTTGCTACTGATTCCAGCATCTTATCTGTGTAAAATGGGGGGTTTTGCTATAAAGATAAAACATCAGTTTTTATTAATAATTGGAAGAGAATTAACAAAGCAGTCTCATCAATGATACCATGTTTGAAGAAAATTTGTGGCCCCAATCCAACCCACTCATTACCATAATAATGATATTATTAGTTATTATATTTTAAGTTATAATTAGGAAAATTTTGATTTTTTTACTAAATGCTATATTTTTTATTTTTGTAAGCTGTAAAAATGTGATGAACTCTTAATTTTATTTGAATAAATATGAGATAAAACTATTTGTGCTAAATTATTTTCTGAAAAGTGTGGAAAAGGCAAAAGAAAAAAAATTGTTAGGAAGCGGGGTATTGCCACATAACTTGAGCTAAGGTTTCAAGACTGGTTTGTCAAGATTCCGATCTTTAGTCAGTGATACAAAAATGTAACAAACTACTTGAAAATGTTTGTAGGATCTAATTATTTACATCTGATGTTTCTTTCCCCTCTCTACCTATTTTGTTCTCAGCTTCTTGCAACATTGATGATTTCCATGTCGACAATTCTACTAAATCTAATTACCTTTTTCCAGTTCACAGCCTCAGAAGTGAAAAAGATCCTAGAAGACCCAATCCAGCCCCTCTCCTTTAGATGAGTAAATTGAGCCCCAAAGAGGTTACTAGCCCAAAATCACACAGGTAGTAAACATTCCCTTCCAACTTCAAATCTATAATCTTATGATCTCTCTTTCATATAAATCTTTTGTTGGATTTCTCAACTTTGACCCAGATTTCAACTGATAGTTTCATGTTTATTATACATGAGATGTTGGACTCTGGGATATCTATTCACCATCATATTGGCAGCTACAGACAGACTTCTGTTTATTATCTATTCTTCTGTTATAGGAGAGAGAGCCAGAAAGACCTGGCTTCAGGTGCTACCTCTGACATATAACTAACGAGTCACTTAACCTTTCAGCACTCCAGGCCATTGGTCTTCATTGTGGGAGCTGTGACCTGACCCCAAGGACTATCAGCCTGTTAGAGGGTAGGAAGATGGGTGGCCTCCCACCATTCCATAGATAGCCAGTAGTGGGGCTTTTCCCCAGAGCAACCATACCTACCTTTATCATCTAGCCCCTTTTCCCTTTCTCCCTACCCCCCACTCTCTCCTCTTCATACACTTTTTAAGCTCCTGACCACCTCTATGGCTCCCAAAGGCAGCTGTAACCTAAACCAGACCCAGACACTGGGAGCAGCAGCTGCCAGGTGCTATTGGGAAAGTTCCTTCTCTTCCCTTCCCCCTCCCCCAACTCAGCATATCTATTCCTGTCCTCCAAATTACCATGTGACCAGAGTGGGCACCCCTTGGAGGTGGGCTCTGTGTTCCAGGGTAGTGACTGGTAAGAGCCCTGCTTTTCTCCTTGTCATTTTAGATCAAACAGGATGAATCCAGCATGATGAACAGATAGGGATGGGTTGCTTCCTATGGAAAGTCTTTTTACATTATGTTTCCTCTCAGGTCTACCCCTTTTCCAGACTTCCCTATTACTATGTGGGTGCTTTTATAATTGAAATCAACCTAGTTCACTACTCTCCTTCACCCCACATATCCAGTTAATTACTCTGTCTTGTCATCTCTACCTTTACATTTGAGATGCTGGAAAGAGTAGTGATTTAGAAGTCAGAGGACCTGGATTCAAATTCTACTCCTCTTGTTTCTTAATTGTGTGATCTTGGGTCATTTACTTAACTCATTACTACTCCAGTGCCAAAGTGATCTCCTTAAATATCTGACCATGTTGCAACTCCAGTGGCTTCTCATAGACTCCAGGATCAAATATTATTTCACCTTTAACTCAAATCTTTTCTATTTTATTTAAGTTTTATAAGATACACAATTATTAGTACAGTAGTGAATATGTATAATTTATAAAATGGAGAGCTATGTAAATATTGGGAATGTGTTCAATTATTTTTTTTAACTGATGCAGTTTGTGATCCTAACAGTTTGGACATTGCTACTCTAGTAAGGCCATAAAAATGTAGAGGAGGTGCTGGCCTGCACTGATAGGAGGTTCCTCATAGGTAGTTCTCTATACTAATGAAGTCATAGGTCTAGTCCCTTTCCCCCTTTTTTAAGGCACCATAGACTTCGCTCTAAGGTCCTTTTCTAGTTCTTAGATGATCTGAATCTCTAGTTCTCATTCCAATCTGCTCTGCAATAATCACATTTATTGAATAGGGTGGTTTAATGATTGGCTGCATTGTGTTGTGGAGACTTGCCAAGTTCAAGTAATGATTTTTTTGTTTAAATATTCCTGTGACCATAAGCCAGTAGAAGTTTATCTTTAGAGTTATTTCTCTTTTAAAACAATGTACTTAGATACAGAGGTAGGAGCATTAAAAAAAAAAAAAAAGAAAACCTTTCTAGGCAGAGATGATGGAGACTTAACAGAATAGAAAGTTCAATACTTACTACAGGATAATGCTGTGTACAGCATTGTTACTTTGTGCTGGGTAGATCGGGCAACCTCCCGTCTTTCCCCTCCAACTATTAAGTTCTGCAAGAGGCCTTTCCCAAACCCTTTTAATTATAGTACCTTCCCTGTTAAATTTTTTTCCTGTATGTAACTTGTTTGTAAATAGTTTTTTGTATATAAGCCCTGGAGAGCAGGGACTGTTTTTGCCTTTTCTTTGTATCTCCAGTGCTTAATTTAGTACTTGGCTCTAAGAAGTAGGTGCTTAGTGAATTCTTCTTGAAATAGCTTTTCTCCTCTGATGAGTCTGAAACATGGGTCCGAGAGTTGTGTTGCTTTTTTTCACCATAATTTCTTTCAGAATATTTCACAAGCAGTTTTCGTCCTGGTTTACACCTGCTGTTATTGAGGGGGTAGCTGCCCCGCCTAGCGCAGCTCATTAGGCTGAGAGGCCAGCTGAAATGTTTTTAAGTGACAAGGTCTTCTGGGCAATGAGGTTGATCTCTTAAAGGTTAGCTTGATTGGATATTCCCTTCCTTCTCATCTCCACCTCCAGGGCTTGGAGTCAGGAAGAACTGAGTTTTCAGATTCAGCCTCAGATGCTTTCTAGCTGTGTGACCGAGGCAAATCGCTTCACCTCTCTTTGCCTCCGTTTCCTCATCTGTTAAATGGGGATAATAGCCCGTACGGCCCAGGGTTGTTATGAGGATCAAATGAGAGAATAATTGTACAACGCTTAGTTAGCACAGTGCCAGTACTTAGTAGGCGCTATGTAAACGTTAGCTATCGTCATTATTAAATGTCTCAGCTAAAATACCACCTTAAGAAGCTTTTGCCAAATCTACTTAATCTTTGTGCCTTCCCTTGGAAACTGCCTCTAGTTTATCCTGTATAAAGCGTGTCCCAAAAGTCTTAGTGCAATTGTGAAAGTATTGACTGCTTTGGGGTGATGAGAGTTTAGGGACTTTCTGCATGGCTTGTTTGTAGCGAGTTGCAGTTTACATGTGGACTTCCCCTTAGGACTGGGGGCTCCTTAAGAGCAGGGACTGTCTTTGGGCTTTTCTTTGTCATCACCAGCCCTTACCAAGCAGCGTTGTGCCTGGTACCTAGCAGGCGCTTACAGAACGCTGACTGACTGACTGTGGCAGCTGTAAGGACTCCTTGGCTGGGGTAAGGGGCTATCCCTCGTCCCCGGGCTCCAGTCGGGAAGGGGTGGGAGGCCTGTCCCTTTAAACTTCGCCTGGGGGCGGGGTGGGGCTCTCTTCCGGCGGACCGCGCGCCAGCCCCGGGGGGGGGGGGGGGGGCCGAAGAGAGTGAAAACAAAGAGGGCTCGGCTGCCGGAGAGCGGACCAGAAGCTCTTCGGGAGCCTCGCGCGTGTCCCGCCCCGCCCGCGCCGTGTTCTTCTAGGAGGAGCCGGAGAGTCGCTCGCGCGCGCGCATTGCGGCCTAGTCCGCTTGGGAAGCAGCGGCAGCGCGGCCGAGGGGCTGTCGCGCCGGCGCTCTGAGTGCGGGCCGGGTGGGCGGGGAGGCCAGGTAGGTGAGAAGGCGGCGAGGAGGGGGGTGGTGCGGCTTAGTGCGACGCCCGAACACCCAGCCTGGCGCCTGCCGGGAGGGGAGGAAGGGCGGCCGTTTGGGGGCTTAGGAACCTGGCTGTGGAACGGGGGGGGGGGGGGGATGGACGGCGCGAGGAGGCGCTGAGCAAGTCCGGGAAGCGCGGGCTCAGCGGCTCTTTCCTGTTGTGGCTTCTGGGATGGGAGGAAGGAAGCGCTGGCTGAGCCTCGCGGTCACTGGTTCGGCGGCGGCGGCGGCGGCGAGAGGCGTATCCGAGAGAAGGAGGTGGAGGCAGAGGAGGAGGAGGTGGCGGCGGCTGCCCAGGCTGAGGCCGAGGAGGCGGAGCGGCGCCTGAGCAGCTGGCAGAGGAAGCGGCTGCGGCCATAAGACTGCGGGGCCGGGGGCGCCGAGGAGCCCGAGAAGCTGCTGGGAGGGGCGGCGCCTCCACCGCAGGTACGGCGACGGGCTGCGGCGCACGGGTCCGGGGCGGCGGCGGGCGGTGGCGGGCGGTGGGGAAGGGGCTGCCTCCTCTCCTGCCCCTCCTCTCCCCCAGGGGCCGGGGCCAGGTGTTGTTGTTCGGGAAAGGAGGGAAGAAAGGGGCAGCCCTTCTCCCCCCGCGGTGGGGTTTTGGGGGTTCGGCTGAGCCGTGAGTGGCTGCGGGGCCCTGGCTGCCCGGCGCTGTCGGGGAGGGCTCTGGTCCTGCGCGCCTCCCCCGCCCGGGGACGCTGGGGGCTGTCCTGGAGTAGTTCTCTTTGTTTTTGTTCTCCCACCCGCGGGGTGGTGCCGGCCTGGGAGCCACCGCCTCCTTTGACAGCCAGGAAAAATAGCCTGGGTACAGAATGCCTGCACCCCCTCCCCCCCGGAGCACAAGCTCAGGTGCAGGGGGGCGGTCACTAAATGGCACTTTTGTCCCCACTGAGTCTGGGAAATGTGCCGTGGTTGGTGACCCGGCGGTTTACGGGATTTGGTTCTTTTTTTGGTGGGGGAGAATCACCTTTTGTCAGGAGATTACGGAAGTTTCTCTTGTTTAGCTCTACATAATATAGC
This sequence comes from Petaurus breviceps papuanus, assembly GCF_028583685.1. Lineage (NCBI taxonomy): Eukaryota > Metazoa > Chordata > Mammalia > Diprotodontia > Petauridae > Petaurus > Petaurus breviceps. Next base: position 61,368,262 of record NW_027185764.1, on the reverse strand, counting down.
GCAGGGAAGGTTGAGAATTGTTGGTTGAGGAAGTTTATTGCTATCTACTTTTCTCTGTTCTCTCCCTTTGGGGACCAGAAATAGGAACATTTTCTTTTGGAAGAATGGATGTATGTGGCTGTAAGGAATACTCTTACTTGGGGCAAGCTCTAGGGGCTTGTAGTGTTTAAAGTATTACATATGGTCGTTTTAATCATCAAACGAACTATTTAAGTTGAATTTATATTACAGTTCTTGTAAAAATGTGGCAAAGCCAATGCAACACCACCACCCCTACCACACCATTTTAGATTTGTTAAATTTGAATTCACAGCTTTAGCTGTCGCTTTAACGGGATTTGATTCCTTGTGAATTTAGTTAAATCTCCCTGGGCCTCAGTTTCCTTATCTGTCAAAGGAAGGTATTGAATTAGATGGCGTCTCAGATCCCTTCTAGTTTTTGACAAGTGATTGTTTATTTTTTACCTTTTGTATCGATGGGGCACTAACTTTGAATTAATGTTTGTTGACCAATTAGCTTTTCTTTTGAGGAGTGGCATAAAATTCAAATTAAGTGTTCAGTAATATTAAAAAGTAAGCATTTTGCCTAAACTAATTTAATTTGTGCATTTTTATGTAACCCATGAATCCCTACTTAAAGCTCTAGAGTGTTATAGGAGAATACAAAGAGGCAGTGGTCACTGCCCTTCTGGAACTTTGTTTAGCTGGATAGTAGGACATACATATATAAAAAGTTAGCCATATATGTATGATTATACAAGTAAATATTAACTCTTTTTTAATAAAGTAGGCTATATTTGTTTTCAAGTGTTAAATTCTTTACCAGCTTCTTAAAGGGGAAATCTTTTTGGTGCTCAGGTCCTTGATATACTTGTTGAACCTAGCTTGAAAAAAAAAACCCACCAAGAAATCTGAAATCCTTGCAAGATAGAAACTGGTTTTAATTTCACTTCAAAAGTCCTTATTAAGACTTATTATTCCTCTCACAATCAGGTCTAACTAAGCCAGGTAGATAAATTGTTTCTGTTATCTTGTTATTTACCTCTTCACATATGATCAGATTAAGTTATGAATTGGTAAATGTTGATAAAAAAATAAAAATTAAGAGCCGTCTCTGCTAAAGAAGGAAGGACATCACAGTAAACCATTGGAAAGGGGTTCGGGCAATCAGTCAGCCATCATTTATTAATCACCTGTGTGCCAGGCACTGTGCCAACAGAGAAGGGGCTACAAAGACAAAAGTCTGTCTTCAAGAGTGTTCAGAAAGAAAATATATACAATTATAGACAGATACAAAATAGGTACAAAGTAATTTTAGGGAGAATACATTGTTAGCTGGGGAGATCAGCAAAGGCCTATCTGATTAAACTTTAAAAGAGATTGTTTCTGAGAGATTCGAGGCAATGGAAAAAAACCAACTTTTATCTAGTGCTTATTATGTACTAAGATCTGTGCTAAGTGCATTACAATTATCTCGTTTGATCCCTACAACGACCCTGGGAGGTAGATGCTATTATTGCCCCCATTTTACAGATGAGGAAGTTGAGGCAAACAGGTGCAGTAACTTTCCCAAGGTCTCACAGCCAGTAAACCTTGATTTGAACATAGTTTTCCCGATTATAGGACCTGGGCTTTCTCCACTTTGCCACCTAGACATGGGAAACCATCAGGGAGGTGGGAGATGGAGTGCTCTTTATGAGGAACAGCAAGAAAAATACTGAGGAAAGAGTGCTTGGAGGAAAATAATGTATAATGAAGCTAGCAGAGTTGGTCTCACCAGGTTGTTTAATGACATAGTTGTATCTATAATTAACATAATAACAATAAATCTAAGCTAGCTACTTAGGCTGTTAATATTGGTAATGAGTGAAATAATGAAGGGGGAATGGGCTGCCAAAATATTTTTGGTTTACTTTTTGGTCTATACAGGGTTCATAGGATTATAGTTGTAGAGCTGAAGGAGACCCCAAAGACTATCCAAGTTCAACCCTGTCCTTTTATAGAAAGGAAACTGAGGTTCAGGGAGGCTAAGTAATTTTTTACTTCATGGTGTCTCACAACTAGTAATCTTTAGAAGTGAGCTTTGACTTAAGTCAATTTTTTACTTAAATTTCCTAGTATTTTGAGTATATGCCAGATAGTAGAAACTTATTACACCAATAAAAATAAGGTGAGCTTTTTAATGAAAGCATATTAAATTAACCTCATTTCTTGCACAATAGCTGTTTATTAATTCTTTTGAGAATCCATTGCCAGATGAGAATGCTGTAAAGCCAGGATTTGTCACCTTTCCCCACAAGGCCTGACACACAGTGATTAATACATACTTGTAATGACTTTGATCTGTATGTGAAAGATGGAGGGAGGTGGAAGGTTCATGACTGAGAATCTATCCATTCACAGCTGATGAGTGGATCCTTTTTTTTTTTTCCTCCCTTCATGCTGTGGGAAGATTTTTATCACTTTCCACAACTTTACCATAGCACTTGCTGTGGTAAAGGAGAGATTGTTGTCAATTTTTAAAAGAAATTTACCTTTGGACTTTGTTCAATATCAGAACATACTTTTTTCTTTTTTTAAGTTATGGGTCAAGCTTGCATCTGAAATGGTCTGACCATTTTATTGATATATCACCAAATAAAGGTGAATTAAACTAGCTTACAATTTGATACATAATAACCGTTAAAAATTGTTCAGTTTTCAATTGCAACAGAAAATTTCTGAAAATGCCTTTTTGAAATAGAACATCATCCATGTAAATTGAGTGATTACAAAGGACACAATTTCCTATTTATCTAATTTTCATTCTTAAAAATCCAACTGCAAATAAAAATGTTGGACTACCTGAAATAGAAAGAATTTAGTGAAGAAAAAAGGAAATTTATTCATTGTGTAGTTGCTAGCTTAATGCCAGCTGCTTAAAATGAATTTAACTTCCCATTATCCAAGTGGTAGACTATCTGTATGTACCAGCTGGTCCTGTGGATGCTTTTATTACATGCACATCATCATACATTAGTTTTCTCACTTCCCTTTTACTGAATCACAAAGGATTCACTTTATTTCCTTTGTTTTAAGACTTAATGCTATTTTATTGGAGTTAAATTTTGTTGAAGTAAATCCATTGATGGAAACCAAATCTTTGTGGCTTGGATATATACTTGATATTTGTTTGTGATGTGAAATAGCAAGTGAAATAATGATGAGCTTAATTGGGGAAGGAGAAAAAGGGGGTTACTGCTACCACCTATTTATTTCTTCTTCCCACTTAAATATTTTTTGTGGATTTGTATTTTGATGAATGATTAAGCTGTTTGAAGTGAGGTCTGTGTGCACTAAAATGAACAGATATTAAAACAAACTCTATAAAGAGCTCAACTAGAATACAGGTGTAGTATAGGCAAATTGATTTGTGCTAAGCAGGATCTGGATATATTAAAATCCTGCTCAAGAGATCTCAGTAATTTGACGTGCTGTAACTCTCCAGCATACATTGTAACCGAGTAAGAAAAGCCAACATTTATTGGTGCTTTCAGATTTGTAAAGAACATAAACAATCTAACTTGGTTCTCAAAGCAGCTCTGTGAGGTAAATGCTATTATTAACCTCATTTTACAGATGAGGAAATAGGCAAAGAAAAGTACAGAGACTTGAACAGGATCACACAGCTAGTATCTGGAGAAAAGATTTGAACTTAGCTCTTCCTGGCTTTAGCATTTTTTTTCACCAAACCACTCAGCTGTATCAAAGCAATGCACGTTTTCCTGAAATTAGAGGTGTATGCTAACTTGATATAGCAAAAAGTCTCTGGAATTTTGAGAGGGAGGGAAGCAAAGAAATACATAACCAATAATCAAAATTATTTCTTGATGTGACTTAAGAGTATAGTGGCAGCAAGGAAATATAGTCTGCCTTGCTTGGCATCCAGTTTAATAAGCTCCAGGAGTTCTCTCTTCAATCTTAAGTAACCTGGCCACAGGAACAGCTTTGGTTCATGCTGAAAATGACTATTCCAGTGCCAGTAATCATCTCATTTTCAGTTATTAATATTTGTTTCTCCCAGGTGTCAGTAGTTTCAGAAGGGAGCTTTCCCCTTATACTTAATTCTCATTTTCCTTTACACATTTTCCAATCTTCCTTCGAACAAACAAGAAAATAACATATTGTTACTATAGTGTTCAAGAGTATTGTGCTCAGTGGGTATGGAAGAGTTCACTCTAAGGGGGTAGTGTGTTCCTGATTGAGCTTCAGATGTATATGGGGTGGGGGGGAGCCGCTTAAGGATGTAAATACCAGATACTTTCTACTGCCAGGGCACTTGCCATTGCTACCTTAACATGTAGCACCAGACGATAATCTGCAACAAATCCTTTCCCATGTGCCCTGCCATTACATTATTTTTTAGAACTAGATTCAAAAGGAAAAATGTGTAAATGTTTTCTGCACTTGTATTTTAGAAGATTATTAATTTTAACAAACTCTTATGTTCTCTCTTTATCTCTTTTCTTTCCTGGCTCACCCAGAATCCACCTAGAGCAAGAATGTCTCCTGTCCCTTTAAAGGGGTGGGTTTCCCTCCTCAAAAGTATTTGAGAACTTGGACATACTTAGAAAGAAGCACGTAACCATAGTTTACTTAGATGCAAGTAGAACATTACTTTCTGTTTCAGACTGTAGTAACATTACAGGTGGGAGGATACAAGGACCCCTTTTATTTTCCTTCTCCACCTAGGGCACAAAGGTACTCAGCTAATCCCTTTGGGGAGGGGTAATGAAAAGGAAGTTTTCATATGGGCAATGGAGAATAGTTGGTGGGCTCCATAGATTTAAAGCACCCTCATGAATAGGGAAGCAGACAATTCTTGTCCCATCCTCTGATCTTTTGCCCCTCTTAGCTTAGCCACTCTTGTGTTTGGCTTTCATCTAGTTAGCCACATCACCTTAGCTTCTGATCCTCGTGTTATCTCTGTTCCTAGGTTCACAATCCTCAAGAAAGGATCTTGAGTAGGGTGTTCTCTCCCTCCCAGTCACACCGGACCCCCAGGCTACTATAATCACTTCCAGGCAAAATAGATTGTGTTCAGTGGGTCCCCTTTAATGAAACCATCTTGTCAGCCAACAGGAGCATAAGGACTTTTGGCTCCAGAAGTTCTCTTTAAGCTGTTGATTCTTTCCTCTTCTTGCTTATCAGTTTCCAGAGGAGGGGCAGACTGTATCTCCAGATGAGGATTTCATTAGAATTCAAATTCTTAAACTCTTAATAATTTGGACTACCAAGAAAAAGAAATAAATTGACTTGTGTTTATTATTTTAATAACAAAGGGTTCTCTTTCTTCATAAAGAGCAGTTTTTATACTTACAACTAATAGAAATTATAAAAACAGATACAGACCTATGCTGTCCAAATTGCAGCCCTTCTTTCCTCCTCTCCTTGCATTGAACTATTTGAGCAATAAATGTTTATTGATGTAGTTGTGATTTCAGTGGTATAGAGTGAGGACAAATTCTGCCTGCCAGTGAAGGTGGGCACTTTTTCTTCAACTCAGCACAGAGATTAAATGATTTATCCAAGGTCATGCAGCCAGGAAATGTCAGAGACAGGAGATGAACCCAGGTCTTCATGGCCTCAAGGTACCCTCTCTGTCCACTACAGTAAGCTGCAATTATGTGTTGTCCTGTCCTACCCCCCTCATTTTATATAATAGGAAACTGAGGTCCAGAGAGGTGTTGACTCATTTATGGTAAGTAGTAGAACTAGAATTTGTGTGTAGGTCCTCTAACTCCAAATTGAGTGACCTTTTCCATTATAGTAGGAAGCCTCTTGAATGTCCACAACTTCAAAGGCAGTATTCATGCCACGAAAGAGATGAAGCCAAAGAGTGTATCTAGACGTTGACGAGAAAAGAAAGGGAATTTCTGTCGAGGATGATCTAGCAAAGCTTCATAGAAGAGGTATTTGCCATTTGACCTGGTCATTAAAGTACTGGTAGGAATTTTATAGGCATCGATGGACAGAACACATTCCAGCCTGCTGAGCATTAAGCAGCAAGACAGAAATAAGTCTGGAACTAAGTTGAGACTATCTTTCTTCTTTCATTTTTTCTTTGTTTCATGAGCAAATTCTCTTCTGCATTCCTATGGTCCTATTGTTATGAGTTGATTGCATTTGTGATTGAGGAAAATTGCAAGATGGATAACTAATTATTCTTTATCTAATGTTGATATAGCAGATAAATCTTTGTTACCCTTATTTTAAGATTTTTTAATGAAAACATGATATGTAGATTTGAACAGATATATGGAAGAATTAGATGCAAATGTTCTCACTGACAAACTACCCTTTGAAATGAATATATGAGGGTTATGGTGGGTGACGTGAGAGCTAAAGTCTTCCCTGTAAGTTACTTTAGAAAATAAAACTCATATTTACCTAACTCTCTAGGGAAACACTTCTTACATAAAGTAAGGTATATTGTTTTATCGTGTGTGCTATATGATTTGTTAATTTACAGTTTACTTTGAATCATTTTCTTTGCCTTGTTTCTGAATCTCTCTTCAGATCAGATCATTTAGCCAGTAGCCCAATAAAAAATGTTATTTTGCTATAGAAAACATTAGAGGAGAGGGGAGGACTTTTATACAAGTTGAATGATTCTGTTCAGTACATTATATCAGTTAAATCATCATCTTGTGTTTTTTCCTTCTACATTATGCCTCCCCCTAAAAACACACCCACATATAACTTGCCCATACTTTCTTTTAATTTATATTTGATGATTTATTTTGGTAGAGAGTTTTAAAATCACAGAAAGGAAAAGATTTGTTAAAAGTTATATCATTTGTCATATCTAGTCAGTGGGAAAAGGTCACTTTTTTCATAAGGTGAATACATTTACTATTTTAGGATGAAAATGGGAAAAGAAGATTTAATATATAATAATTTGCATAAAAAACAACTCTTTAGGAAACCATCTATTCCATTATATTAGATGTGCATCTATATTTTCTCAGTTGTTGACCTGAGAGAATTATGCAGTAAGAAACTTTCAAAACTGAATTGAGCCAACATGAGACTAAATGAAATCTCAGCTTTTACAGTGGCCCACCACCCTTAGAATTATACACTCCAGTTTCCCAATTTTTTATGCACTGAGCACAAGAGAAAAAAAGCACAAGCATCACCTCATGACTAAAGAGCTTTTTACCACCTAGATAAGAGAAATGCCTAAGTAGAAACAGATGCTCGCTTGTTAGCCAAGGGCTGGTCTGAAGTTACTCATTATCAGAGATCTTTGGTACTCTACCAATCTGATTGTAGTTTATAGAAGTAAGTGACAATTCCGTTTAATAATCAATGGCAATCCAAATGCTACACTGAAATAGTACCTTTAATAGAAACATGGCAATAATGGATAGAGAAAAACATTGATGGAAACAACAGCCTTTAATTAAATAAGAAAGCAGAAAAATATGGTCGTTCAAGTCTTCTGCAGTCTTAGAAAAAATTTTTGGAATGAATCCCTTGATCAATAAACATCTATTGCTCCTTTGCAACTTATATCCATTGCTCCTGGTTCTATGCTTTGAGTTAAACAGAACAGGTCTATCTATCTTTCACATAATTGAAGGACTATTATCATGTCCTCTCTGAAACATTGCATATAGTGTCAAATTTAGTTGACAGTTGCATTTTTTTTTTCCCATTCTTGCTCTATTGTTATATAGGCTGGCTCCCTGGGGAAAAAGAGGAGTTGGGGGATATGTTAGAATGAATTAATAAATGAAAAAGCATTTATTGTGTGTCAAGATCTGTTAAAGGTGGTATAAAAATGGAAACAGTCTCTTGTCTGAAGAAATTTGCACTCTAGTTATTTAAATTTGAAAAATTACAGAGATGGTAGGAGTTATAGAGGAGAATCAGTGTCTATTGATTTAATTATGGTTCCAGAACTGAAAAAAAAGGTGTGGGGAGGGGGCAGAATAACTGGTGAGATGACTAAGGAGTAAAGTGAAGCATGACTGGACCTCCCTAGAATATAGTGGACCTCGAGGGATTTGCCAGCAGGGGAGGTGATTTAGGGTAAGGAGAGAGTGACAGTTATGGAACTGAAAGGGTTAAGTTTTCCAGGGCATGATCTTCTGTACCATTTGGAATTTCTAATTTAAAATGTACATAATATGCATATATAATGTAATGTATCTAATGTATGTATGTAAATATACATAAACCCAAAATATATAAGGCTTCTCACCACATTGGTCGCTGTCCTATTCCTGGCCACCCTCTTTGAAGACAGCCTTTCAGTGCCTTCCTAAACAGTGTTGAACAATAGAGCATCATTCAGCCTGTACCCACTCCTTAGGCCTCTCTTTCTTTCTTTCTTTTTTTTTTTTTTTTAAAGCAATCGGGGTTAAGTAACTTGCTCAAGGTTACACGGCCAGTTATTTCTGGGTGTGGTGCTGAGTATCTGAGCCCGGATTTGATCCAGGTCATCCCCACGCTGGAGCCCGTGCTGTTGCTCGCTGAGCCACCTAGCCGCCCCTAAGCAATTGGGGTTAAGTATTTGCTTGATTGCTCAAGGTTACACGGCCAGGTGTTTCTGGGTGGGTGCTAAGTTACACGGCCAGGTGTTTCTGGGTGGGTGCTAAGTGTCAGAGTCCGGGATTCGATCTCCAGGTCTTCTCAACACTGGAGCCAGTGCTCTTACTCGCTGTGCTACCTGGCCGCCCCTAGGCCTCTCTTTCAATGCAGCCCGGGATCACATTAGCTTTTTTGACTGTCATATCATACTTCTGTCTTAGGTTGAGCTTGCATTGCACTGAAACTCCCAGATATTTGTAAAACTATCCCTCCCCTTATGACACTGAGCAAAATCCCCAGTTGTATGCTACAGATGAATATAGTACGGTATGTAATTTCCTACCCAGCCAGTACAAATTCTATTCTCCAAACTAAAATCTGACAGTTTCAGAACATTCAGCATCAGTGAAATTTTTATTCAGAGTCTGAACTAGTTAAATGGGGTGTGTCCTCTGGAGTTGAATTGTGGTTTTGAGGAATTACCCTGAGTTGATAGCTATTGCTAATCCTTCCTTCTGGACAGCTTTATTTTTGATGAACAAAGTGACTTGAAACATATTTGGAATTTTCTTCCATTCAAGGAGGCGTTGTCAGTTTTCCAGTCCCTGATATTAGAGTCCAAGGACAATGCCTAGATGTTGTATATTTATTTCAAATTGTTGCACTTAAAATTCTACTTTACCTGTTTCCTTCTTTCTTGGACAAGTCTTACTGTATACTCTGCAACCTGAGAAAATGGGCATATGCAGTGAAACTATCAAGATATAAAATATATGCCCTTTTTTTAAAAATTTAAAAATGTATATATTATAATTGAGTAAATGTTTTTAAGAGTATATGTGCTTTTTGAAAAAACAAGCAAGGAGAGCTCTTGATGGAGTACCCTGCAAATTTTATCTTACTCCATTTGGGCTTTTAATGCTCCTTAATAGTTGTTTTGTTCTGCTTGTCCTTAATCATGTTTCTTAAACTTTTAAGATTTTTTTCATTTTGTCCCTATGATCATAATTCCAAACTACTGTTCCACGTCCTAGATGCAGGTGTACTATCCTAGCTTTAAACTTTGTCCAGAAGATCCAAGGCATCTGAACAACTTAATAATTTTGCCTTATCTCTAAATTCAAATCTCTTTCTCTATAGAGTTTTAGTTGGGAGAGCCTTTACACTATATACACTATGTAGTGCAAATTATACCTGAAAAAGAAATCCCTTCTGCAGTGGCCCCAACAAGTGATTTTTCATCCTCTTGAAGATTTTCAGGGAGCAGAACCTCATCAGATCTCATCTGTAGTGTGTTCAGTTCTGGGCACCATGGTTTTAAAAAGATATTGAAAAGTCTGGAGAATGTCCAGAGAAAGGAGGCCAAGATGGTGAAGGGCTTTGAACTCTTGACAGGATGATTGGTTGAAGAAACTAGGCCTGTTAAGACCAAAGAAAAGAAGACATGGGATAACTGTGTTCAAGAATTGTAGTGATGTCATGTGGAGGGGGTATTAGACTTACTCTGGCCCCAGAAAGCAAAACTAGGGTGGACATTGCAAGACCAGTTTAGACTTCGTGTCAGGAAGAACTTCCTAACAGTTAGAATTATTCAAAAATGGAATGAGCCCCAAGAGGTAGTGTACTTGTTGAGTCTATCTGCTCTTCTACCCTGCTACCTCTCCAGGTTTTCAGGCAGAAACAACACTTGTACCTTACGGTGGGGATTCCTTTATATATAGCTTAGAGTAAATGACTGCGTAGGTCCTTTTCAGCTCTCAGATTTTGTGATTGTGACTTGACATCTTATAATGTGGATTTTTAAAAAATTTAAATGTAAGGCCATATGTGCCCTTATTAAATTTCATCATCTTCATCTTATTATTCTAGCTTGTCATTATCTCTTTGGATCCTTATTCTGTCATCCCCAGGATATTACCTATCTCTTCCAGCTTTGTGCATTGTTGGAAAAGATGCCTTCTGGCTTTACTCAGATCATCAAAAAACATCTTGAATAGTACGGGGCCACGCACAGATCCTTGGAATATCCCGTTGGAAATACCTAACTATTAATGGCTATTCTTTCAGTCCCAGCATTAAATCAATTCTAAATTCTTAAAATATCTTTGTTTAGCTCATCTCTTCATCTTTATCACAAGCATAACATGAGATACCTTTATCAGATGCTTTTTTTTTTTGCCTTTTTTGGAGGGCATTTGGGGTTAAGTGACTTGCCCAAGGTCACACAGTTAGTTTTGTGTTGAGTGTCTGAGGCCGAATTTGAACTCAGGTCCTCCTGACTCCAGGGCTGGTGCTCTACTCACTGCGCCACCTAGCTGCCCCCAAGATGCTTTTCTAATATATAGATGTAAGTGATAAAAAAGTGAAAAGTAACCTTTTCTTGATTTTCCAGTTTTAATAATCCTGTCAAAAAAGGAAATAAGGTTAGTCTGGCAAAACCTGTTCTTAGAGTCACACTGTTTCTTTATAATGACCACTTCCTTTCCTGGATGTTCAGTAATCATCCCTTTAATAATATACATTGTATATAATAATCTGGTATGGTAGATCATAGGCAGTCTCCTTCCCTTCATTTATATTTAAAGCCATTTTTACTCCAGAGTCAAGACAATTACAGAAATACATTTTATTGGTTTCTTTTTTTTCTTTGTGATTTCCTACCCTGGTTTGTGAACATGAAAAACAATTAAGCAAAAACATTAGATATCGCCATATCTGATAGTGTATAAAGTTTTCTGCCCCGGTAGTCACCAACCTTTCTTACCTGAGGAGAGAATTATATTTCATTATATCTCCTTCAGGATCTTCTGATTTTTCAGTTATTCAAAAGAGCTTTTCATTTACATGTTGTAATAATGGTGAATATTGTTCTTAGTACTGCTTATTCTCCATATCTGTTTATATAAATTTTCTCACATCTGTCTTAAATTTCATAATTTTTATGGCATAAATTATATTGTGTTACATTCACGATGGCATTTTGTTTGTTTTAAAGCCACTCTCCAAGTCATTGAGGGATAACTTTTTTCTAATTCTCTGCAGCTATCAAAAGTAGCCTAAGGAGTATTTTGTATGTTTTTTGTTTCTGATTTTCATTTCTTCGGGGTATATGCCCAATCAAAGAGTTCCTGAGTCAAAGCTATGTACAGTTGAATCACTTCCCTTGCATGATTCCAAATTGGTATAAATGACATTTGAAACAATTCACAGCTCTGTATACATTTCATGTGTGTGCTTTCCGTTCACATGTTGACTATTTCCATCTTTTTTTTATCTTTGCCAGTTTGCATGATATAAAGTGAAACCTCAGAGTGGTTTTAATTTGCATTTCTCTTCCTGTTAGTCATTTGGAGCATGTTTTCATACTTTCATTTATTGCTTGCAATTCTTTGAAAATATGGTTCATACCCTTTGACTAGTTATCATTTGCAGAATGGCTCTTGGTTCTTTGTAAAATTTGAATATTAGACTTTGATCAATATTTGATGCAGTTATTTTTCTCAGTTTACTGTTTCTTTTCTAATTCTATCTTCATTGATTTTATTTGTGTTAAACCTTTCTGCTTTTACGAAGTCAAAATTGTCCTTTTATATTCTCCTCTGTCCCTTGTTTGTTCTCTCCCAGGCATGGGTGCAGGAGGGAAAAGGGGGAAAATATAAGATGTTGGTTTAAGCCTAATTTCTTCCAAACTGCTTTCCAACTTTGCAGCAGTTTTTATTTAAAATAAAAGCAAAAAAAAAGTCAATTTTTTGTCCACCCTGTTACTTTATCCACTTGGGCTTATCAAACACTAAACTATTACCGTGTTTCCCCGATAATAAGACACTGTCTTATTAATTTTTTTTGGACAGAAAAACACCAGAGGGCTTATTTTCAGGGGAGGGCTTATTTTAATGAACATTGACAGCAATTTTAATAAACAGGCAAATGTGAACAAAAAAATGTACCTTTATTCAATAAGCAAATCACTGGGGAAGAACAGCATGACGCGCTTACTGCTGCAGCTCTGATTGGATGCAGCTCGGAGCGCGGCGTGCGTTTCACCTGGGGGGGGACGGTGCATAGTAATGTAGTGTGTAGCGCAGGGGATCACCTTCACTACAGTAGCAATCTCAATAGGGCTTATTTTCAGGGGAGGGCTTATTTTAGAGGAATCTCACACAGTAAGGGGAGGGCTTATTTTCGGGATAGGTCTTATTATCGGGGAAACGCGGTATTTCCATATTTTTCTGATTTTATTTACCCAGTGTGTTCCATTGATCTATTTTTCTGTTTAAAACAAAATGGTACCTAAGGGAGAACAGATTGGGGGAAGGGATATGGATATTCAGTAGCCTTGTTATCTTGGGGTGGGGATAGGGGAAAGACAGGGAGAAAATTTGTAATTCAAAATCTTGTGGAAATGAATGTTGAAAACTAAAAATAAATAAAATAAACTGGTACCAAGGAGTTTGGGTGATGTACTTTATAATTTTAAATCTATTTATAATATAATAAAATATAATAGATAATACAATATTATACATGTTTTATTTAATATTGTGTTATCTATTACATTTTAATAAATATATGTTTACATATCTCATATACATATTATATATAATTTAATTATATATACTATATTATGTGTAATATATAATTATTATAATATATCATATATTTATATATTAAATAGAAAACGTTTTTAATATGCTACAATACTTTTTCAACAAAAGATCTGGATAACTGGAAAGGTATTGTTTGTGGTTAGGCTGAGCCAATATGAAAATGGTATTACTTATTAAATTAATTTATTTATTCCATGCCATACCAACCAAATACAAAAAGATTATAGAACCAGAAAATAATAAAAATTTATTTATTGGAGCAAAAGATCTAAAGTCTCAAGGAAATTAATGAAAAAGAGTAGAAAGGAAAGAGAACCTAATAGGACCAGATCTTAAACTATATATATTTCAAAACAGTAATCATTAAAGCCATTTGGTACTGTTTAAGAAGTAGGATGCTCATTGGAACAGATTAGGCACAATATGTACGGAAGCAAACAGGCGCAATAGTCTCATGATCCCAACTAAAGATCCCAGCTTATTGGGTAAGAGCTCACAATTTGCCAAGTGCTGGAAAGTAGTCTGGCAAAAATAAGTGGAGAACAACATCTCACTCCATATACCAGCATAAACTCTAAATGGGCACATTAATTAAACATAAACTGTGATATAAATTAAAATAACAAGGAAAAAATTACCTGTCAGATTTATGACTAGAGGAAGAGTTCATGAACACTAAGAAATAAAGGCTATCATAGTAGGTAAAATGAACACATTCAATTACATATCATTTTCGCACAAATAAAACCAGTGTAGCTAAAATTAGAAGAGAAGCATGTAAATAGAGGGGAAACATGTTTGCAACAAGATTCTCCAATAAAGGTCCTATTTCTAAGATATATAGGGAGCTGATTCAACTTTATTAGAATGAGAGTCATTTCCAGGTAAATACTCCAAGGATATGAATAGGGACTTCATAGGAGAAACTTCAGCCTAGAGCCCTATGAAAAAAAAATTATCTAAATCACAAGTGCAGAAATGCAAATTAAAATAATTCCAATTCTACCTTATACTCATCAGATTGTCAAAGTGAAAAAATAGGAAAATTGTAAATGCTGAAGGGATTGTGTGAAAAAATTATATTAATGCATTGTTGATGGAGCTGTGAACTGGTCCAGCCATTCTGGAAGGCAGTTTTTTTTTTTCTTTTAAGTAGTATTTGATTTTTACAATTACATGTAAAGACAATTTTTAATATTTTTTAAATAAAATTTTGAGTTCCAAATTTTCTTCCTTCCCTCCCTCCTCCCTAAGACTCTTAAGTAATTTGATATACAACCATGTAAAACATTTCTATAATATGTTGTGAAGAAAAACCCACAAAAACAAAGTATCCATAATTGATCACACAGTGTTGCTGTTATTATATACAGTGTTTTTTATTTTTATTTCTTCATGGTATCTGCCCAATCAAAGAATTCCTGGATCATAGTGATGTACAGTTGAGTCACTTCCTTGCATAATTCCAAATTGATGTAAATTATGTAAATAACAATTGCGTGTACAATTCCGAAGTGAATTGTACTATATACAGTGTTTGTACAATGTATAAAGTGGGTTCTGCTCACTTCAGTTTGCATCAGATATTCATGTAAGTTCACAGGTTTTTCAGAGAGCATCCTGCTCATTCACCAGAGTATTCCATTACGTTCAAAAGCCACAACTTGATCAGCCATTCCCAATCAATGGGTATCCCCTCAGTTTCCAATATTTGCCACCACGAAGAGGGCTGCTCTAAATATTTTTGTACGTGTTGGTCCTTTTCTCTTTTTTATTCTCTCTTTGGGATACAGACCTAGTAGTGGTATTGTTGGATCAAAGAGTAGCATGCAGAATTTGATTGTCATTTGGGCCTAGTTCCAAATTGCTCTCCAGAATGGTTGGATCAGTTCACAACTCCACCAACAGTACACTAGTCCCAGTTTTCCCACATCCTCTCCAATATTTATCATTTCTGGAAAACAGTTTAGAACTACACCCTAAAAGGTATTAAACTGTATAATGATACCCTTTGACCCAGCAATACTATTATTAGATCTATACCCCAGAGAGGTGAAGAGGAAAATGACCTATGTGCAAAATAGCTCTTTTTGTGATAGCAAAAAATTGGAAGCTGACAGAATGCCTGTCAATTGTAGAATGGCTGGATTAGCTCATGTGTTATGGAATGGAATACTATTGTGCTATTAAAAAAATGAGGGATTGGTTTCAGAAAAGCCCGGAAAGACTTGTATGAACTTATGCAGGATAAAGTGAGCATAACCAGGAAGACATTTTGTACAATAATATTATTGTAAAGCCAACTTCAAAATTCAAAAGACTTTAAAACTCTGACCAGCCGTGATTTCACAGGACTCATGGTGAAACTTGCTACTCAACTCCTGACCAAGAGCTGATGAATTCACATTGCAAATTGAGACTTTTGGGGGGAAAGACAGGATGGCTAGTGAAGGAATTTTTGTTTAGTTTTGTTCTTTTTTAATGGAAGAGAGGGGGGTAGAGAAGATGAATTTTTCATTGGTTAAAAAAAATTTTTTTTTAATTTAAAAAACTGGAGCAGTAGCTGCCGAACTGTATGGATTATGAAAAGGATAGTTGGTATATAGCCAAAAAAATTTAATAATTTAGTAATATGTCTAGTAATACTATGTCCCCCTTAATTCATACATTTTCTCATTTCTAAACCTTTGATCATTTCAAATGAATCATTTTTTCTAACTAGTTATAAAAAGCATCTGGGTAATTTGGTTATAGCACTGAATCTATTATATTAGGTAGTATTATCATTTTTATTATATTGATAAATCCCAACCATGAACAACAAATAAATGACTTTAATTATTTGTAGCCCTTTATTTCTGTGGAGTTTTTTCTAGTTGCATTTATATAAATCTTATGTCTTGGGTAGTTTAACTCCCAGATAGGTTATTTAATAGTCATTTGAATGAAATTTCTCTTTTACTTTTTTCCTGTTTCATTATTTCCTGTTTCATTATCAGTGTAGGAAGCTACACTTGTAAGGAGACTTCTTCTGATTGACAGATGTTCTCCAATTTATAGCTTGAAAGCTGCCCAGAGCACCAAAAAGTTAATTAACTCACCCTGGGTATGTGTCACATAGTATGTGTCAAGATGAGATGTGAATTCATGCCAGCCTGACTTCAGGAGGACCAGCTCTGGAGCCACAACACAATGCTGCCTGTTGTTGTTGTTGTTGTTGTTCATACTGAATAGCAGTGCTTTGATTTCTGTGGATTTTGCATCCTGATACCTTGCTGAAGTTACTTATCTTCTCTATTATTTAGATAAAAAAATACTCTTTGCTAAAAAACTGAGAGGGGTTCTGAGATTTTGTGGACACCATCATGTTATCAGCATAAAAGGGATATACCTGCTGATGTTTATGCTTTTCATTTCATTCTTTAATTGTAATGGCTAGCATTTCTAGAACTAAATTACATAATAATGGTGAATAGGGCATCCTCACCTTCGGTAACACTCTTTACACTGGAAAGTCTACTGTTTCTTCATTGCAAACAATGTTTTTCAACATACATTTTTGATCATGTTAAAGAAGGGCCCTTCCAATACTTGTGATTTTTAACATAAATGAGTGCTATTTTGTTATTAAAGCCTTTTTCTGCATCCATTGAAATTGTAGGGTTTTTTATCTTTGTTTATATGTTTAATTATGCTAATTATTTTCCTAATATTGACCCATACTTGCATCCCTGGTATGATTTCAGCTTTGTCATAGTGAATTTTTTGGACATACTTCTTTAGTCTTTTTGTTAGAATTTTGATATTTCAGCATTTACTATTCATTAGAAAGATTGATTTATACTTTGATCTCTGTCTCTCCCTTGAGTATTGAGACCATACTTGTTTCCTAAAAAGAGTTTGATAAAGTGCTTTCCATCTCTGTTTTTAAGAATAGATTTTCTTTTCTGTATCTTAGGTATTGTGCTTTAAATGTTGATTGAAACTATAAATCCATATATCCAAGGGTTACTGACTTGCTAATTTTCTTTCTAGTCTATTGGTTTTGTAAAAACAGATGTTTTACTAGTACCTGTTACATATATTTTTATTATAGTCAGTTAATGTTTAATTGAATTTAACTAATTTAACTACAGGTAGTTTTGAGCACATAGTGTATTTTATAATGACAAATACCTAATAAAATTAAAAGAGTAATATAAAATCTAAGGAAATAAACATTACATATATACAGATTGATTGTAAAATAAACCACAAAGCATTAGAATACATTGTAATTTTTTATTAATGTATATACAATCACTTCTCAATATATTCCATCAAAAGTTCATTCCTATTATATGTTTGATATATAAGCCCTTGCTCCATCTGATGGAAATCCATAGCATCAACTTTTTCATCAGGTATCCATTGAAGTATATCCTACATTCCTGGGTAAAAGCCCATTATTCCTTTTAAGTTATGAGCTGGGGGTGGCTAGGTGTGGCAATGAGTAAGAGTGCTGGCTCCAGAGTTCTGGCCTCAGATAATTAACACCCACACACCCCCCCCCCCCCCCCACACACACACAACTGGCCATGTGACTTTGAGCAAGTTACTTAACTCCAATTGCTTTAAAAAAAAAAAAAAAGTTATGAGCTGAAAAGCCAAAACTTTTTCTCAAACTCCTCAAGCCCCACCACCTGCCACCCTGCCCAGTCCTGGTCTTCCTAAGCACTGTTCATTTCACTACTGTCAAATTTTATTTGAAATGTTACTTTTTCACGATTCTATTTTGTTAGGGATATTCTAATGTGGTTTCGCTTTTGTTGATGTTTTAAAATTCTTCATTAAGAGTTTTATTTTTGGGGGTGGAGTCAAGATGGAGGAGTAGAAACAGGACCTTCCCGCTGCTCCAGCTTCCACCTTCCCCAATCCATGTAAAAAGGGGACTCTAAACAAACTTTGGAGCTGAAGAACCCACAAAATGATACAGAGAAGCTAACCTCCCACTGAGGACAGCCCGGCAGGCTGGCAGGAATCGGCCACCCCACACTGAGGCTTTAGCCCCAAGGCGGACCTGACCAGCCGCCGGCTGGAGGGACTCCAGATCAGCAGCAGCTGTGGCCATTTCCAGATTTATCAACACATAGATGCAAAGGACAAAGTGAGAGGTCAGTGCAGTCTGGACTTTAGGACCCAGTAAGTGGAGTGCAAGAAGCCTCTGAGACACAGGCACAGCCAGCCAGCGCCACTTAGCAACTTCAGCTCCTGGACTGCCTAGGGGGACCAAGCACCAGTCTGAGGGGTAATCACTCTTGCTTAAACCTTCTTGGATATGGATTGCAGTCTAGGGTGGAGGTCCTGGGGTGTGTCCAGCTTGCCAGAGCGTGTGGAGAGGGTACCCATCTAATACCTTGGGTAGCTGAGAAAACCCCAGTGTTTGGGATGAAAGCTCCCCTATCTGGCAGCAGAGTCTTACTGTGGCAGAAAGCCCAGGGGTCAAGGGACTGAGGGGCGACATGACCAGGCAAAGGAAAAAAAGCAGACAGAAGATTCCAACATTAGACTCCTATTTTGGGGACAAAAAGGAGCAAAGCATGGAACAGGAGGAAGACAGTGAAGTCAGAACTCCTGCACCAAAAGCTTCAAAGGAAAATACAAGCTGGTTACAGGCCATAGAAGACCTTAAGAAGCAGATAAGAGAAGTGGAGGAAAAATTGGGAAGAGGAATGAGAAAGATGCAAGAAAATTATGAAATGAGTCAACAACCTGACTGAGGAAAATCATACCTTAAAAAACAGACTGACTCAAAAGGCAAAAGAGGCTCAAAAAGGCAATGAGGAGAAGAATGCCTTAAAAAGACGAATTTGTCAGTTGGAAAAAGAATCTCAAGAGCTCAGTGAGGAGAATCATTGCTTCAGAATTAGATTGGAGCAAATGGAAGCTAATGACTTTATGAGAAATCAAGATGCTGTTAAACAGATCCAAACAAATGAAAGAAAAGAAGGCAATGTGAAATATCTCATGGGAAAAACCACTGACCTGGAAAATAGATCCAGGAGAGATAATTTAAAAATTATTGGACTACCTGAAAGCCATGATCAAAGTAAGAACCTAGAAATCATCCTCCCGGAAGTTCTCAAAGAAAACTGCCCTGATGTTTTAGAACCATAGGGCAAAATAGAGGTTGAAAGAATCCACCAATCACCTCCTGAGAAAGATCCCAAAAAGAAAACTCCTAGGAATATTGTAGCCAGGTTCCAGAATTCCCACATCAAGGAGAGAATATCACAAGCAGCCAGGAAGAAACAATTTGAATATTGGAAACACAATCAGGAAAACCCAGGATCTGGCAGCTTCTACACTGAGGGATCGAAGGGCTTGTAATATGATATTCTGGAGGTCAAAGGAGCTGGGATTAAAACCAAGAGTCACCTACCCAGCAAAACTGAGTATCAGGTTTCATGGAAAAATATGGTCATTCAGTGGAATAGAGGACTTTGAAGCATTCTTGATGAAAAAACAAGAGTTGAACAGAAAATTTGACACTCAGATACAAGAAGCAAGAGAAGCATGAGAAGGTAAACAGGGAAAAGAAATCATAAGGACCTTATCAAAGTTGAACTATTAACATTCCTACATGGAAAAACAATAATTGTAACTTATGAAACTTTTCTCAGTAGTTGAAGGGAATATATATATGAGGGTATATGGTCATATGAATACATATGTGAATGTGTGTATATATGTTTATAGATAGAGGGCACAGGCCCAATTTAACAGGAAGGGATGATGCTTAAAAGGTGAAGTTAAGAGGTGAGAGAGGAATATAATGAGAGGAGATGGAGAGAGACAGAATGGGGTAAACTATCTGGTATAGAAGAGGCAAGGGAAAATGGTTACAATGGAGAGGAAGAATAGGAAGGCAAAAGGGAATGGGTCAACCTTATTCCCATTGAATTTGGCTTGAGGAGGGAATGAAATATACACTAAATAGGGTATCTCATCCTCCAGGAGAGTAGGGGGGGAAAGGGGATGGGAGGGCAGGCTTGGGGGGAGGGAAGTTGGAAGCACCCACTTTTGAAGAGGGACATGATCAAAGTAGAGAATAGAACAAGTGGGAGGGGGGATAGGAGGGAGGGAAATATAGCCAGTCTTTTACAATATATCTACTAAGTTGTTGTTTTGCATTAGCCACACATGTACAACCTATACTGAACTGCTTATGTTCCCAGTAAGGGTGGGTGACAAGGGAGGAAGGGAATGAATCTGGAATTCAAAGTTTTAAAATCAAATTTTCAAATATATGTGTGTGTGTGTGTGTATGTATATATATATATATATATATACATATATATATACATATATATATACAGAGAGAGAGAGAGATACTATTATTAATACTATTTTACATGTAATTGGGAAATAAGATATACAGGCACTGGGGCATAGAGATCCACTGGAAAAGTCGAAAGGGGTATGTATGGAAGAAAATATGGGAGAGAGCAGATTGAAGGAGGGGATATCCTGTGAGACTGCTATTTTGAGGCAGTGGATAGGGGAAAAATGGGGAGAAAATTTGTAACGCAAAATCTGGTGGAATTGATGTAAATCAGAAGTTAATAAAGCATATGAAAAAAAGTTTTATTTTCTTCATTGAGAGTTATAATTTGTCACCCATTTTGATTTCTAATTTCTTTGATTAATTTAATTTCTCTTTTGAACTATACAAATTTGTCATTCTATGCTCTCTGGGGAGTTTTAAGGCTTTATCTTTAATTAGGACCAGTTGGTTTGCCCTCCTTCAAATTACAATATTTATTTATTGAGCTTTATCTTTCCTTCTGTTTTTGAGATCTTTGTTAGTTTATTTGCTTGTGCACTGGGGTTTCATTGAGGCTTTTTCTTTGGAGAAGCATCATAGATGTAGAGCTAAAAGGTTCCTTAGGTCATAAAGTCTGAACCATTCATTTTACAGTTGAGGAACTGAGACCTAGAAATAAGTGATTTGTTTAGGGTCATATAGCTAGTAAATATCCGAGTCAATTACACCACATCTGACAATTCCTTCTTTTAGGGTTGCCAGGTTGAAGAAATTTACAGAAAACTACTGATTTGCCATCTTGCTAGTCTTGTAATCTTCACATGTTCATTTCCCCATTCTGCCTTCCTCTTCTGAAAACTTTATCTTTAAGCAGCAAAGAAGACATCACCCACTAGAATGTTCACTTTCTTCCCAGAGACTTGATGATATTTAGCAATACTTTCAAAATTCCTTTTGATAATATTAATTATGCTCTTGCTATCTATTAGGAGTAGCTGTCATCACTTTTTGACAATTCTTAGGAAAGCTCTCTCATCCTGATAGAACACTGAGACTGGAGTCAGGAAGACCTGAGTTAAAATTCTCTCTCATACAGTTACTAGCTGTGTGACCCTGGTCAAATCACTTAAACTCTTTTCCTCAGTTTCCTCAACTGTGAAAATTGGGATTCATAACAGCATCTGCCCGCCAGGGTTGTTGTGAGGATCAAATGAGATAAAATTCTTAGCACGGTGACTGGCACATAGCATACGCTATATAAATCCTTATGACCTTCAGTTTTCCTGAGTAGATAGATGTTCTAAGACAACAGTAGATCTCTGAAAGGGTGTCTTTTAACTATCTTAGGACACCTTAGCAGGGGATCACCAACCACCTGGATTCTCTGGGTTTTACTGACTGATCTCTCACTTGATGGAACATATAAATTTACTTCATTAATGAAAGACAAGGAGCTGCTTTTTTTTCTTAGTAGTTCCAACTCCTTTTTCTTTGTAAATAGCTTTATCTTTTTCTTAGCTTGATTCCAAGTGTTCATTTATCACCCTGTTTTTCTCTCCTGTTTCTAGCACAAATCATGTTCTACTCTTCCTTTTCAGATAATTTCTCCTTATTCCCCCCTTTTTCTTCTTAAGGAAAGTTTCATTCACCTGATACCCTAGAGAAAAGAAAGGAACTCTTCCAACTTTTTTTTAATCTCCTTTTATAGGTAAATCAGTTATTCAATCATACCAAAAAGGTGATTACAGTACATACCATGTATGTTCACTGCAGTATTCTTCCCGTTTTCCGTGCTTGCATGGAATCTCATTCAAGCTTTTGTTGGCCTTTTGTAATGCCGTGCCCAGGCAGCTTTCCAAAAGAATGCTACTGTGAACAGCTTTTAAAGTTCTGATTACACAGTATAGCGGTCACTATTTATTCCATAACAAATCAAAGCAAAACTTTCACAGAAAATCAAGGTACAGCATTCACAATATTACAACTTAACACAGAAAATCACAATGTAATATTCACAACATGGTCTCAAAGTACAGTAGTCAAAGGCTTCCACTCATGGGGCAACTAAGTTAACTCAATCAGTCACTTATCAGTAGTCTCAAAGTATAGTAGTCAAAGTCTTCCACTCTTGGGGCAAAGTCTTGATTAACTCAGTTAATTAACTAATTAATTAAGATTAACTCAGTCACTTATTCAGCAATCAATTACTAAGTATCATACACAAAACCTTCCATCCCTTAGGTCACTAGTTAACTATAATTCCATAATTACTCAGTCAAGGAGAGGTCTTTTCATCTTGGCTTGGGGCCTGTTCTCACATTCCCTGGATCCCCTTCCATGGTCCCAGATTCTACCTGGATTCACCAGACTGTCACCTGGGTTCAATGGCAGACAGCTCCCAGTTCCTTGACCAGCTCTCTGGGCAGGTCCTGCTCCAGACTGAAGTTCACAGGGTCTGGTCCATGTCAGATCTTTCACCATTTCTGCTCCAGGGAATTCAAAGCTCAACCAAGCCACAAACAAAATCTCAGCATCCTAGTCACGTCTCCTCAGTCACCTGGGCTCCTGGCTCCTGGGATCCCGCTCAGAAGAAGCTCCAACACAAGTTCTCGGGAAATTCTGGCTCAGTTCTCCATTCTCTTTTCTGTACCTGCTCTGCCACCAGATCCTGGTCTCAAGAAAATTCTGACTCTGCCTCTCTGGGGCTTTTCCTTATATACACACAGCATTAGCTACCTGTTTAAGCCAACCTCTTCCTGTTACATCAGTAACAGGAGACAGGAGTTCATACCTTCTGTTTCCCCAACAGAGGCTTGATCAGTTACTGAGTGCTAAGTACCTGCTACTTTTGCCAACACAAAGGGATCTTCAAATTCAGGATTACATTACCACTTTCCAATGGCTTTTCTGTCCAACTTCCCAAAGAGAACTGAAATCCTTTTCCTTTCCTTTTCTTCCATTCATATTCCTTAAGGAAGAAATGACATTCTTTCTTGGTAAGCCTAACTGTCCCATCAGTACTTATCCAATCCTCTTTTACCTTTTCCTGAACTATTATTGCCTCAGCACTTTAACCCTTGTTCTTTCTTCTTTCTTTTCACTGATGTGTTTCTGAGTTTTGGAATTCAGAGACCTTTCTTCAAATCCTGCCTCTGACACTTGATAGCTGGCTGACTCTGAGCAAAGTCACCAAAGATCTCTAAAAGAATTTATTTTTGTTAATTTTGCCACCATTCTTTCAGTTATTTGTTCTTGAAACTCCATCTTGAACTCCACCCTCTCACTCAAATCTGATTTACTGAAACCTGTGTATTCTTCCTCTTCCAGTTTCTTTCACCTTCATCTCCTTTCTATTCCTATAGCTCCTAATCTAGTTGAGTTCTCCATCATTCCTCTGGATTACTATAATATATAAGTGTCCTTATTGCTTTCCCTACATTATGAGATTAGCTTTCCCAGAGTGTCATTGTAATCCTGAAAAATTTCTCCCTCAGAAAATTTCAATAGGAATAGTAAAGAGGGCACTTGACTTGGAGTCAGGTGAGACTTGCTTTTGAATCATTTCTCTGACACTGTGATATCAAGGCACTTGACCTTTCTTACGCTCAGTTTCTTACTTTAAAATAACCATTATAATACCTGGGTTGTTGGGAGAATCCATTTTCTATCAGCAATTATGCTTGATTTCAGCTCCACAGAATTTCTGTGGAGTTTGATTCTTCATTACCTCTTGGACCACATTGCCTGTGGAGTTTTCTTGGCAAAGATACTGAAGTGGTTTGCCATTTCCTTTTCCAGTGGATTAAAGCAAATAGAAGTTAAGTGACTTTCCCAGGATCCTATACCTCCTACGTGTCTAAGGCTGGATTTGAACTTGGGTCTTCCTGACTTTGGGCCCAGTGCACTATACACTGAGCCATCTACTTGCATCCTACCATGGAACCATTATCCTCGTATCCCATAGTGACTATATTTAAGGCTTATTTACTGTTCTCTCTTCTAGCATTTAGCACAGTGACTGGAACATAATAGGTATTTAATAAATGCTGTTTATATAACTGAGTTTTTATGATACCGATTTCTTTATATTCTGCCTGTGTGACTGCTTCTCAGTCACATTTGTTGGATCTTAATGTGTGGCCCACTAGCTGTGGGTGTATTCCAGATCTCTGACTTGGGCCTTCTTCTCTTTCCACATTCATTTGGTGATCTCATCACTTCCCATTGGATGAATTTATTATCTCTAGACAGATGATTCCCAGATCTTAATATCCAGCTCTCGTTCCTCTTCTGAGCTCTAGTCTCACATCACTAATTTTCCAATGAACATTTCCAATTGGATGTCCCATAAGAATTTCAAACTCATATCTAAAATAGAATTCATTTTCATTCCCCTCCAAACCTGAACTTAATATTATTGTTAAAGGAGGTAACTCAGGTGGCTCGGTGCATAGAGTGCAGAGCCTGGAGTCAGGAAAACTTAAGTTCAGATCTATCTTTAGACACTTACTCATACCCTGGGCAAATCATTTAATCCATTTGCCTTAATCCATTGGAGAAGGAAGTGGCAAACCATGTCTTTTCCAAGACAGCCCCACGGGTATTATGGTCCACAAGGTCATGAAGAGTGGGACACAACTGAACAACAACAACAAAATTATTGTTGAGGGTGTTTGCCATCCTTCTTTTCAAACATACTTGCTGTCAAGACAAATCATCATATTCAAGTAGTTGCCAAATCTTGTCAGATCTGTCTCCAAAACATCTCTCACATATGCCCCCTTCTTTCTTCTCACAAAGCCACCAGCCTAATTTATCTCTTTCCTGGACTATAGTTATCCCTTCCACATAGCAACTTTCCTCATCACAATTTCAATATATCATGGGTTGGCATAAAAAATTCAGTGGGAATTTTTTCGGGACTTTTGCAGAAGCTGCAGACAACACAGAAAAAGTTTAGAAACTCAGAAATGCATAAAACATATGTATAATATTGTATAATGTCAACATGTTTTATCTTTTAATCCTGTAACAATTCAGACTTCTTATTTGATATGGAGGGCCAAAAAATTTTACTCAGAGTTTTGAGATGGGGCAGCATACCCCTCACCCTTGTGATAGGCAAGGGATAACTCTAATTAATCTCCCTACCTGAAGCTTTTTAATTTTAATCCATCTTCCAACATCCATCAAAGTGATTTGTAAATGTTATAATAGAGTTTTGGGGGCAATATAACCATATACTTGGACCCTATCATCACAATTCCAGATTTTCTTATAGAAGAAATAGAATTGGCATTAAAGAGTACCAAGAGTACCAAGAAAATGGGCTGATTGGAAGTGTGTATAGAGGACATCTTGCTGTTGGCAACACAGTGTGAGGATTTTGAGAGGCTTGATGTACAAGGTAACTTAAGGAGAAGAATGTACCAAAAGTGTGGGGAAATATCAAACCTTACTAATATTGAAAAAAAAGAGTCACCAAGGGAAGAGCTATATGCCTGCTGTCCCATCTAAATAAAATCTGTGTGTCATTGTTAGACAAACTGAGACATCTTAATGTGAGTGTTAATATAGGAAACAAGTTGACTTTTGAAAATGGTATTAAACAGTGTAATACATCTTCATTTCAAAGTTAATTGAAAAATGTATAGAATGTGAGACCCCAATTGTACATATTGCTAATTAGAAAAAAAGCATTTTTTTTTCTAGGAAAAAGCTGAACTCTCCAAGTTCTTTTATAACAAGCTATCTCCTATCCATATAACCAAAGCAGTCAAAAATTCTTGAGAGGTATAGCAACAGAAATAAACCTGTTCAAACATCAGATGAGCTTTAAACTCTGTGCTAAAGGTGTTTGTCACCATGGTGAAAGAGATCCGGCACTGTGTCCAAATTAAATAAGGAAACCCTGTGGGTGGGACAGCATGCTGATTACACCAAACCCTACCACATTGGAGAGCCTCCTGGAAGAGATCTCTGATCCTTCAAGGAGGCTGGCATGTGCCCATCCACTTTGGAAAAACTAACTATTGAATAGGAACTTTTGTTGTCCAGGATTACAGCAAGCATTTGAATGCATGCTCTGCTGAGCTTTTTCATTAATATGCATATATAGGACAAACTGTATATTTGACCATGAATTAGCCTCCTGAGATAAACCTAAGAAGATTGGACTTTTCACTTTGGGAGAATTGTGAAACTCCATTTTAGGACCCCCACATTTTTTTCAGGAAAAAAGACACCTTTTTTTTTTTTTGGCTTTTTGGAGGGGCAATTGGGGTTGTGACTTGCCCGAGGTCACATGGCCAGTTTTTTGTGTTAAGTGTCTGAGTCCAGATTTGAACTCATGTCCTCCTGACTCCAGGGCTGATGCTCTATTTACTGTGCCACCTAGCCGCTCCGACACCTATCTTTTTAATACCAACATTCTACTGGCTTGACTTTAGCCAATAAAACATGGGACTATAGCAGTCTTTCAAGTAAATGTAAACAGGATTGTAAAATTGGATGGTGTTGGAAAGAGGAGAAAGTCAGCTCGACCTTCTGAGACTGAGGTCTAAAGAGGGAACTCTGAATCTCCCCAGATCATTAGTTAATAATCATTTTTCTCATGATCTGCATCATTGCAGGGAACTTGGAAATCAGTGAGATTACAGATCTGTTTGACTCCTCTATGTATTATAAACATTTCCTGTGGATATTTATCTTAAGGGACAGTAGTTTCTATTAGACAAGTAGGAGAAGAATGCTAATTGGATGTTTTACTATGTATTTTACTCTTGGAGCAGGTGGAATAATGAAAACTATTTTTCCAAAAATTATTTCTATTCAATTTTTAAAAATACTTTTGTGTGCATTTGAATATTGGTATATTACAATTCCCAAGATAGCAAGTCAAACTGAAAAAGTTAATCAGCTTCCTCATTATTTCCCTTTATGTAGTTTTTCCTTTATTCATGTGTTGGCTAGATGATTGGAGCAGGTAGACTACTAAAGTTGCTTCCAAATGTAGAACCCTGTTATAAATAACTATCTTAGATGGAAACACAATAACCTGAATTTTAGCTCCTTTTTTGCCCAAGTGCATGTGTGTTTGCACACAAACATATTTCTTCTCTCCTGCTTTATTCTTCCATTCCCCCCTCCTCCTTTTTTTCTTCTTCCCCACCCTGACCCTTTAGCCAATAAAAGTAAAATCAATTAGGTTTTTTGGTTTCTTTTTAAATCCTGACCTGAAATGGAAAGGCTGAGACTTGTATTTGAGGAAAAGATTCTAGAGATTTTCAAGGGCTTCTTACAGAATGTATAACAGAAAATTTATCCTTAGAAGAGAGAGAGAGAGAGAGAGAGAGAGAGAGAGAGAGAGAGAGAGAGAGAGAGAGAGAGGGAGGGAGAGGGAGGAAGGAAGGAAGGAAGGAAGGAAGGAAGGAAGGAAGGAAGGAAGGAAGGAAGGAAGGAAGGAAGGAAGGAAGGAAGGAAAGAAGGAAAGAAAGAAAGAAACACACTTCTCATTCCCCAGACCATTTCTCTCTTGATCCATTGTTTTATGCAATCTATACTCTTTCTTTCCTTGACGTGCTCTCTGTTGTCCCTGGGCTTCCTTTCAGACTCAACTAAACCTCCTCCAGAAGATCTTTCCTAAATATCCCCTCCACTACTGGTATTACTCCTCCCCCTCCAAGGTTAACTTCCTTCTGCTGTGTATTTGTCTTATGTGTTTCAGAGATATATATTTATATATACCGTGTTTCCCCAATAATAAGACACTGTCTTATTAATTTTTTTGGACAGAAAAACACCAGAGGGCTTATTTTCAGGGGAGGGCTTATTTTAATGAACATTGACAGCAATTTTAATAAACAGGTAAATGTGAACAAAAAAAATGTACCTTTATTCAATAAGCAAATCACTGGGGAAGAACAGGATGACGCGCTCACTGCTGCAGCTCTGATTGGATGCAGCTCGGAGCACGGCGTGCGTTTCACGGCGGGGGGGAGACAGTGCATACAGAGGGTACCATAATGTAGCGTGTAGCACAGGGGATCACCTTCACTACAGTAGCAATCTCAATAGGGCTTATTTTGGGGGGAGGGCTTATTTTAGAGGAATCTTACACAGTAAGAGGAGGGCTTATTTTTGGGATAGGTCTTATTATCAGGGAAACACGGTGTATGTATAGATATATATAGATATAGATATATATGTTGTGTCCTCATTACAATGTAAGCCCTTTGAAGGCAGATAACTGTTTTTGCTTTTTTCTTTTATCACCAGTGCTTAGAGCAATGCCTGGCACATAGTAAGGACTTGATAAGTATCTATATTCTCTCAAGGTCTAATCTGTTTTCTTCCTTAATTTTCTTTGCAATATAAACCTCAACTAGTAAATTATACAGCCTCCAGGTAATGTGTATATTCAAGGAAAATGGTGGTGCAAATAATTTTACTTATAAATGGGCACAAATATATAATTTTTTTATTTATGACTTAGGAAAGACTAAAGTCTTCTTCCAGCTCTTCATTTGCTGTAGAGGTTACTTTGAGGTCACAGAGGCTATGCAGGTAGAATATAAATTCTGGCATGGTTTAATTCTGATAGCCTTGGATATCTGTCATCTAAGGGGCCAGCCTTTCTGATCTTGGAGAGGCTCATCACCACATTGGCCTCTAGATGATGAATTTTTTCTTTCTTTCTTTTTTGCTTTTTGGAGGGCAGTTGGGGTTAAGTGACTTGCCCAAGGTCACACAGCTAGTTTTTGTGTTGTATCTGAGGCCAAATTTGAACTCGCCCTCCGGCTCTCCTCCTGACTCCAGAGCCAGTGCTCTATTCACTGTGCCACCTAGCCGCCCCTATGATGAATTTTTTCTAGCTAGTATACAAAGTCCAGGAGTTTTGATATACATTATTAGAGAGGAATACCTATACCTAATAAAACCATAAATCCATTAAGTACTGAGTCTTAAGTTTAAAAATGTATTTACATTTTCCAGATTCATGTAACTTTAGCCTAGAAGGACATCATAAAAGTTTATTAGAGCAGAAGGCATCCATTTTGCTATTTAAAATTTGCCACAGATAGTCCACTTAAATTGGGAGTTGTCTGTTAGTGGAAAATTTGAGGTTAATTGTAAAATGACCTTTTTTTCTTCTCCTTATCCCTTTTAATCTGTGAGAATATATCTTGTTCCTATTCTTTCTCAAAATATTTCCACTTTTACTTTGTACTCTTTTTGTCCTCTGTACTAGCCCATCTATCTTACCTTTACCCTTTCTAGATGTTTTTCTTGTTGTGACAGTAATTATATTCAATCTGCTTGGATTGAATCTTCCCGTAGGATTAATGACAGAGACCCTAGCTATTTCCTTGTACATGGAGTTTTACTTTATGGTAGCATATGTGGCTGAGGATATAGGAGCTATAGAGTTGAAAGCATATAGACGACTGTATACTGAATACTTACATTTGTATTTTAATGTAGATGAGTGGCAAAGATACCCCAAAAGGGTACAGTGCATGTAGGATCTCACACAATGTGTACGAACGGCTAATAACGGTAGTCTGGTGCCATCCCTGTTCCTTTTTAAAAATGTGCTATGGCTATCTAATGATTTCTTAACAAAACTGTATTTCTGTAATACATTTCTCTACATTTGCCTGGAGTTATTTTGTCACCATCATTGATTTCTACTTGTCACTCCTTTCAATACCTGTAATTTTAAAAAAAAGTTCTATTCTTGCATTCTTTTTCATCACAAGAGAATGGAATTTCATTCTCCTTAAATTAGTAGATGTATTGAGAATGTTGGTATAGTTGAACATTATTTAGCTCTACACTTGACCACAGAAAGTGGAAGTTTTTAATAATTCACTTATGTTGCTCATGTTTAACAAGAATTTATATCAAACATTTAAAATATGCGACAATTCTACTTTAGAGATCCTTCACCTTCTGGGGTCATATGATCATATGTTGTTTTCCTTTGCTTGATGGATGATTCCTGGAAATATAAGTCTATTAACTTTTGTGTTGAACAGAAGGTTTCCATGACCTTTTTCTTCCATGTTCCTTTTCTGATTATTTGACCAGTGAATAAAGAAATATTTCTAGGGGTGGCTAGGTGGCTCAGCGAGTAAGAGCACTGGCTCCAGTGTCAGGATGACCTGGGGATCAAATCTGGGCTCAGATACTTAGCACCACACCGAGAAATAACTGGCTGTATAAACTTGAGCAAGTTACTTAACCCCGATTGCTTTAAAAAAAAAAAAAAAAGAAATATTTCTAACATTGAATTTGCCACAAAAAAGCAAATCTCATTTTAAAATTTACTTAAGATTAACGTGATTCCATTAGTTATATAATGATCTTAAATTTTCTGTAGTAAAACAAATTAAATCCTGTTCATTTAGGTTCTTAATAATTTCTATGTACATAAAAATATTTTTTTCTTCTAAAAGACATAACCAGTACAGTGGTTTTTTTAAGGATATTTGAGTTTAATATCATACCCATCTATATATCCTTCGAGATTTCAGAATTAGTACTTTCAAGAAAAAAAATAGTACTGTGACAAAGGAATAGTGAACACTTGTGAATTTAGCAGTACCATTGTGGGTTTTTTCAAGCTCTAATTTTCAAAAGAGGTAGCACTGATCAAAGGTAGTTTTTGCCATCCTCATTTGTTTTATTTAGTGTTTTTAAATGATTATTGATTTTCTTCCCTTCTCTTTAGACTCTTCAAATACTTGAAATATCCAGACTATCCCTCGTGGGGTTGATTCTCCATATTGGTGCAGTTAGCCATGAACTATCCTTTTCTTCTCCCTCTTTTTCCCAGATTTCTCCCGGGTCCAATTCAGCACCTCTACCTGGCCATCCTAACAAGGTGATTTGTGAAAGGGTGAGACTTCAGAGCCTGTTCCCTCTCATCCCAAGTGATCAGGATACTACAGTTCAAGAGGATGCCCACTTCAAAGCTTTCTTCCAGGTTCTTATATATGTTTACCCTTCCCCTACTATAGGGTATTAGTCAGATAAATTCTAGGTTATTTCCAGGAAGACTTGACATGAAGATGGAAATCATTAGGTCATTGTAGGTTACCATCTGACAACTTAATTTCTGATGTGTATGTAAGTATGGATCTTCTTCCCACAAATTATTTCTCTAATATTTCTGTTTCAGCTAGTTGTTCTGAAGAATGATTATCTTCTCTTGAACTGCTTTTATTTGTTCCCCTAACACTCTTGACCTTCTTTCTGACATTTTTGTCCCATACGACTTACCTTATAGGTATGATTAACCTGTAAAAAGGTAGAGAGTGACCCATAGGAAGTATAGTGATTCTTAGGCAAGGTAAATGAAAATGTATGGAGGAGTAGGGCAACTCCAAGACTCACTGTTTTTTGTTTTTGTCTTCAATCCTCAGCTGCTTACTAAGCACCCACAGTTCATTAGATGATGCACACTCTGGAAAGGAAAAAAATAATTTCTTGAAGCTTACATGCTAATGAAAACTTCATGAAATTAGAATTTTGAGGTTAATGTTTTCTGTTAAGAAATCAAAAAAACATTTATTAAGGATTATAGACATATATTAAATAACATGTTTAATTGAATCTTGGCTAGACTTAAATTCTAAGTGATTGGCTTCCAAGAAAGCTGTATTCTACAAAGGCATATTCCTTACATGCTACTTTCTTGACATTTAAAAGTTTGTTCAAGCACCATGCTCACTTGAAGGGTATATATCTGTAGTAGAATATATCCTTTAAAAACCTGCAGTTGATCATAATTTTGCCATAGGACAGGAATGGATCTGCTTTAGATAATGAATAATTAGATGCATTAAGTATAGGAATAAGTTCCAGGAGATAGAGAAAATTGGCTTATAATTTTTACTAATACCATCAACAAATAGCTTTTTAAAACTGTATCTGTTCCCTAGGATGATGGATTTAGAGCTGGAAGGGACTTTAGGGGTAATCTAGTTCAACCCTCTTACTTTATGGATGAGGAAACTGAGACCTAGAGAGGTCTAGGACAAAGCTAAGATGTTCAACCTTGGTCTTCTGGCTCCAAATTCAGTGCTCCTAGCTTGTTCATTTCAGTCTTTTCTAGTGGTCATCACCTCTTCTGTGAAAGATAATGATCTCAAATTTTGTATTCTAGTTTCTAGGCTAAAAAAAACAGGTGAAAACTATTAACACTAAGGTCTGTTATCAGAATTTTATGCTGAACAGCTTATTATAGTTGTAAGTGTCAACTCTCCTGGGATATCAAGTCTGTATTACTAAAAGCAATTTCTGGGTTTATTTAGGTGTTCATTGTGGCTATTGCTTTACGTTAAACTTCAGTGAGAAATGATGACTTAAGTTGAGTAGATTAGATTGCAGCTATTGTACATTTACACAGTGTCTTTTCTTTATCCTTTTTAAAATTTGGCATTGAATTTGGCCTTTCCTCTAACTAGTTAGTAATATGATTACTTGGGACCAGTTGATTTTAATGACCCCCATTATCAGTAACCAGTATTTATTCTGTCCATTAACAGTCATTTTTATTTCTTGTGATATACTGAAGGGCAACAGTGGCATTAGAGTATATACTTACTTGAAAAACATTAAGAGGACGACAATAGAAGATTGATCAGTGAAAAGATATTGAGGAAAGGAAAAGAACCATGTAGAAAACTTAACTATGAACCTGGCTAAGCTCATTCTGAGAACATTAAGGTACAACATAATAGCAACAAATGGGAATGAAATTATACTTTCCCAACTTTTTTTTTTAGAAGAAAATCTTTTTTGTTTTTAAGTTTCAGAATTTATTTTTAGTTTTCAGTATTCATTTCCACAAGATTTTGAGTTCCAAATTTTTTTCCCCTTCTCTCCCCTACCTGCCACCCCAAGATGGCAAGCATACCTCTCCCAGTCTGCCCTCTCATATATCCCCCCCACCAAGAAAATATTTTTTTAATCATCGTAAGTTTACATTTTTTTTTTGTTTTTTTTGTTTTTTGGAGGGGGGGGTGACAGGGCAACTGGGGTCAAGCAACTTGCCCAAGGTCATATGGCTAGTTTTTTTGTGTGTGTGTAAGATGCCTGAGGCCAGATCCAAACCTACATCCTCCTGACTCCAGGGCTTGTGCTCTACCACTGTGCCACCTAGCCACCCCAAATTTTTTTATTTTTTGCTTTTTGGAGGACAGTTGGAGTTAAGTGCCTTGCCCAAAGTCACACGGCTAGTAATTGTCAGGTGTCTGAGGCCGGATTTGAACTCAGGTCCTCCTGACTCCAGGGCTGGTGCTCTATTCACTGCACCACCTAGTCTCCCTAAACATCCTAAATTTAACAAACACAAACAGTTTTTTACACAAAGCACAGTAAAATGGTATGTCACGTGACACCAAGAATCTCATGTTGTTGTTTAATATGTACTAAATTTGATAGTTATAATAACACTACCCTGCTTCCATGGGTCCTCTTCTAAACTTGAGTCTAAACCCCCCTTCTGAACTTGCTTCTAAACTCTTTTCTGTGTGTTTTTTAAAATTTTATATTGGTTCTTTTTTTCTTCCCCCCCAAAAACAGTAAGAACAAAAGCCCTCTCATAAAAAATTAGTCAAGCAAAACAAATGCACACATTGGTCTTATCCAAAAATGTATGCTTCATTCTGTATCATTATTTCTTTGCCAAGAGGTAGTAAGAATGATTCATTATCAGTTTTTTGGGGTCGTAATTTATCATTGTGTTGATTGTGGTTCTTAAGTTTTTCAGTTTTCCTTTGAAGTGTGGTAATTTTATACCTTTTTCTCCTAGGTCTGCTCATTTCACACTGCCTCAGTGAAATAATATTTCATTACATTAATACGCCTTCATTTCAGTCATTCTCAATTGAACTTTGTTTCCAAATCTTTGCTTTAACAAAGAGTGTTGCTATAAATATTTTTCTGAATTAGACCTTTCCCTCTTTATTTGATCTTTTTAAGATAAATTCCTGGTAGTAGTATTACTAGGCCAATAGAAGTTACATGATTAGGGGGCGGGGGAAGGGTAGGGTGTAGTTCCAAGCTGTTTTCCAGAACATTTGGATCAATTTCTAGCCTACCAACAGTGTTAGTATGTCCTTCTATTGCCCCTCTAACAATTGTCATTTTCCTTTTTTGTCATCTTTGCCCAACAGATGGGTATGAAGTGGAACTTCAGAGTTGTTTGAATTTGCATTTTTCTTATTAGTGTTGTAGAACTTTTTTTTAAAAATGTCGTTGTTGATAGCTTGCCTTTCTTATTTTGAGAACTACTCTTTCATTTCTTTGACCAGTTATTTATTTGGGGAATGTCTCTTGTAATCTAAATTGTCAATTTACTCTCCTGTGACCTTTTCTTTCTTTTGTTTGGTTAGGAATTCTTTCCTTGTCCATAATTGTAAGATGTACTTCCTTCCCTTTTCCTCTTATTTGCTTGGGACATTACCCTTTATATGTAGTTCATGTATCCATTTGGAGATTATGGGATGTTCTTAGAGATGTTGTAGGCGATAACAGTTACAGAGTACCTACCCCCATTGATAAGTTCATATATGCATTGAAGTAGTAAAATAATCCACTTTGAAAATGGAGTTATGTAGGTCAGTACATTCAGAATTCTTTTTTGTAAATGAAATGCAAAGTTCATATTCTAGTTTTTCAGGTGGTAGGGAATGCATACTGTTTTTAAACAGTAGTGTAGGACTGATTACCCATTTGTGGTCCAGTTTTAATTTAAATTCCCTTTTCCTTGATAACTTTATTAATCAGAAATTTTAAAGAAATGAACCTTTGACCTAAGCTCTGTATTCTACAGTCTGTAAATTAGAGAGAGATGAAAAATGGCAGTCAACAAGATGATAAAAAGTTAGGTAGACAGCCCTTTGAGTTTATCAGAACCTGTAATTATCAACACCTTTATCTTGGAAAGGCAGTACAAATGAACAGTAAGCTAGGCTTAGAAATTAATAAAAAGAAGAGAATAATCTTAATTGCCTTTGGAAAATTCAGAAGCTCTTTCAGTGATCACGTCATTCCCTAAAACAAAAATCCATCTTTTTAGTATTAATATTCTTCTAGAGTAAGAGAATACCACCGTAGATAGAATTAGATAGGCAATAAAGACATATATAATGGAGTAATGCTGCATATTACCAAGAGTAACTTGTTTGTAAAGTGCCATAAAAGATACCTGAGAAATAACACAATCAGAAAAGGAAGGGGGCTGGTCATGCATTTATTAAAAGCAAGATATCATGTGATAGCCTGAGCATTATACTGTTACTCTAGGAGTATGGACCTAGAGAAAAAAATAACCATATGTTAGGTTTCTTTCTTCAATATCTAGAGGGATATAGACAAGCATCATTCAGGATTAAAGGGTATAAGGGATTTGTGATCTGTAATGTTGAAGGTAGTGCTTACACCAGTGTTACAAGCTTACTTACTCCACAGAGTATGAATCGGGGTTCCCAAGATCCTGTCTGAGAGGTTTACATGGTAAAAACTATTTTCATGATAATAACTAAAATATTTTAATCTTTAGTACGGTAAATATTGAAATCCTATTCTTTGAGGAGTCCTCAATTTTTAAGAGTGTTAAAGTGGTCCTGAGATCAAAAAATTTTGAGAACCACTGGTCTGCATTAATAAGATCAAAGATTGATTAAAATATAAATTTGTAGTCTGTTTTAATCAGCCAAAATCTTTCTTCTTACCCTCCTACCATGTCTGTTCCCCCAACTGAGAACAGAAGAAAAGCAAAACCCATTACACACACACCTAGTCGGTCAAAACCAAATTTCTACATTGACCGCATCAAAAAAAATGATTCTTATTCTGCAGTCAGTCCTTTACCTTTGTCATGAGGTGGACATCACATTTCATTTTGGATTTGTATGTGGCCATTATACTGAGAAGAGTATTTTTTCATAGTTGTACACCATAACTTAATCATCCAGTGCTCAATTTATGGGTACCCTCTCAGATTCCCATTCTTTGCCATCTCAAAGAGCTATAAATATTTCAGTGCCTCTTTGGAATTTGTTTTGCTTAAGACTAAAGACTTCCTTGATTTGCTCTCCCTGAAATTCCTCCTCCTCCCTTGTCTCCTTTCCTATCTATTTCCTCATTGAGTAAAATGTAGCATTTAAATATTAAGTATTCTGAAGAGGATGTTGGAACTACTAAAAGATTGAGAATCTGTAAATTTTGTGTTCTTCCTATTTCCCATTGCCAAAAGTAATTGAGAATTGATTGCATCTATTTTTAACTAATATGATTTTGAACTTTAGCTGTAGAAGGAACCTTTGCAATATGGCAGTTTGAATTTAATAGAATGGTACAGTTTCTTCAACTATAAAGGGAATATAACAATAGCACATATCTCCCACTGTTGTTGTGTGAATCAAGTGGGATAATATTTGTAAAGTGCTTTGCCACAGTGCCTACTGCATAGTAGGCATTATAAACAGGCTAATTATTTGGTAGCTGAATTTCATTTTGTTAATGAAACTAGGGAGACATGGATTAACATTTTTCACGTAACAATATTCATAATACCTAAATGTTGTTAATGTTATCTTTCTTTTAAAAATTACACAAGAGTCAGATAGTTGTAAGGTACTTTAGAGGCCATTTAGTTGAATCTCTACCTAAGACTCTCCTCCATTGCACATTCAAGGTGGTTATCTATCCATTGTTTCAAGAACCCTGGTGAACAGGGTGGCTAGGTGGTGCAGTGAGTAGAGCACCAGCCCTGCAGTCAGGAGGACCTGAGTTTAAATCCGGTTGCAGACACTTACCACAAAAACTGGCCATGTGACCATGGGCAAGTCACTTAACCACAATTGCCCTCCAAAAAGCAAAAACAAAAAAAACAAGAACCCTGGTGAGGTGTAATTCAATGCTTGCTGATGCAACTCCTTCTGCTTTTGCAAAGCCCTTATAGTGAGCAAGTTTTTCTTTGTAGCAAGCCTAAATATACCTTTTCTATTTTCATGGTTACTCTTGGTTGTGCCCTTGGGACTCAAGTAGATAGAGCAAGTCTAATAACTTCCACGTGGCAGTTCTTCAAATATTTCTTTCTTTTTTTTTTTGGAAGGGCAATTGGGGTTAAGTGACTTGCCCAGGGTCACACGGCTAGTAAGTGTTAAGTGTCTGAGGCCAGATTTTAACTCAGGTCCTCCTGACTCTAGGGCTGGTGCTCTATTCACTGTGCCACCTAGCCGCCCCTCTTCAAATAGACAGCTGTCATGCTCCCCCTAAGTCTTACTTCTCCAGGATAAATATTCCCAGCTCTTAATTGATTCTTGTATTAGAGTTGAATAGAAATTTGTATAGTAGAATATAAGTTCCTTCAGGACAAGGATTGTTTTTCATTTTTGTCTTTATACAACCAGTACAATGCCTTGTACCTAATAGACACTTAAATGCTTGTGGAATCATCAACTTGATATGACATGATCTCATGATCCTTTATCATCATCACCCTCATTTGGAAGCTCTCCAACTTAACCATGTCCTTTCTAAAATATGCCTGAAACTGAACACAGTATTCCAGCTGTCTGACCAGGGCAGAATATAATAGGACTGTCACCTCCATATCCTATGTCTT
The DNA here is from genome assembly GCF_028583685.1 of Petaurus breviceps papuanus. Classification (NCBI taxonomy): domain Eukaryota; kingdom Metazoa; phylum Chordata; class Mammalia; order Diprotodontia; family Petauridae; genus Petaurus; species Petaurus breviceps. The sequence goes on along the minus strand of NW_027185764.1, from coordinate 61,330,126 downwards.
TCTAACTTTGGTTAAAGATTTCATTTGATTTTTTGACTGACACATCATCGAATTCACTCATTGAGATTGTAAATAACTAAAACTCCTATATCTTTTTCAGACTTAAGGCTATCTAATAGTCTTATCTAACAGATAACTTTAACATAGCACTTAAAGTGTTTTTCATATGTTATCTCATTTGATACAGCTACTGTGAGATACTCTTTTATTATTCCAGTTTTATAGAAGAGGAAACAGAACCTGAAAGAGATTAAATAACTTTTACAAGGTCACACAGTTAATAAATATCTGAGGCAGGATTCAAACTCAGGTCTTCCTGCCTTCAAGTCTAGAGTTCTGTCCCCTATAGATTAGTGGACATAATAAGGAAAACCGGATTCAAATTCTGTTATTTCTTAGAAATGGCCAGGTTATCTTCAAAAACTCTTTCCTTATCTATAGAATGATTTTACCTCACAAGCTTTTACTGAGAAAAGCACTTTGCAGATTTCAAATTGATTAAAGCAACTTTTTGAGAACAAAATAGAAACAATATTTAAATAAGAAGTATATAGATTTCTGCCTTGAAAAGTAAGACCTTAGAAGTCATCTAGTTTGTCATACTCATTTTACAGCTGAGGAAACTGACCCAGAGAGCATAAGTGACTTAGCTTAGTGGAGAATTTTAACTAAAGGCACTGACTTCAAATTCAGTAATACCCCTGTTGTTTAAGTTTAAAATATTAACATAATATGCCTCTTCTAAATGGAAGGATCAGTTGTATTTCATTTTAAATACTTTTAAGGAATTATATTTTCATCTCATTAGTTGGATTAATGCAAATTTGTCATAGTCTTATGTTAGTCATCTTAATTTTTAAGTACCACATTCTTTAATTTTAACTCTTTTTTATAGTTGTAAAAAAAAATTTTGTCTGTTCTTTGAATATTTATATCAAAGGGTATTTTAAAAATTACTAGTGTGAACCTGAATAGTTTTTGAAAGCATTAGGTAGAGGTAACTAATAAAAAAACTTACCCCTGATATATTATAATCAGCACATTGAAACTACTTATGGAAGAGACTGTTGTTCCTCCTTGAACATAACATCATCCTTCAGAAAAAAGGAAATTAGAGCTTTGGGGGCAGCCAGCATCCAGAAAGGTGGGAGAGCATGGACCCAGAGAGGAGATTCTCTGTCGTGAGAAAGAAATTGGTCATGAGGAGAGCCAGAGATAGAACTAGACTGGATAATTTGGAACACAGAGAAATTTCTATGCTGGAGTGATACTCTAAAGACTAAAAAAAACATTGGTCGACCTTTAGCTAACCTGATGAAAAAGAAAGAGATAAAACCAAATCAGCAAAATAACAAAGGTGAAAACACATCACAATCAGAAAATGTAAAAAGAATTATCATAACCCATTATATAGTTATAGAAGAGAGGCTTGCCTTATAAAATACAAAATATTGAACAGAATACCAACTGGTAACCTTAATCTAATCAAAGAAAAAGAACTAGCTACAAAGGAATTATTCATGGGGAAAAAATGCCCTAGTCCTGGTAGAATTACAGGAGAGTTCTCTTAACCTTTTAACAAACAGTTTGTATGAATATTAAGCAGATTATTCTAAAAAATTGAGAAACTACTAAACTTTTTTAAAGTCCTAGTACCTAAACCAAGGAGAATAAAAGCACAGAAGATAGGAAACGAGTATCAGTAATGAATAAGAGTTAAGAAATTTTAATTGAAATCCTATCAGACTATAATAATTTATCCAATAAATCATACATTATAACCAAATTGATTCATACCCAGGATGCAACAGTGTTTCAACATTATGAAAAAAAATCATTGTAGTCATACTAAAAACAAAAATATCCAAGATCTATTCAAAAAAAGCCTTTGACAAAGTATAGGTCTTGGTAATACCAAAACAAAACCAAACCTGCAGTTCAGCAGGATCTTCATTTAAAAATTTTTTTTTTTTTTTTGCTTTTTGGAGGGCAATTAGGATTAAGTGACTTTCCCACGGTCACACGGCTAGTTTTTGTGTTAAGTGTCTGAGGCTGGATCTGAACCCATGTCCTCCTGATTCCAGGGCTGGTACTCTATTCACTGCACTACCTAACCACCCCTAAAAAAATTTTTAAAGCATCTAAAATCAAAAGCAAGTAACATATGCAGTGGAGATACACTAGAAGCCTTCCCACTAAATACTAGCAGTAAAGCAATATTATTTGCTATAGTTTTATCTTCTAAGTAGAAGAATCAGTTGTATTTCACATAAATGCTAGCCATAGCAATAACACTAGGGAAAGAAATTAAGAAGGAAAAAACTATTTGATGACATGATATACTTAGAAAATGCTAAGCAGTTAGCAAATAAACTGAGACAATATCTTCAGCAAAATTTTAGGGTACAGAACCCATAGAAAGCAATAGCATTTTTTTATATGCTAACAATCCAGAAGACAGTGGTAGAAAGGCAAATCCCATTCAAAATAACTACAAAATGCATAAAATATTTGGGAATAAATCTACCAAACCACACTCTATAGATCCAGTTATAAAATATTCCTTAAATAAATAAAGAATAACTTAAATAGCTGGAGGAATATTCAGTGCTTATGATTGGGCTGTGCAAATATGTTAAAAATGACAATACTACCACAGGTGATTTACAGTTTTAATGCTAAACAAATATGACTACAAAGAAACTTTCCAGTTCTAGATAGAATAATAACCAGATTCATTAGGGGGAACAAAAGGTATAGAATATCAAAAGAAATAATGTAGGGGATGGAGGGAGGAAGGTGGGAAGAAAGGAAGAATAGAACTTGTAGGCTTTAAAGTATATTAAAAAACAGCAATCATCAAAAACATTTGATATTCTCTTTAAAAAGAAAGAGTAGATCAGTGGGACAGTGTAGACAAGGGAGAATCAGAAATAATGAAATTCAACAAGTTACTTTTCAGTAAACCAGAAAACAAATTATTTAGGAAAGAATTCTGTATTTTATAACAACTAGGAAATCTGGAAAGAAGTGTGCCAAATAAGGTTTTGACCAATAATTTATACCTTCAAAATGGATATCAGACCTAGCATATTAAAGATTATAGCATAAAAAAATTAGAATGGAGGATCATACCCTTTTTACAGCTCTGAATTAAGAGACAAATTCTTAACTAAACAAGGGATATGGGCAATTACAAAATATAAAAATACTTTTTGTTTACAAAAAATTGGAAAGCTTTAGCAACAAACAATTTTTGGTATGCATGGTTTGGTATCTATGATATAAAAGAAATATTTAAGACAAAGAGCTGTTCTCCAACAGGTAAATAGTCAAAGGATATGAGTAAGTATTTCTCAAAAGAATAATTATAAGCCATTTAACAATTAATTAAATGATTCTTTCATATGAAAGAATGCTTCAAATTACTAATAATAAGAAAAATGCAATAAAGTAATTTGGTGGTTCTCTAACAAAGAAGGAAGATACTTTTTCTCATTTCTTTAGGTTCTTGCTTCAGTTTTTGTCATCATAATTATTACATAGCATTCACTTTAATTTTATTTTGCTTTTGTGTTACATAATCATATTATCTTAATGGTTCTGCTTGTTTCACTTTGTTCCAATTCATGGAAGTTTCCCCACATTTCTCTGAATTTCTCATATTTGTAGTTTCTTACAACATAATCCTATTTCATCATATTTATATACCATAGTTTGTTTAGCCATTGCCCAATGAACACCCACTTAATTTCCAGGTTTTTGTTACTACATTACTGTATTTTGGTATACATGGGACCTTTGTATCTCTGACTTTTTAGATATATGCACAACAGTATTGTCTTTGGGTCAAAGGAAATGAACTTTTATTCCGCTCAATTCCAATTTGTTTTTTTTTTTGTTTTGTTTTGTTTTTTTGCTTTTTGGAGGGCAATTGGGGTTAAGTGACTTACCCAAGGTCGCACGGCTAGTTTTTGTGTTGTGTCTGAGGCAGGATTTGAACTCGGGTCCTCCTGACTCCAGGGCCAGTGCTCTCTCTATTCACTGTACCACCTAGCTGCCCTTTCAATTTTTTTTATAGACTGATGGGATCAATTTATAGCTCTGTCAACAGTGGCTTAGTGTGCCTGTTTTACCATAGCTCTTCTAGCATTGATCAGTTCCACCTTGTCATCTTCACCAATTTGCTGGCCATGAGTGAAACCTCAAAGTTGTTTTGATTTGCCTCTCTCTCACTAGTGCTCTTGAATAGTTTTATAGGGTTGCTGATAGTGGGCAGTATTTGAGAACTGTTCATCTGATGGCTGTTAATTTACTAGGAAATGGTTCTTGGTCTCCAATAGTCCTTTCCATTTGTTCTGCAATTTCGCTTATCTTAAATGCTTTGATTTTGTCCATGTAAAAGCTTTTCAGTTTAATAGAATCAAAATTATCTAATCTTTTGTTATCTTTATCCTTTGTTTCTCCCTCAGCTGTAGTTATTAAAGATATCTCCATGCATTTTTCTTTCTATTTTATGATGTGACCTATAGATAATTTATTTGGAAATCTCAATGTCATGTGGTATATAAGATGCTGATTTAAGCCCCTCTTTTGACCATACTACATTCCACTTTTCCTAGTAGTTCTTGTCAAATTTAAAATCTTTTGCCCAGTTATTTGTGTTGAACCCTGGATTGTTGCATTCAGATATTTCCAGTGCTTGCTTTTCTAGTTGTGCTAATATCCTTTTATTTAGTCAGTAACAAATAGTTTCATTGAATACCGATTTAAAATTGCAGGTCTGAAAGATGGTTTTGGCAAAAGCTTTCATTTCTATTTTTTGTTGTTTTGTTGTAGCATCATGGACTAGTGGATAGAGCCTTTCATTTTATTTTTTCTAACTAGAAAGACCTGGGTTTATGTCCCACCTGTGACACATCCTGGGTATGTGACCATGGGCTAGTCAATTAACCTCTCAGTGCCTTAGGTGGGTAGGACTTTAAGTTGGAGAAAAGGTACCAGTCTGCCTTCCTAGAGTGAGTTTCCTCATCCAGAAATTCCTTATACAAATGAAATAACAAATCTAACCCTTATCCTTTATATCCTTATATCCCTTATATCCTTATTTATAAAGTAAACCATTGGTAATTTTATATAGCATTAAGTCCACAGCATAACCAACAGGAAGCTTAGAAGAACAACAATAAAGGACGTGATCGAGGGCTTGTATAACAAGGAAAGAAAGCTAGCTGGTTATGTCAGGAATGATGGGATACAGGTGAACTACCAGAGTGCTCTATGGATATCTTTATGATATCAGGAGAAAATTATTGAGGCCTTAAACAAACATATTGGGGCCTACCTTGTTGCAAACTTTTGGGGAAATATGGACAAGAATCTTATGGGGTAGGCAGGCATGGATGGATTACAGTCTGCATTTTTGTAAGTAATTCTTTTTGGTGAGATAACATGCATTCGAGTAGAGAATTGAACGTATTCTGTAGTTACTGTATGTGTAGGTGATTTCAATTATTTGCCATTAAGAATGGAATAACTATATTTTATACAGAAATATTTTTATGATGATACAGTTCTAACAATGGAATGATACTTTTGTGTCTTGATGCCATAACATTTTCCAAAATGTTTGTCACTCTGTGGCCCCACCACCCATCATGTAGGAGCGTTGGATTTTTACCACTTCAGATTCCACAAAGAATAGCAAAATAATGTTGTTATTTGATATTTCACTGACTCTTAATTCATATTTTTCATCATGGCATAGAGATATCTCTTGTTTGGTATAGGCTGTACCAGAAGTTTAAATAGTTCTTATTTTCCACATTATACAAATTCTACTCCCCTGTAGCAGGGCTTTGGGGACTCTCAAGCACTGAAACCCCTCCAGCTGCATAGGCCCCAGGCTCTGAAGCTACTTGGGCTGCTGGGTATGGAGCAATGGCGGGGAAGGGGAAGGGGAGTGGCGGGCCTGCAGGGCTAGGCTTCTCTAGGAGAGAGGGACGGCTGTGTTGAAAGTTCGCTTATGGTAAGGAAGAATTGTAAATAGAGGAGATCATACTAAAAGTCACCCAGTTGCTGTTGAGACATTGATTTACAATATATCTGAAAGAAAAGAAGATATCAAAAGGAATAGGGAAAAAAAAACCTTAGACTTTATTAATCCCCTTAAAAGATAAACAAGGAAATTATAGCAACCATCATTACACATACCTACTTCTTCATACATGAAATATTTGTGAGAATCATCTGTACTTTCATTGAGTTTATCATAAGTGCCATTCCTGTTTTTATTGGCATGTTAAATTTTAGACCAGCTATTTAGAGTTTGATAACTGATTTCAAAATCTTTTAGTTACTGTTCAGATGTATAGTCCATAATTTTCCATGCCAAAGCATAGAGTCATTCCTTTAGCTTTAAATGCATTAAATGTTATGATCCAAAAAATTCAGGCCGCCTTGTCTACTTAAAAATACAGTTTAAAAATCTGGTCCTTCAGTAACATCATAAATAAATGCATATGTGTCTAAGTATAATTGCTTTTCAGTTGCTTAAATACTTAGTTTGTTTCATAGTGAAGTGAATAGTTATACAGATTTTCCAGAATAAATGTTTCCTGTAAGGAGCACTTTATTGAATTCTACTTTTTAAATCCAATTTGTACCACCACTGCATAACGTTTAGTCTGTTTTCTCCAATTATTTTGTATTGTTTCTACCATCATTATACTCTCTGGTGGTCCATAGGTTCCCAAAGTGGGCAATACCACCCCCTGGAGGGTCCTAGAACAATCCTTACAATGCCACAAGAACAATCAGATAACTTGGATTTTTTAAAACAATTAAATATAATCATCTGCAAATTTGTGTCCAATTTTTAAATGAAATAACATTTTGTGATGAGATGGTAGTGAGATAAAGTATACATATAAATGACTTGCAGAGGTTCCCAAACTAATCTGGCCTGTTGTCCCCTTCCCCCATCCAAAAATAAGATTACTCAGCACCACCCCCTCCCCCCCAGAAATCTACGTTCTTTAATGGTTTGGTGTTTGCTTTTTTTGAAATTTGCATCATAAAAAAAAATACCACCCAAATAGAACAGTAAACCGTGGTTGTCTTTAGGATGACTCTAAATGTATATATACATCAAGTGAAACATGACTAAATGCTGTATTCTTATTTCCATTTAACATTCAAATAGCAGGAATAATAGATTCAAACTGGAAATGAGTTTAGAGATCACCAGCTTTCCCTCCCGTGCCGCTTTTTTGTGCTAATTGAAGAAACTAAGATCCAGAGAGGTATTGGTTGACCCAACTCACACTGATAGTAAGATTTATTTTTTAATCACTGCTATTCGTTGTCAACCCATGCCCCATTCTTACATGTGGGTAATCAAATCTTGCACATCTATAATTTTTCTTTTATTTGATCTAAAATTAATTTTTTCTTCCATTTCAGGTTTGTTAAGATTGGTTTCCTAAGTAGAGCCAAGGAAAAGAAGATATGATTATTCATTTTCATTGAAAACATTTATCTCACAACAGTAATTTCATAGCTAATTTAGAAATCTTTGAGTTGCTATTCAGTCCTACGGTGTATAAATTACCATGCTAGTCCATAAAAATCATTCCTTTAAACTTTAACTTCATGTATAAAAGTTCAGTAGTATTAAATGTTAACATCACACATTTTGGTAGCAACTACTTGAACACAATTCAGGCTATGGCCCTTTAGCAACTCAAAGGGTGTGTGTGTGGCGTGGGTGGGGGGATTGCTTTCTAAATGTATTTATACTTTCTTTTGTGACCTAGTGGTAGAGTAGTATACTAGGAGTCAAGAAGGCCAGGGTGAATCTCTCTTGACACACTTGTTGTAACAACCTATCTCAGCCTGTTTCCTTGTCTGTGAAATGGGCATAATAATAGTACCCACTTAACAGGGTTTTTGAGAGGATGAAATGATATATGCAAAGTTATTTACAGACCGTAAAAATAAATCTATTTACTTGTCATGTTCTGCCCTACCCTTTCTTACTTGCCTCCCATACACATACAACTGAAATTAAAATATAACACAAATGCAAACCGATTGGCTTGAGATTACTTATTAGGAGGGGGCTGGACAAACAGGAGATGAACTAGCCTGAATTTTGTGTTTGACATCCCACCTAAGCCACAAATATTTGACATCATATGTTTTTTATGGTGACAAGTTATATATCTTGTAGTTTGTGCCAAGAAAAATTGGTTTTGATATTTGGGAATGGGAGAACAGGTAGGATGGCAGTCTTTACCCTCAATTAATATTTTGTGAACCTAGCTAGGAATTTATTTGATCATAGTTAAGATGAATTTATGGACAGTTGGGTGGTCTAGTGGATAGAGCCTCGAGTCAAGAAGAGTCATCTTTCTGAGTTCAAATTTGACCTCAGACATTTACTAGCAGTGTGACCCTGGGCAAGACACAACCCTGTTTGCTTTGGTTTCCTCATCTGTAAAACGAACTGGAAAAGGAAACCACTCCAGTATCTTTGCCAAGAAACACCCCCTCCCCCCGCAAAGATAAAAAAAGGAGTCGCAAAGAGTCAGACATAATTGAAACAACTGAACAAAACAATCAGATATGTTTGGTGTGTTACTGTATTTATTCCAGGAGGATCCTTGAGGGCTTTGAACCTGTTTTATGATCCAAAACAAAAGTGAGAAGGAAATGGATAGTGTTGAGTGGATAAGTATGCTCTTTGTGCCCAATGAATTTGTTTCTAATCCATAAAACCTGCCATCCACACTCTGATTAGTCTCTCCTTGTAAGCCGTACAAGTAGTAGCTGGACCAGACAGTGAAAAAGATCAACTTAGATCAACTTACAAGATCATCTTAGACCTGATGCAGTTACTCTTAATAAAAGAAGTGTGGATGAGTTTGAGTTTTAAATTTGTTTCCTTTGTTTTCAATGCAGATAATGAAAATATAATTGTATTTCAAAAGAATACTAGGTTATTTTGTAACTTATGATATATCTGAAAAGGAAATACTGTGATTTAATATATGTGATTTGGCATAAAAGGAAAATAGCCTGATATTTAGAATAGTGTGGCTAAATAATTTGAAATGATAAATTATAACTGCTTAGCAATTTGTTAACATTTATTCCAATCTCAGTGAAATCACCAACTCTTTTATGTTTGCTTTCACATTTAAAAATCAGAGCAATCAGTATTTCTGAATGTCATTATATACCTGCTTTTGAAGTGATTAGTGATAATAAAAAGTATACAATTTGCTGCCAAAGGGTGTTTTAGTAGTTTAAATTGTAGCTAACTTTTAGTAGAATTAATATGTGTAACACAGTCATAGATTTTGAACTAGAAGAGAAGGGACATTAGAGGTTCTTGAGTTCCACTCTGTCATTTTACAAATAAGGAAACTGAGTCACAAAGACTTGCCGAGGGTCATACAGGTAGTCAGTGTGCAAGGCAGGAATTGAATGCCTGTCTTCCCTGACTTCAGATCCAGTGTTCTATCTACTATATTGCTATCATTTCTAATATTATATCTTAGTAACTAGTTATTCTAGAATTTGTCTTTTGTTTCATTGTGGGCAAAGAGTGGGGAGATAACGAAAATGGGAAATTGGGTCAGCTGGTGGGTGCAGTGGATAGAGCACCAGGCTTGGAGTCAGAAAGATCTGAGTTCATATGTGGCCTCAGACACTTACTAGCAGTGTGACCCTGGGCAAGTCAATTAACCACTATTTGTTTCAGTTAGTCATCTGCTAAAAGTGGGGGGGGGGGGGGGAGTGGGAGCAGGGGAATTGATCACTTTATGTAAGGTTGTAGATGCTGTCACCATTTGGAAAGGCTATCTATAACCTAGAGCAGGGGTGGGAAACCTGCGACTTTGGAGGCCACATGTGAGCCTAGAGTTTTGTTATAATTATGTGGCAACTAGTTTAGTTTTTAAACTAATACTCAGTTGATTTGTATTATTTTTCTATGATAAAGTCTTACAACTGATCTGAGATCTAATACATTCAGTTTTGTGTCACCTGCAGGTCACCAGTATTTACTGAATGATTTCAACTCCCATATCACTTTTTTTCCATTTAAGATTAATTATTGCAGTAATAGTAAAGTGCAGAGAAGAGGGGGCATTACCCTTTGTTTTAAAGTTATTATTTTTCACAAATGTATGTGTTTATGGTCTGGGAAATGAAAGTAAATGATTTATTCAAATATTGCCTCTGTTATAGATAGTTTTAACTATATGATTATCACCATGAAACTTCACTGTTAAAAATATTTTTCTTTAGAAAATTGTCTTTTTTGTTTTAAGATAAAATTTGGAAGTATCTGCCACTTTTCTAACACGATTTAGAATGTTTCAATTGAGGGGTTTTATACCCACTGTATTTGTCTTATATTGGCAGAGTGAAGACAGCCCAAGTCCCAAGAGACAGCGGCTTTCTCATTCAGTCTTTGATTATACAGCATCACCAGCCCCATCACCACCAATGCGACCATGGGAGATGACATCAAATAGGCAGCCTCCTTCAGTTCGACCCAATCAGCATCACTTCTCAGGGGAACGATGCAACACACCTGCACGCAACAGAAGAAGGTTAGGAGATTAATTCTTTAGTTAAGAATACTGCTTCAAAATTTTCTTCCAAATGAAAGAAACCTAATTTGAAATCTCTGTGATGGTTTCTTAACTGTGTAGAATGTTTACAAGTTGGGGAGGATCTGTCTTCTTTCCACTTGGATTTTTTTTGTCTTCCTAATAAAAGTATGAAGGAGGTAAAAAACTTAATTTTCATTTAATTAAATTAAATATTTCCATTTAAGTGTGTGGGAATTTTTGTGCTTATCTTGTGTTGAGCTATTATTTGGAAAGGTTTTTATTTTATTTTATTTATTTTACTTTACTTTTTATTATGAACTTAATATATAATACACAAAAAACTACCTTGCTTAGTCTGTTTTCTTCTAAATTGTTTCCTTCTCTATTTTGCATCAGTAATACTACCCATCTATCCCCACCCCTAAGTGTCCTCTTTTGTAAAAAGTATAGCCAGAAAAAAACAAAGCAACATATTAGCTGTTACTGAAAATGTTTCATTCTGCCCCCCTTAATCCAATACTTTTCAGTCAAAAGATGGGAAGCAAATATCATAATTAGTCATCTGGTGTCACTGCTTGGTACTGGTTAAAAAATAGTAAATTTAATCAGTGGAACAGATTAGGTAGATAAGTAGTATAAAAAGAGTAGCATTATTTTCAGAAAACACAATCTGTTCGGATCAGTACACACTGTTTGACATACTTCTGGGAAAACAAGAAAGCAGGTTGGGAGAAAGTAGGTTTAGACCAGTATTTCATACCTTATACCAAAATACTTTCTAAATAGTTTCATAACCTAATTGTACAAGGTTATATTTATTATAAGCAATTTAGAGAAGAAAGGAAGGAGATACCAACCACAAATATGGACAAGGGAGAGTTCTTAACTAAACAAGGAGTAGAGAGGATCACCAGAGGTAAAATGGACAAGTTTGATTATATACAATTGAAAAGTTTTTGTACAAACAAAATTAATGCAGTAAGAATTAAAAGGGAAAGAAAACAGTTAATTGAGAGATAAGTCTTTGCAGGATATTTCTTTTGATAAAGGTCTGATATCCTAGATGTAGAAGGAACTGCTTCAAATAGATAAATAGACAAAAAATGTTAACAGGCAATTCTTTTTTTTTTTTTAAAGCAATTGGGGTTAAGTAACTTGCTCAAGGTTACACGGCCAGTTATTATTTCTGGGTGTGGTGCTGAGTATCTGAGCCCGGATTTGATCCAGGTCATCCTGACACTGGAGCCGGTGCTCTTACTTACTGAGCCACCTGGCCGCCCCTAAGCAATTGGGGTTAAGTAACTTGCTCAAGGTTACACGGCCAGGTGTTTCTGGGTGGGTGCTAAGTGTCTGAGCCCGGGATTCGATCTCCAGGTCTTCTCAACACTGGAGTCGGTGCTCTTACTTGCTGTGCTACCTGGCCACCCCAACAGGCAATTCTTAAAAGAAAAAATACCAGGTAGCAACATCTATATGAAAATATTTCCCAAATCACTAATAACCAAAGTAAATGTAAATTAAAGTTCTACCTCATGTCTATCAGTTTGGCAAAGATGATAAAAGGAAAATTACAATTTTTGGAGGAGTTGTGGAATGATGGATACACTTAATGCACTGTTGATAAAGCTATGAATTGGTCTAACCATTCTGGAAAGGAATTTGGAACTGTATTAGTAGCAGAATATGTTATATAAGGTAGGTCAGTTTTCCTTTACAAGGTATTGAAACCCTCTAAAATTCCTTCAGAGTTTAGACTTAAAGGGTTCAGGGTGGTATCTCAAGGCTCTGTTCTAGATTACCTTATCTTTTCTCTCTACTTTCTCCATTGGTGACCTTCGGTTTCCATTGATTTAATCATCTCTGCAGAGACTCCCAGCTCTAGTCCTAGTCTCTCTCCTCAGTTCCATTCCTACATCACAGACTGCTTACTGAACATTTCCAACTGCATGTCCCATGGGTATCTAAACTCACTGTGTCTGAGGTAGTATTCATTATCTTTCTCTATACCATACCTCTGTTACAAAAACTTATAATGCTGCTTTTTATACTACTTATAATCTCTATCAAGAAGACTGCCATCCTTTAAGATACCCCAGCTAAGCAGCTTCAGTATCATCCTTAATTCCTCATATTTCCCATCAGTTACCACATCTTGTCATTTCTACTTCCACACTATCCTTGAAATTTCCCTACATTTCTACTCATACCATAGCCACTGTAGTTCAGACCATCACCACTTCTCACCTGGACATAGCAATTGCTTCCTAAATTCTTCTCAAATCTCTTCTGATTCCAATTCATCCTTTACACAGCTGCTCAAGTAAATTTCCTAAAGTGTTAACTATGTCACCCTCACAGCCCTTCTCAGTAAGATCCAATACTTCCTAAAACCGCAAGGATCAAATATAAACTCTTCTGTTTGGCATTTTAATCCCTCCACAACCTATTCCTACCCTTCCTAATACACCCTTATTATGTGTTACTTTCCTCTCAGCACTATACAGTGTAGCCAGACTGGCTTTCTTACTGCTCTTCACACAGGTCACTTAATCTTTCATCTCCTTGCTTTGTACTTCCTGTCCATTGTCTATTAGGCAGTTCTTCCTTGTCTCTACTTCTTGGAATTCTTGGTTTCCTTTGAGCCTCATCTTTAGCTCTACTTTCTACATGAGTCATTCCTTATCCCCAATAGTTCCTAATGCCTTCCACCTCCCCAATGCCAGGATTCCATTTTGTTCTGTATTTTTGTTGTCGTTTCTGTTAGAATACAAGCTCCTTGAGGACCAGATTGTTTGACTTATGTCTTTAAATCCCTACTGCTTAGCACAGTTCTTGGCACATAATAGGCACTTAAATAAATATTTGTTAATTGATACATTAGTATCCCTAAACTGATTCCCCTCTCCCTCTTATTTATATATTTATTTATTATCAGAAATGGCTCCATAGGTGTTGGGGGTTAAATGGCTTGCATTTCTTGTCACTTTCTTATTACTTGGTATTTTTAGTGCCATGTCTGGCACATAAGTGCTTAATAAATGCTCTGCCATTCATTCATATGCTTTACCCATTGCTCCTAGTTCTTCCTTATCTAAACTTTTGTTGATTTACTTTTTATTTTTTCTTTTAAAGAAATTATTTTCCTTGGAATTCCATGTAAATGTTTGTGATTTGGGTCTAATTCTATCAAATATGTCTACATATATGATTAGTATAGCACTATTTAATTTGCTTTTCTTATCCCTACCCCCATTTACTTTGTGTACATTTTGAATTTACCAGTCTGTGTACAGGTTGACTCCTTTAACTCCCACTCCAGTTGAATATAAACTGCTTGAGTGAGGACTGGGACTGTTCCTTTCTGTTATCTGTATCTTCAGCACCTACCAGAGGACCTGACATGTATAAGTGCTTAGTTGAATTGAATTACCAGTTAGCACTTTGCAGTTGCCTATTTGTAAGTCTTCATACACACACTTACATGCTCTTTTCATTTTCAAGCAACCATAATATACTACTGCTCTAATTACATATATATATATATATATATAAATTTTTTTTTTTCCCTACATAGATCTGAGCATGTCAGTCCTCTCCTCAAAATTGCTTTGTGGCTCCCTCTTGTATCCAGGCCTGTCACAATATGATGGCAAATTATCTTCCCATTTTTATTTAATATTTCTTCTGTTTACTCTGTGTTATTCTGTTATATTCTAACTTGACAAGTCTGCACCCCAATACACATTACATACTTCCATGTATTTTTCTTTCTCGGTTGCCTTGACCCCCTTTACCTATTGATTTCCTTCCCATTCTTTAAAGTGCATTTCAGATGATGCTGTCGTTCGTTTTAAAATTGTTTCCCTGATGCCTCCCAGTCAGTAATGGATTTCCCCCAGATATCACATAGCAATTTGTTTTGTTACTTCATATAATTCATTCACTGTGATTGTTACATCTTAATAGTTTCAAGTGTTGTTTTTTGTCCTACTATATATTGTTAGTTCCTTAAGGTCAGGGGATAGATCTTGGTTTTTTTTTTTTTTTGCTTTTTGGAGGGCAATTAGGGTTGACTTGCCCAAAGTCACACAGCTAGTTTTTTTGTGTGTTAAGTGCCTGAGGCCATATTTGAACTCATGTCCTCCTAACTCCAGGGCCAGTGCTCTATTCACTGTGCCACCTAGCTGCCCCATGAAGTGGATAGATTTTATATAAACTTTCTCACTCCATTTATATCTAGCACAGTGCTCTTGTCTAGTGAATACTTAAATGCTTAATTTATAAACCTAATATTGTTTATTGAATTGTAGCAGTTTATTGTTCTTAGGATTTAGAGCTTTTAAAAGACCTTAGGGCAGTGAAGTGGCACAGAGGTTAGAGTACCAAACCTGGAATCAGAAAGATTCATCTTCCTGAGTTTAAATCCAGCCTCAGACACTAGCTGTGTGACCCTGGGCAAGTTATTTAACTTTGTTTGCCTGAGTTTCCTCTTCTGTAAAATGAACCAGTGAGGAAAATGGCAAATCTCCCCATTATCTTTGCAAAGAAAACCCCAAATGGGGTCACAAAGCGTTGAATGCAGCTAAAAATGACTCAACAACAACAAAAGATCTTAAGAGGTCATCTAATTTAGCACCTTATTTTTTTATCTTCTCGGAGGCTTATGATTTTTAAGTTGTCTTTATGCACAGTGTCTTCAAAATCAGTGTTTTGTTTATATAAAAATCATGTGTTCTTTTAATAGTTTTGATTTTTGCTTCTGTTCTTCCAGAGTGTCCTTTACTTTAGGATATTTGTATTCCCAATCAGTTGTTCTCTCTTTTGCTTGCTAACTGGATTCTTAGTGATGTGGATTCAGATATTTCCTATTCTAATTATTTCTGCTGCAGGGGACATAAATTTTGCCCTTTGTTTTCTTTTTTCTTTCAAGACTCTTGTTGCCCTTTTGAACTATCCTAGAACATCCTGTTACAGTCCCATGCTCTTTGGGAAATCCATGGGTTCTCTCCTAGGGCGTTGTTTCTTTTTCCTTTTTCTCGCAATATTATTTATTTAGACACATTTGTGGTTATTTAGTTGTCTTGGCGGCCATCATGACTTCTGTTTTAATTTCCTTGTTGATTTGTTTGCTTATGCTCTGAGTATTTAACTGATGTTTCCTCTTCCTGAGATCTTTCATATTTGGGATCTTTTTTCCTCCTTAAAGTTACCATATTGCTCACTTTTTGACTGCCTCCTCTTTGATAGTGAATTCCTCAGGCTAGACCCAAAGCTGTCTTAAGTCTCTTCTCACACTGAGAAATTCATTTTTCATTAGTCTCTGTCTCTTTCCTTCAGGACTAGTATAGCCCCTCATGTAGACCAATTCCCTCTATTCTTTAGTTCTCTCCCTGAGAACTGTTGTAGTGCAGCCACAGGCAGAGCCTGCACCTGCCTTCCTAGATCTCCCTCTCTCCAAATGGGAGCAGAGTTGAGCTTTTTGCTAGTAGCCACAGAATTCTGTGCAAGGGCTGGATCAAGGTGTGCTTGCAGAGGCTATAGCAGCAGCAGTAGCCAACACATTGCTGAGTGAGTTTTCTCAGGATCAGATTCTCCACTGTTCGTTCTGAAGGCTGATAACCGTGTTAGGCTCCATCCTGTCTCAGCCTCTGGAGCAGCTGCCGTTGCTGTAACTCTTGTGCACAGTTTCTCTTTTGCCATGATTTTGAGAGTTAGAACGAGAAAGAATTTCTGGTCCTCTGTCATTGGTCATAAGACTCCAAACTTCTCTAGTCCCTGATTTATTTTTTTTATTTATTTTTATTTTTTTGCCCTTTTGGAGGGCAATTGGGGTTAAATAACTTGCCCAAGGTTACATGGCTAGTTTTTTTTGTGTGGGTGTTAAGTGTCTGAGGCCGGAACCGAACTCAGGTCCTCCTGACTCTGGCACTTCACTCACTGCATCACCTAGCTGCCCTAGCCCCTGATTTTATACATGAGAGGAACCAGAGAGTCAAAGTGAGTTGCCAGATGTTAAAGAGGTGACAATGAGTAGAGCAGGGCTTCAAACCCAAATTATTTGATTCCAGATCTAATGTTCTCTCTACTCTACCATGTTACCTCTCCTAGCACAGCTATCCTTTGAACCCTATTATGAATAATAATAAAATATGCCAGAAATTTTATTATAAATTTTGGGAGTTCAGGTCAAGGGTACAAGACAAGCTCAAGGTTTACAAAGGAACTTTTCAGGGATATATCTGTTACTTAATCAGCAAGCAATTGTTAAGTGTTTTCCATGTACTGTACTTGGCACTTGGTATACAAGTACAAAGAATAAAACAAATTCCTAGTCCCAAGGAGGTTACCTGAGCCAGTTACTTAATTTGTCAGTGTCCCCCAAACAATTTCCTAAGATGGGTTTTTAACAACTTGTGAAATTTTTTGAAATTTTTTTAATATTTTGATAATTATATTTCAATACAATTGCTTTCCTTTGTAATCCTAAATATTTTATTTTATTTAAAAACATTATTCTGAGGAGTAATAGGTGTCAGACTGTCAGTAGGATCACGACACAAGAAATGAGCCCCTGCTCTGAGACTACAAGGTGCCAAGGAGGTCCTTATCTTTCTTGGTATTGGATGCTCCCTGTACTAGTGAAATCACAGACTTCATTCCCCAAAATCCTCACATAATAACCAATAATTCAAGGAGGGCACACAGGATTTTATTGGCAACCTAAAATAATTTGTCTCCCTTTTTCACATTTAACATGTTTCAGTCCTCCTGTTAGGCGCCAGAGAGGAAGGAGGGATCGTCTTTCTCGACATAATTCCATTAGTCAAGATGAAAACTATCACCATCTTTCATATGGACA
Source organism: Petaurus breviceps papuanus (assembly GCF_028583685.1). Lineage (NCBI taxonomy): Eukaryota > Metazoa > Chordata > Mammalia > Diprotodontia > Petauridae > Petaurus > Petaurus breviceps. Next base: position 61,312,639 of record NW_027185764.1, on the reverse strand, counting down.
GCAGCAAGCAATAGAGGAGCCTCGAGCCTTCCATCCTCCGAATGTATCCCCACGTATGTTACATCCTGCCGCTCACCCACCTCAGCAGAATGCAGTGATGGTTGACATACATGACCAGGTAGTGTGCTGAAATGCTCCTATTAAAGAGATACTGTAATTCATTGAAATTTCTTCCTTTTTGTCAAGTTTCTTAATCACAAAAAAAAAAGACGTAGCAGTTTAACTTGCATATACAGGGTACCTTGAGCTCTCAACAAAATTCAAAAATCGGTGTCTTGAGTTGTGGAAAAAGTTGATAATTTAAATGGGTATTTTCACTTTATTAGTACTCCCCAGTTAAAGCGGAAAAAAAGGGGTGACAGTCTCAGAATCTCTTAAGCAGCTGTAAATGTCAGAAAAGGACCAGGGACGTTGTTGTGGCTTTCTTTTAGCTCAAGGCATCTGTGTGTATCAGGCTAAAGAAATTCACCCAATCCTGAAGATTAGAATAGGAACTTTTAGGTTGAATAGTAAAGGGATATCCTTGAGGCTTTGATCAGAGTATTCAGATAATAGTATTCAGGTTGGCATTCAGATCTGTTTGGGGGGTTCTTTTTTGGCATTCACATTCATTCTTTCCCATGAGGTAATATGACTTCATGGACAGAGGGCTGTCGCATTGTGTCTTAGAGTTAGGAAGGCCTGAGTTCAAGTCCTGGCTTTTAAATATTAGATGTGTGACATTGTCTTGTCACTTAGCTTCTCAGTGCCCCAGTCAACTGTCCAACACTACAGGTCACCAAGGGAAGGGAATTCCTTATAAAGTTTACATCAGAACCCCATACCTGCCTCTCATCCCCCCAATAACGTAAATGTTTTCCTTTGTAGAGTGAGCTCAGTTCTTTTTTCTTTTTTCTTTTTTTTGCTTTTTGGAGGGAGGATGGCAGGGCAATTGGGGTTAAATGACTTGCCTGGGGTCACTTAGCTAGTAAGTTTTAAGGGTCTGAGGCTGTATTTGAACTTTTGAATTCAAGTCCTCCTGACTCCAGGGCCAGTGCTCTACTCACTGCGCCACCTGGCCACCTCGTGAGCTCAATTTTATACTATATAAATGGAGAACTGGTTTTCCTAAATCCATTAAAAGATTCTCCACAGAACCTTTACATTACACATTTTACAATATAGGGGAAAATATGACAAACTTCTGTTTCCTAATGTGAATATTTGAATTTATTCTCTGCTGTCAAGTTCTGTCGTTTTTTGGCAAGACAGTTTTCTTTGAGGGCTTGATCTTGAGAAGAGCTGCAAGGAATCTAATTTTAAAAACTGTCTCAGTGGTTGCTTGCCTACTGTCATCTCCCCTTCAAACAGACAAACACTTCTATTTGCTAATTCCCTGGAAGATAGGTGAGTGGGTGGTCCAGTGGTTAGAGCATTGGGCCTGAATAAGAAAGACTTGAGTTCATTTGCTAGCTGTGTAATCTTGGACAAGTCACTTAACCATTGTTTGCTTCAATTTCCCCATCTGTAAAATGGGGATAAAATAACATCAATCTCCCAGGGTTATTATGAGGGTCAAATGAGATAATATGTGTAAAACACCTGGTATGGTGCCTGTCACATAGTAGATATCATGTAAGTGATGGTAATGATCATTATATGAGAAAGTAGATGATCTTCTCTCAGCCTTAGGATCCAACAATTTTTTTTTTTAAAGCAATCAGGGTTAAGTAACTTGCTCAAGGTTACATGGCCAGTTATTTTTGTGTGGGTGCCCAGTATCTGAGGCCAGAACCAATCCCAGATCTCCCGACGCTGGGGCTGGCGCTCTTATTCACTGTGGAATCCAACAAATGTTGATTAAGCTGTGAAATGTTGGAATATAAAGGCAAAATGCAATAATGAAGAATATAAAAATACTCATTTGAAAACAGTTCTAAATGTTAGAGTTGAAAGCAATTATTAATCCAGATCATTCATTTAAAAACTATGGAGCTTCCCAAAGGTCCCAAAGCTTAGAGAGTATCAGACCTGGGATACAAATCCAGATCTCCTGAGACCATCTATTACCGTTTTCAATAGACTTCCACACTTGCCTAATGTTGATATTTAATCAATTGTCTGTCACTAGTGTTCATTAACATTATATTCATCCCTTCTTTGTAGCTCCATCAAGGGACAGTCCCAGTTTCTTATACTGTAACAACAGTTGCTCCACATGGGATTCCACTTTGCACTGGCCAGCACATCCCTGCTTGCAATACACAGCAGGTTCCAGGGTGCTCCGTGGTTTTCAGTGGACAGCACCTCCCTGTCTGTAGTGTGCCTCCTCCTGTAAGTATTCATCTAAGTTCTTGTAAGATCTTAGCCATAATATGCCTTAGTGTAAGGGTAAGAATATGCCATGGAATGGAATGGAAAAGCATTTAGGAAGCACCTACTTAACTGTATGCCAAACACTGGAGAAAGAAACAGTAATATGATTCTGTTCCTGCTCTCAAGGTGTGCACCTTGCTGTTGCCTTTGGAGATTATTCCTCATCCTGCAGTTAGTCTTGGAAAGTTGCTGTGGCTCCATCCTTGACACAGCTACCAAAGTACAAGTTAACCATGTCATTCACTAGCTTAGGAAACTTCAGTAGCTCCTAATTAGTCTTTAGGAAAAATTCCTACTTCTCTATATTCTGTCTTCAACCTTCATTTTCCAATTTGTTTCACCTTGTTCCCCTTAAAGCAGTCTACATTCCAGCCAGACTTGCCATCTTCCTGTTCCCTAAACATTCCATCCCTCAGTTGCAGTCCTTTCCATAGGTTGTTCCCCCTGCTGGAATATCTTCCTTTCTCACTTCTACCTCTTAGCATCTTTAGCTTCCTTCAAGACTGTATCACTTCCTACTTGAAGATTGTCCCCCCTTCCCCACACCCCAGTTGTTAGTATTTTTTCTTCTCAAATTGTCTTTTATTTACTTTTTTCATGTTATATGCCCTTGCCCATCTACCTACCATCTCCCACCCCACCCCCAAAGATGAAGGTAAGCTCCTTGTACTATTTTGTTTAATGTTTTATCTTTGTATTCCTGGCACTTAACACAATATTTCACACAAAGTAAGTGCTTAATAAATACTGTATTGAATCAAAATAATGTGGAGTCTGCAGGGAAGAAATAATTAGGAGTCTGTAGGGAAGAACCAAAAAGTCAGTAACAATTAGTCTGGGTCCTCTACCCCAAGTACCCCTTGCTTTTCTTTCTTCCCCTTTTCTTTCCTCTCTATCCAGTAGTGTCCCTTCCTGTCTCTTCTCTTTTCTACTCCCCTCCTCTATATGGGTACAATCAATCCAGTCTTTTCCATTCCACTTCTCCATTAGCATTTCACCTGTAGGATCCCTTCTAGGTGGGTGCTGTAGTATCCTTTCTTCTCATCCTTTTCCTTCAGTGAGGGTCCTCCAACTATACCACTGTTGGTGGCAGTAAGCTAACCTTCCTGATTTAAAGGCACTTAAGAATCAAGTGTGCATAGGCAGCAGCAATCTAAAGGCAGAATGGTGAAGACTTGACAAAAGGCTGGTGAGGAGGGAAGTAATTAAGGAGAAGGGGAAGACATTAGTAACTCTTAGGTTACCAATTTTGGTGACTAGAAAGAAGGTGAATTAGGAGGGCCCATGGTTTTATGAACATGAATGATCATGTCAGCTTTAGACATTGAAATTTAGTTAATTAATAGCGTACTCTGGATTTTTCTCATTTGTTTTATTTCACTATTAATTTTACCTATTGCAAGTATTTTACCTATTTTCTCTGATAGAAGTTTTATTTTTTTATTCTTCTAAATAAATCATGGAATATCCTGACCTTATTAGCAACAAAAAATAATGTCTTTTCTCTTACAGATGCTTCAGGCATGTTCAGTTCAGCACTTACCAGTACCATATGCTGCATTCCCACCTCTTATTTCTAGTGATCCATTTCTTTTACATCCACCTCACCTTTCTCCACATCATCCTCCTCATTTGCCACCACCTGGCCAGTTTGTCCCCTTCCAAACACAGCAATCACGATCGGTATGTATACGCTTTTATTCTTTTGACTACAAATTTGCTTGAAAATTTAAATCAAGATCTGCTAATTATCTATAGAACAAAGATGTATGTACCTGATACTTCAATTTTTTGTACTATAAAAAAAGAACCTATATTTTACAAATAGATGTTTGGCATGAATTAATAATGAAGATTCATTTGAAATGAATTGAGAGTTCCTGCTTTATATATTAGTGATGTGCTACAATTTTGTTTTGCTATTCTTTTATTTGCAGTCTCAGTAGTAAAAGTAAGCTGAAAAAACAAAATACTAAAATGCTTTAAAAAAAAAAACCCTGAAAAAACAAAGCAAAACCAAAAAAAAAAGGAAGCTGAAATAAAAATCCTTTTGGAGTTTGGGGGCAGGAATTAGTTTATTCTAAGATAGCCGTAAGCCTTAGATTGACTGGAATATGTGAAAACTCTTTTTGAATATTGACTTCTCCTTTTCCTTTAAATATTCCCAGCTTTCTTAAAGATCTAGGTTTGAGCCATTTAGCACCCGTGACCTTTAAAATCACCTTTAACACCCTATTTCCTTTATCTTGCCTTTGATCCTGTTGTCTTCAACCATTTACTCTGACATTCATCCCTTTTCTGAAATCTTCAGTCTCTTTCTGTCTACTGGTTCTTTTCTCTACTGTCTATACTCCTAAGTCTTTCCCATCTTTAAAAAGTCCTTGTTAGGTAGCTGTGAGCTCTTCCACCCAGCTTGCACTTGGCTCTCTCCTGCCTCCAGGTGCAGCACCACCTCCTCTCTTTTCCTAAGGGTTTAAACTTGCCACTTCAAAGTTCACCATGGATGAAGATATTGCTGCTCTGTTGTTGACAATGGCTCTGGAATGTGCAAAGCTGGCTTTGCAGGAGACGATGCCCCTCGGGCTGTCTTCCCTTCCATTGTTGGGTGCCCCAGACATCAGGGTGTGGTGGTGGGTATGGGCCAGAAAGACAGATATGTGGGGGATGAGGCCCAGAGCAAGAGAGATATTCTGACCCTGAAGTACCCCATTGAACATGGTATTGTCACCAACTGGGATGACAAAGAGAAGATCTGTCATTATACTTTCTACAACGAGCTCCATGTGGCCCCTGAAGAGCACCCTGTGCTGCTCACAGAAGCCCGCTTGAACCCCAAAGCCAATATAGAAAAGATGACTCAGATTATGTTTGAGACCTTCAGTACCCCAGCCATGTACATTGCCATCCAGGTTGTGCTGTCCCTGTATGCCTCTTGTCGTACCACTGATATTGTAATGGACTCCAGTGATGGTGTGACCCACACTGTGCCCATCTATGAAGGTTATGCCCTTCCCTACGCCATCCTCTGTCTGGATCTGGCTGGCCATGATCTGACAGACTACCTCATGAAGATCCCGACCAAGAGAAGGTACAGTTTCACCACCACAGCTGAGAGGGAAATTGTGCGTGACATCAATCAGAAACTGTGTATGTCGCCCTATACTTGGAGCAGGAGATGGCCACTGCTGCATCCATCTCCTCTCTGGAAAAGACCTATGAGCTCCATGATGGTCAGGTTATCACCATTGGCAACAAGAGGTTCCGGTGCCCAGAAGCTCTCTTCCAACCATCTTTCTTAGGTATGGAATCTTGTGGAATCCACGAAACTACCTTCAACTCAGTCATGAAATGTGATGTTGACATCCGTAAGGATTTGTATGCCAACTACCATGTACCCAGGCATTGCTGACAGGATTCAGAAGGAGATTACAGCCCTAGCTCCCAGCACAATGAAAATCAAGATCATTGCCCCACCTGAGCGCAAATACTCTGTCTGGATTGGAGGCTCCATCCTGGCATCTCTTTCCACCTTCCAGCAGATGTGGATCAGCAAGCAGGAGTATGATGAATCTGGGCCCTCCATTGTCCACCACAAATGCTTCTAAATGGACTGTTTGTGTTTTTTTATTTAAAAAAAAATTTTTTTTGTCAAAGGGTGTGACATGTGACATGATAATTGCCCCAAAAAAGAGATGAGATTGGCATGGCTTTGTTTTTGTGGGGGTTTTTTTTGGGGGGGGGGCGTTATTTTTTGGTTTTTGGTTTTGGCGCTTGACTTGGGATTTAAAAACTGGAACAGTGAAAGTGATGAGCAGTCTAAGTATGCTGGAGGCAAACATCCCCAAAGTTCCACAGTGCGTCTTCAGGACTCTGATTGTACATTTGTTTTTTGGGGTTTTTTTAAGTAGTCATTCCAAATATCATATAATGCATTGTTACAAAGTTACAAGCCTCTGTAAAGGCTTTCAAAGGAGCACTGTAACAAAGATCCAGATGGGGAGGGGGGAGGGGGGAGGGGGAAAGGTGCTAGTATTGCTTTAAATGTAAGTTATGTAATCCTTAAAAAAAAACTTTATCTTCTGCCTTAATATTTGTTCCTTTTTTTTTTAATTGTCATCCATATGGAATGGCCCCCTAAATTCCCTCCCTGCCCCCAATGTAGATGTGAATGAGGACTTTTATAGTCTCTCTGTGAGTTTTGAGATTGGTGCCAGTACTTGAGGGAGGGGAGGAGCTTTACCTGTACACTGACTTAAGACCAGTTCAAATAAAAGTGCACACGTTAAAGAAAAAAAAAATCCTTGTAAGATCTTATTATTATATATATCTCCTCCCTTTCTTGGGTAAACTTGTGGGCGGGGGGGGGGGGGGACCGAGTTACCCTTGATCTCTAAACTGCCAAATCTAATGCTGTTTTCTTAATATTTGTCCTTAGTCTCAGCACTTAACTCTGTTGACCACCCTTTCTTTCTGAATACTCTCTCTTCTCTCACTTTTCATGTCAGTGCTCTCTCTAGGTTTTTCTCTTAACTTTTTTCTCAGGTTCTTTTGCTGGCTTTTTCATCCATGTCACGCCCAGTAACTGGGTGTTAACCTGAGGTGCTATCCTGAGCTATCTTCTCTCCATACTTTTTCTATTCTATTATATACTCCTATGGGTTTGAATATCAATACTATGCAGTTGATTCCTACATCTCTGTATCCAGCCATAGTCTGTATCCTGAGCTTCAGTCCCACATCACCAACTCTTTATTGGACATTGATTACTAGATGTCCTATCAATACCTCAATGTGTCCAGATCAGAACTCCTCAAACCCACCCCGATTCCAAATTTACTGTTACTGTCAAAGGTGCTCACATTCTTAATTCCTCAGTATTTGTAGTCTATTACTGAATATCATTTCTTTCTCCATAACATTTCTTATCTACCTGCCCTTCTCTCCACTCAGTCACTAGCCTAATTCAGGTCTTTCTCACCTCTTTCCCAGACTCCTAATTTATTTTCCTACCTCAGGCTTCTCTTCACTCCAGACTATCCTCCATACAACTGCCAATTTTCCTCAAGTGCAGGTCTGATCTTGATACTCTTCTTTCTCCCTCTCTCCTCCCCCTTCCCCAACTCTGATGTCTCCTTATTACTAATAGTATCACATAGAACTCCTCACTTGGATAGTTGGAGAACTTCACAACCTGGCGCCTTTTTGTCTTTGCAGTTTTCTTACATGTAATTCTCTTTGACACATTCCGTTTCTGTACAAAATTGACTTGTTAGCTGTTCCTCACCTGTGATGTGCCACATCCCTTCTCTCTGTCTTTACACTCTCTTTCCCCATGCCTAGAATGTACTCCCTTCTTATCTCCACCTCTTAGAATCCCTGACTTCTTTCAAGACTCCACACAAATGCTACTGACTGCAAGAGGCCTTTTCTACTCCCCTCTCTCCTCTACTACCTCCAACCAAAGGTACTAATTACCTTTCGTCCACTCAGTATGTATCTTGTATGTTCCTATATACGTACATATCTCTTTCATTAGAATATAAGTTTTTGAAGTCAGGAACTGTTTTTGCCTTTTCTGTATATTCCTGCACTTAGTACAACTTAGCACAGTGCCTGAAATGCAGTAAATGCTTAATAAATGCTTCTTGATTGATATGTTTAAAAAGAGATAAATAATACCTGTCCTTTCTACCTCTTAGGTGTTTATAATAGCCAGGTCTTCATTTTTTCAGGGACATAAGGAATAAGTTCAAGTATAATATAAATCCACCAATGATCCAAAAACTTTATTTTAGCCATCAGTTTTGTTGGCATCTACCCAGTCATGGGCAGCCATATGGCAGGGACCAAATTAAGAGTTGTTAAACTGGCTGTTTTGGTAGATTGTGGAATATGATGTAATCATGGGGCTATGGTTTGTCAGTCAGTAAATCTTTGTGGTTGGGGAACAGGGACATAAGTGAGTTACATGTATTCAGGAGGGAGGTGGTCAGAATGTGAGTCCCAGGATTGATAGTTGAGGGGGAAAGTAGGTAGCAGTTTCTAAGTAAACTGCCCATAATCTTCAGTCAAGAAATTAGGTGAAATGAGGGAGTACCAATAGAAAAAGAATTCGAAGCAGTGGGGTAGAAGACAGTATCTTGGGCCTCAGTATATTCCATATGAACAATAGTGTTGTGACCATTAACTGTAACAGGTTGCCTGTCTTCATTCATGGTCTCTTACATCTTGTTGCATGTAGGTGCAATAGCAGGTGAGTGCTGTGCACTTAAAGCAAAGCAGCAGTTACCTTGGATGTTCATAGTAGATGATTATGGCATAAAAAACTAAACTGTTAGAACCTTTCTATTTAGCAAGTTTTTCTTTATATTCGCTTTTTTTTTTTAAAGAATTGAGATAAGTAGAAGTAGCCCTTAGTTTATAGAATTTCATTTTATAGCGAGCTCAGCTAAAAAAGAGAAATCACCATATGGATTTTTTCTTTAGATGAAGACTTCTTTAAAATAGCATGCTGTTTGGGTTGGAGTGAGGAAAGACTTGTGCCTGAAAATGACTGAAAATTGGAGCCAATTACAATAAAAATTTTCTTTTGATTTTCAATATTTCTATAATCACAGTGTCAATAGTTGATATTTCTGCATAGTAGATACACATATCCTGTCTTGGTTCTTAGTTTTAAAAAATCATATTTATATATTCCACTAATTGATGTATTGCATTTACATATTTTAGGTGGCTGAAAATCATGAGTATGTCAAAGGACTGTGAAAAAAGAGGCAATTTTAAGCAGTGTGCATATCCTACAATGCTATTTTCTTTATGGGAAAAAGATTTCAAATAGTAAAAGTAGTTTATCCTTTGACATCCTGAATAGTGAAAATTAGTAACAACTCCTTCTACTTTGTATGTTATTTTCTTTAAGCAATAAGCGTTAAGTAACTTGCTCAAGGTTATACAGCCAGTTATTAATTTTGTGTGGGTGCCGAGTATCGGAGGCTGGAAACAATCCCAGGTCTCCTGACACTGGGGCCAGCACTCTTACTTGCTGCGCCACCTGGCTGCCCCTTGTATATTATTTTCAAGTTAGTAAAAGTCTATAGTAAAGTTCATTGTGGTCTATATTCCCATTTAGTGTTTCAGAATGGTGTTGTTGACAGAAGATTCATGGTCTGAAATAGCAAAACTATTATGCAAAGATTTGTTTCAAATCATAAGCTGGAAGTGATCCCAATTTGCCTGAATGTGGAAATAAAGTTTGTTTTGTGTGTATGTGTGTTTAATCAGCCATTACAAAGGATAGAAAATGAAGTCGAACTTTTGGGAGAACACCTTCCTGTAGGAGGCTTTACTTATCCTGCATCAGCCCATCCTCCAACATTACCTCCATCAGCCCCTCTCCAGTTCTTAACACATGATCCTTTGCACCAGGAGGTATCTTTTGGAGTAGTAAGTTTCATTTTTTTATTCATATTACTTTTTATATTTTTAATAATTTTACCACTATGTATATTTTTATTGCAATAGTTAATATTTTATATTAAAATAATATTTTGTGAAATAATTCTATTATTAGTATTTAATCTAAAGCCAAATATGGCTTATTTAAGTCATTGTTTTATTTCTAATTTTTTTATTATATCACACGACAAAAGTTTAAATAGTGATAGCTGTGGATAAAGTTAAGAAAAATTTTCATTTAAGGAATTTTTTCTGAATATAACAGATTAAATTATGTAATTTATTTTATGCAGATCTTATTTACACATTCTGCACTTAAAGTTTTTTTTTCATTGTATTTTTTCTAAAGTTTAGAGCTTGGCTTGAAAATAAACAAAAATATGGAGACGGGGAGTAACTGATAATGTGTTAGAGATGCCTATTTTAAAATCCATTAATTATATTTGTTTTTTTCCATTTAACCCAAGTAGGTAATTGGGTGATCAGCTCCATTTAAAGCTAAAAAAATAAAATCAATAAAATTAAAAGAATGCAACAATGGTACCTTAGAAAAAATAAACAAAAAGAAATTTCTCTAAAACATTATTTAGTCAGGAATTTGTTGGAATTAAAATTCAGAATGGCCTTTTTTGTTGTTCTTGGCTTTAATGTTATAATACATGTAGCAGATCTTTTTTAAAATCTTTTTTAAAACAAAGGAAGAAAGAAAATAGGGATGTAGAGTAGAAGTGGTATCCTTCACTGCTAATTCATAGGTGTTTGAGGAACCAAGTTGAGAATGTTTGCTAAGGCAAACCCTTTTGAAATTCCATCCTTTTTCACCTTCCTTGACATAGATATACATATGTATTAAGTCTTCTCTCCAAAACATAACATATCCATTCCAGCCTTGCCTCTCTCTGACATTTCAGTCCTGTAATCATAAGTCTGTTGTTACCTATCTCTACCTAGATACGCAACATGAGCATCTTTGACTCAACATGTCCAAAACTGAACTTCCCCCTAGACCAGATAGTCCACTTGACTTTATTCATTATAATAATAGTGGTACTGTTCTTCTAGTCTTCTCAAACATTAAAATAACATTCATCACTTTACTCTCCATTTCATCACTTATCTTGAGTATTAGTGTTTTAAGAGAAATGTGATTTTTTTTCCTTCAAACATAAAATTTTAAAAGGTTTGCTGCCTTCTCTAAGTCTTAAGATCATTCTCTGAGAATTGAAAGGGATACCAGAGTCCAACCTGTACATGAACAAAAATTTAAAATAGACTTTCTACACATCTATCAAGGATTCTCTTGGAATATTTCCAGTAGGGGACCCAGGAGGCATCTCGCTCTACTTTTGGGATACCTCTAATTATTAGGAAGTTTATCCCCACATAAAACTGAAATCCTTATCCTTGAAGCTTCTACTGGTTTTCCTGGTTCTGCTTTGTTAGGCCAATGAAAATCGGCATGCTTTTTTTTTTAAACTCTTCTACGTATTTGCCTTTCAAAGTCTTTGACTCCAGGTTAAACATCCCTAATTCCAGATTAGGAAAATTTGTGTTCAAACCACACCTTAGACACTTACTTACTTTGGGACCCTGGAAATTCACTTATCCTTTCTGAGCCTCATTTTCCTCCTCTGTAAAATATGGATAATAATGCAGTGAAGTAGGTACCATTGTGAGGATCAAATAAGACAATGTATGTAATGCTCTTAGCAAATGTTATATATGAGCTGTGGGTTGTTATTTGTCCTCCTTCTCAAAGAGGACTCTGACGTTAGGGAGGTGATGCCATAATAGACAAGTGAATTAAGTGAATTGGTTTAAGTGAGAAAGGGCTGTGCAAAGTCACTAGCCTCACTTTCTCCTCCCAAGCCATCTGGGTCCCTTTGCCAGATATAGATCAGGACAAATGCAATGGGGAACCTTTGCCTTTTCAGGCTAAGGTCTTTAATAGGTCTCAGTTTGACTGAGGCAATGCCTATTTATTCATTGATTAAGGCTTTTATTAATAAGGAATGAGGTAGAGAATGACTTCTTTGCCTAGTCAAAAAAAAAAAACTGTTTTGGAGGGGAATACTCAAGACTCTCAGGGCTTTTGGCCAAAACTGAAATGATTGCTGTTTACTTTCATTCTGAGCCATTCAGGACCCAAACTTTGACGAGTAGGGGCTCGGCTTGGGACCTATCGTTGGCCATTCTATGAAAGCCTGAGTGACTTAGGTTCTAAGGCTGGTCTATCAGATGAAGTAATGTATGTAATATTCAGCAAATCTTGTATATGATCTGTTGGTATTATCATTATTGTTCAAATAGCCTTCTGTGGTGTGATTGTAAAACTCTTTTCCACAATGTCCCGTTCATCAATGTCCACTTTAAACTATA
>NW_027185764.1:61087568-61300437 GCF_028583685.1 Petaurus breviceps papuanus | reverse complement strand
AAATTATTTTGGCTGCTCTCTCACACCATTGACTCATAGGAAGTTTGCAGTCTTCTACAGTTGAACTCTTCTCTAGCCCTTCCACCCTATGTGGTGAAGGTAACTTTTGAACCCAAGGGTAAGATTGTACTCTTATCCTTATTAAAGTTCTTTTTCAGGAAAGTCAGATTTTTTACATATTGAGCCAATTGTTTTTCCAAAGGCTAGAATGAAAGTCTGTGGGAAAAGTGGATTTGATTTGCAAAAATTTGCTTGAGAGGTAATATTTAGCTTTCAGAAAATGAATACCAATGAAAGCCTAATTGCATAATGGATAGATCATCTTTGGAGTCAGCCCCAGGACAACCTAAATTTCAGTGCCACCTGTGTGATCATGGGCAAGTCACTTAAACCCCAGCAACTCTATGCAGATTTTCATTGGTAGAGGTCATTTCCTTCTCAAGAGTTTCCTATAGCAATAAAATCACCAGCCTGTCTTTCCCCCAGGAAAACATTTTAAAGTTGTTTTTTTTTAATGAATATTACATTAAAGTGACAGATTAGCCAAGTGCGCAGGCAAATAACAGTTTTGTGGGGGTTTTTTTCTTACAGCCTTATCCTCCTTTCATGCCTCGAAGACTTACAGGGCGTAGTAGATATCGATCCCAGCAGCCAATACCACCTCCCCCTTATCATCCCAGCCTTCTACCATATGTACTGTAAGTTCTGTCTCAGCTATTTTAATGTTTTTCCCTAGTTATTAGACATTTATTGCTTTTATAATAGTTCTACCTAGATAAACACATGCACACACACACACTGTGCCTGTAAAACTTAATATAAACAAAATAATGTTGATGTGTATTTTAGGGGCATTTCATATTCAGAATGTTTTTCTTTATTTTCAAGAAGTACAAAGCAAAAAAAAAAGATAGCAAGATATAAGAATAATTCCATTTCAAGAACATTTTTGAAGTACCTATTTTGTACAAAGTACTGAAAACAAAAATAAATTTTTTTCTATCATCAAAGAATATACATCCTTCTGTGAGGACTAGATGTGTACCAGAGAAATAAGTATATGAGCCAGCAGGTGTCAAAGAAGATGAGAGACAATAGAAGAAAAGTTTCAAAATGAGAGGTTTTGTTTTTGTTAAAACTATACCTATCACTGCTTCTGGTTACTCTATTGTTCTTGCTTCTTTTAGGAAAAAGAATAGCCTCCGTCTCTGCTTTGAGACTTAGAGGAGTCCCTTCTAAAGGATTCTTAAATTCCCAATATATTTCAATTTTCCACCAGTTTGATATCTTTTTTTTTTTTTTAAACAATTGGGGTTAAGTAACTTGCTCAAGGTTACACGGCCAGTTATTTCTGGGTGTGGTGCTGAGTATCTGAGCCTGGATTTTATCCAGGTCATCCCGACACTGGAGCCAGTGCTCTTACTCGCTGAGCCCCCTGGCCGCCCCTAAGCAATTGGGGTTAAGTAACTTGCTCAAGGTTACCCAGCCAGGTGTTTCTGGGTGGGTGCTAAGTGTCTGAGCCCCGGATTCGATCTCCAGGTCATCCCAACACTGGAGCCGGTGCTCTTACTCACTGTGCTACCTGGCCGCCCCAAGTTTGATATCTTTTGTAAATATATTCTTTTGTCACTGAAAGAGCCATTCTCCTTTGAAATCTTTTTTGTACACTTGTAAATTCTCTTTGGAGGTTGGATTTTTTATGTCTAATACCTCATGTTGTAGTAGTTTTAGAAGAAAAGATGTGAAAACAAATTATTAGTTTAATGAAAGGAACCCTCCTTGACAGTGTATTGTGTAACCATTTAAAGAGTTTTCTTTGATCTAGCAAATTAGTAAAATTAGTTAACCACACCTCAAAATCAGCATTTTAGAGCTGGAAGACTACTTGGTTTTTAAAATGTCCAGTTCTTTGAAGGTAATCATATCATTTTTATTTTTCTCCATGAAATAGTAGTAGAGCTATGTATTTAATGGTGGCACAAATATTTTTTCTTTCCAAACCACTATGATGTATGAGCTATAAATATCCAACACATTTAAAATGACAGAAAAATTTGGAATAAAGTATCTCCTATAAATGCCTAGAGCTGCTCTTAGAAGTGAATTGAGCATTGGAATTCCATGTCTGTAAAAATAGATGTCTGGTCTCATGCCAAATTCTTGATAGGGACTTGACAAATTAAAACTACCTAAGTGACAATGGCTGTTAAACTATTTATAAAGTTATTAAATTAGAGAAATATGAGATATAAACCCTAGACTACCAAATCTTTCTTTCTGGCCACCACCCTTGACATCTTATTTTAACCCCTATAACTAAAATGGTTTTGCTCCACTTTGTCCCTGCAATCTCTTACTTTGGTGCCCTTCATATCAAATGTTCTGGCAATATCCTTCAGGGATAATTCTGTCTATTCTTCTCTTCCACCACACCTAATCTCACATGCCTTTTTCCACTTAAGTTTGCTTTCCTTTATCATTTTTTTGCCCAAGCTGCACGCCCATCAAAATACATTGTTCTCTTTATTTAATTTGCCATTTGTGGTCAGCCTTTTCTAGAAAGCAGACCTTCATGGACTTCAGCCTTTCTCAAACACAGCAAAACCGTCCTCAAGGGGAGGCTAGGTGGCACAGTGAATAGTGCACTGGCCCTGGAGTCAGGAGGAACTGAGTTCAAATGTGGCTTCAGACATTTAATACTTACTAGCCATGTGACCTTGGGCAAGTCACTTAACCCCAATCGCTCCTCCCAAAAGCAAAATACAAAAAAATTAGAATTAAAAAAAAAAACAGTCCTCTAATTCCCCTCCACTCCCAGTATTCACTGAGCTTTTAATTGTGTTAAATAGTAAAATTTAGTGTTCGTTGTCTTTCTTGTAGATCAATGCTTCCAGTTCCACCTGCAATAGGTCCAGCCTTCAGCTTTGAATTGGATGTAGAAGATGGCGAAGTAGAAAATTATGAGGTTAGTAAATAATTTTTAAATCAGCTTTGGGAATAGTAATAAACAAGCATATTCTAAATGCTCTTTTATAAAGAAAAGAAATGTTTTTTCTTATAATAATAGTAAAAATTTATATAGTGCTTTTAAGGTTTTCAAAGCACTTAAATTATATTTCATTTGATCCTCATATCAACCCTGTGAAGGTTAGTTCCGTTATTACAATTTTATAAATGAGAAAACTGAGGCTCACAGAGGTCAAGTCACCTATGCAGGGTTACACAGCTAGTACTTAGTTGGGGCAGGTTTTGAACATGATTGCCTGATTTCAAGCTCAGTACTCTCTCCTAAGTTATATTTCCTCTTTAACTAGGATTGATTAATTGATTCTATTTATTTACATAAAATAATTTTATTATTCCAGATGCAATCCAAAATGGAAAAACACTTATATTGTGATAAATATGTTTATTTCAAATATATTTGCTATCTTGCTTTTCAGAAGTTTAAGCTACATAAATGCATATGGGACATTCTTTGGAAATAACCAGTCATCTCTTTATTGGGTCCACTTTAAAATGCTGCCTAACTAAATGTTTAAGTAGCTGTTTAACATTTCCAACCTATGGTTGTTCAGTTCATTCAAAGACTATTGAGTGTATACTCTGTTGTTTTTGTAAACTGGTATTACTTTTCTTTAAATATGAATGTTGGAGGTTTTTTTTCGAGTTTTATGATTATTTGCTTTAGAGAATTCAAGTTAGGATTCTCCTTGCTTGTGCCATATGTATTTTTGCCACTTTATTTGTAGCATATTGCCTTATGTAATACCCTGAAATTTTTTTTTTATAATTTCTTAGATTCAGTGTGTGTCTTCTTTTTTCATTATCTTCTGGCATCCTAATTAATTTTTGTACTTGCTACTGTTTCTTCCAAATCTCTGTTGTTTTGTTTTAATACATACATTACTTGTCTTTTCAGTTCTATTCCTTTCCTAGGTTTTTTCCTTCAGTTTTATTTTTATTGATCTTTCCTTGATTTCATTAATTTTGTTATTTGCAGCTTCCATAGGTACGACCAGATCTTGGATAGTGTTATGCAGTTTCCCTGGTTGTTGTGTTCTCTTGTGTTAGTCTTTTTCTAGTTTCATTTTTCCTTTTGTACTTTCCCATCCATTGTTGCTTCAGCTTGGATTTCTGTATTGCTTGAGGCTTTCCAGGAAGTTGTAGCAGCAAGCACCCCAGTGTCCCCAAGGTGCCTGCTCACACAGGTTCTTGGATCTGCTTTGTTAAAGGAAAGCAACTCAAAATGGGTTAACAAGCTTACTTTAATCAGTCAGACCATATATCATTTACCTTGTTCAGGGCAAAAAGGTCAGCACCCTGAACCTCAAAATATACAGGCATAATTATCAAGACAGAAACATCAAGTAGACAGATTTCCAAACTGTCCAACCATTACATCCATACCCAGTCAACATCTGGGTTTCCACATTCTGGGTTTTTCAAAGCCGGGGGACTCTCAACAACGGCTTCCCAGAATTCAGATCAAATCACAAAACACTTCTCAAAGTGAGTCCCAAAAACAAAGCTACACATCAGGGCTTATATAGCCTTCTCCTGGCTCAGAGAATGTAACAACCTTATTGACCCACTGGCCAATCAAGAAGTATCTACTGAAAAACAAGCCTCCCTCCCCAGACTTCAGGTGCACTTTAGCCTAGGGGCAGGGAAGATCTTTAAAATTTACATTCGCATTACAGAAGTAAATATAAAAATTTTTTTTCTGATAAATTTCCCTGTTGCAAAGAAAGAGACATAATCATTATGTTGATCATTCTTTTTCATCAGTATTAAAGCCATTTGTAGTAGTTAACTTTTTAGTACTCACCAAGAACTCTAGTTGTAAAGAACTATCTTTGAGTCAGAAATTCTTGTTTACCTCTTCTTGGCTTTCCCTTCCCTAGCATCAACAATGTCAGCGGTGCACATTAAGTTGTGCTAAGCAGGAAAGGAAGAGAAGTCAGCATTGGAACTCGTAAAAAGTATTATTAATAATGCCTTTTGCTTTTTACTTCATAGTAATTTCCCAATATTTCCAGCCCCTAGAGCCTCTCCCATTCATCCCAAAATTTTTTAGGACAACCAGGAGAACCACCTTTTTCCCTTTTTGGTTGTCTGCCTAAGTCACTGTCCATGGAACCCTGCTTCAGAAGAATTTGAAGAGATAAATGTAACAAAAAACAAAGTGGGACAGGTGGCAAAATGGACAGAGCACAAGCCCTAGAGTCGGGAGGATCTGTGTTCAGGTTGGGCCTCGGACCAACCTGAACACTGTTTTGTGTTAACTGTGTGACCTTGGGCAAGTCACTTAACCCAGAGTGCAAAGTTGATTATGCAGATGAATAAATAAAAGGCAGCAAAGTTATGCAGATGAATTGTGGTGGGGGTGAGGTGAATTTTGACTGTACTTTGAGTGGTAGGGTTTTGTTTAAATCAAGTATTTATCTAGCTGAATTTTCTTCCTCACACCATTCCAACCACACTATTAAACTGTCCTGATGATGAAGTATATTTGATGGAGAAGACACAAAAGTGAATGATACCAAAATCATAAGTAGAATTTTCAAATGAATTAAATACCTTGTCCATACTTACAGGCATTACTAAATCTGGCAGAACGACTGGGAGAGGCTAAGCCACGTGGATTAACAAAAGCAGATATTGAACAGCTTCCATCTTACCGGTTTAATCCGAACAACCACCAGTCAGAACAGACCTTGTAAGTGTTTAACTGTTGGTTAAGTCTATGTTAAGAACGTGTTTTTATCTTTTTAGTTTGGATTCTACATTGATATTAGGAAACCATATGCTTTTTTTCATTTATTTCATATTTCATATCTTTACGTTAACTCTAAAAGTTTCACAGATCGTATAAAAGATTGATAATATACTTTTTTACTGCAATAATCTATTTGAAGAAGCACTGTTGGGGTATTAAAGTAGGAATTATTTTATATTTGCTCAGAAAACACCTTTATTATTTTTTAAATTAAAAAACGCCTCTAAGCATAGAATAAAACAAGATTTCTTAAAGTTTGTTCAGTTTTAAATGTTAATTTCATGATAATTGTATATTAATAATTTCAATTTAAGCTTATAATTTAGGAGGAAATGTTACAGAATTTTGATGTATAGTATATGACAATTTCTAAGATGTTTCCAGATAAAACAGAACAAAAAAACCCTAAAATATGTTTTACTTTGATAGCATTATTCCATTGCTTTGTTTTCTCCTTAGGTGCGTAGTATGCATGTGTGATTTTGAGTCAAGGCAGCTGCTTAGAGTCTTACCCTGTAACCATGAGTTCCATGCCAAGTGTGTTGACAAATGGCTTAAGGTAAAGTAGAAGTTTCTGTTAGATAAACTTTGACATATGCTTTTGTTTTCTCCTCACCATAAATGTAACAGGTTCCCCAAAGCTCTTATGTTGAGGTTTGTTTTTGATGGAGAGTATTATGTGGTAGAGGTATGAGGGACATGCTTTTGGAAGAGGCACATAAGGAACATTCCAAAATAATACAAAGACTCATTCCAAAAGTATAAGCAATTTAACAGTAACTGAAAAATATACTTCTTAAATAGCTGTCATAGAATCTGAGTTGGAAAGAGCCCCTGCAACCATCTAATTTGGGGACAGCAAACTAGGCCTGAGGGCCAGATTTAACCTATAGCCTGTTATACATCCCATAACTAAAAATGATTTTTATATAAAATTTAAAAAAACATTCTTGGGTCAAGGGCCATATAAAAACAGGTGCAGGCCATAATATGCTGACCAATGATTTATCCCAACCTATGCCTTTACAAGAATTCCCTCTGTGACATCTCTGACAGTTGAGTCACCTAAGCTGTACTTGAAGAATTTCAATGAGGGAAACCTGCACCCTCCAAAGGCAGCCCATTCCACTTTTCGGGTAAAAATATTAGAAATATTTTCATTAAATCAAGCCTAAATGTCATTCTTCTGTTGTTCATGGATCTACTTTAAAGGGCAGTTGTAGGCTTGAATCTATTGCCACCATCTTCTTAATTCAGATTTGACATTGGAATAGTATGAGACACCCCCCCCAAGTCACTAAACATTTAACAGAAGTTTTATAGCTTCTTAGTTTCTCTAGATGTGACCTTTCCTTGCCACCCTCTGAAAACACATCTCGTCTGTTAAGTCTTCAGTGTGTGGTAGTTCCCATGGTCTTTGACACCCATGAAGTCTGAGAGGCAGATCCCATGTGGCTAGTACTTATTTTGCCTCTGGATGACCAGGAAGCTGCAGCAGGGAAGCCAGGGCCAATCGGGTTCTAGGCTTGCTGGTATAAAGGCTAGAGAAGGAAGCTGAAGTCAGTCAGTTCCCTAGAATAGCTTTGTTTTCTCTTAGATAAAGCCTCCTCATGTTGTAGGTGGGAAGAAAGAAAACACTCTTTCCTGTCACAGGGGCCAAACAGAACATGAATAATCCTTCTTCCACATTTCAGCCCTTCACATACTAGGAAATGGATATCATTTCCCATCATGAGGCTTATCTTCTGACTTAGAAAAACAACCCCAGCTTTCTTAAACTGATTTTCATATGATATGGACTGTTCATATGATATGGTCTGTTCATAACTGAGCACAACACTTCATATGTTGTCTGGCCAGGGCAGAGTACAATGCAACAGTAATTTCCTTAATCTTATTTGCTATACCTCTCTTAATGCAACATGGCATCTGATTAGCTTTTTAGACTGTCATTTTTCACTGTTGAGTCATGTTGAATTTGTAGTATACTAAAATCATCCAGTCATTTATAGATGAACTGCTATCTTTCTAGCTATATCTCCCCCTCCTTATATTTGTGGAATTTTTTTGTAAACTTAAGTATAAGGTTTTTATTTACCCTTATTATATTTCATCTTATTGTGTATGACTCAGCTTTCTAGTCCAGGGGTGGGGAATCTGTGGCCATAAGGTCACATATGACCTTTTAGGTCCTTGGGTTCAACCTTTTGACTGAGGCCATGTTTTATGGAACAACTCCTTTTATTAAGGGGATTTGTTCTGTGAAGTTTGGATTCAGTCAAAGGGCTACATTTGAGGACCTAGAGGGCCACATTTAGCCTTGAGGCCACCCCTGTTCTAGTCTATTAAGATACTTCTAAATCCTAATTATCATCTGTCAGATTGGCTATCCCAGGTTGTCATGTGCAAATGTAATAAGCAAATCATCTATGCCTTTATTCCAGTCATTGTTAACAAGCACAAATCCCTGGAGCAACTCCGTTGAAGACCTTATTATAATTATACATTTAACCCTTAAAGATTTTACTGTTCTTCAACCAATTCCAGAGCTACCCAGTTATACCATCATCCAGTCCAGATCTATCCATTTTGTTCAGAAGAAGCACATTAAACTTTGTTGAATGCTTTGCTAAAAACCTAGGCCAAATGTGTAGCACTCTCTGATTTACTAATGTAGTACTCAAATGGATCTGATTTCTTTGACTCAGGAGTTCCCTTTACATTGCAGATTATAACCTATCCATGCTTGTCCATCCTTTGCCACTTGTCCATGTCCTCCCAAAAGTTTACCATAAGAGATCCACTCAATTGTGCTGGAGGCATTCCTCACTTTCTCCCAATATCATGAAGGTACTAGTGGAGCAGTGTGACTGTTCACCTTTTCATCCATCATTCTTGCCACATGACTAGTCCATCTTCCATAGCTCCCTGATGACATCTTTTATTCTTGTTCAGCTGTTAGACATACTTTATAGGGTGTCCATCCAAATGCATATGGAAATCTAAGCAATAGACCTTCTTCCTGAGTGGATAGACCAAACTCCTTTGAATGATTATAGATCTTTTCTAGGGGGCTCTGAAATGTTTTGGGTTTTGATGCAATCATTGAAATGTTATCTGCAAATAGCCCATCTGAAAGAATTCACCATCCCTACAAGAATCTTTATTCGACCTAGACTTAGAGCTGGATCTACTCTCCATGCCCTCCCAGTGGCATGTATCCTTGGCAAGCATTTGTCTCATTGTTTTGTGTCTCATCTGATGTTAATGATCCGAGGATCATTGAAATAGGGTTGTTTCTGTTGTTAGTAGTTTGGAAGCAATCTTGAATGATTGTGATGTATAAATGGGAAACACTTTGTTGAAAAAAAGCTTTTAGGGGGGGGTGACTAGGTGGCGCAGTGAATAGAGCACCAGCCTTGGAGTCAGGAGGACCTGAGTTCAGATTTGGCCTTGGACACTTAACTAGCCATGTGACCTTGGGAAAGTCACTTAACCCCAATTGCCCTCCAAAAAGAAAAAGAGCCTTTAAAGAAGTGTTTTGTTTTGCTAAACTCTGTTAAAAAGGGACATGAGGTTACACTGCCATGTTTTTTGATGAAAGCGTATTCCCTCTTTGCTCAGTACTAGCATTTCTAGAGATTTCTAACTATCTTTTAAGTAATATATATGTTCTAGAATTTTTTCAGGATTTGTAGTCAAGTTCACTGGCTCTGGTTTGCAAATTCACTATTGTCTCTTTTTTAAAAATTGAGATTATTTTACCCTTCTCCAGTCCTATAGTACATTCCCCCATTCTTCACAATCTTTATCTCTTTTTTTTTTGTCCTCTCTCCACAATCTTTCAGAGAATCCTAATATCATACCTTAGAATAGGGTTTTTCTGGGCCCCATGACTTGAATTCACTAAGAATGAGATGCATTGTTACTATGTCCCTATTTATGCTTGGTATTTGGGGGAGATTTTATATGACATATCCGCTCTCTCTGTCTCTCTCTCCCTCTCTCCTTCCTCCCCCCCACCGCGTTGTGTGAGCAGCATATTGTAAAGATTAAAGTGCTATACAAATATGAAATTTTTTTTAATCTCAGCCTATGATTTCATTGACATAAAGGATAAAGGTGAGGAGACCCCCTCTACCAGTGTAGCTCTGCAGTTTTCTTTTGTTTTTTTCCATTAAGTCTTAGAGAATTGCTGAGACATTGAGAGGGTAAGTGACTTGTTGTAGTAGCAAGCACCCCAAGCGTCCTCAGGGTGGCTGCCAACACAGGTTCTTGGATCTGCTTTGATAAAGGAAAGCAACTCAAAATGGGTTAACAAGCTTACTTTAATCAGTCAAATATGTATCGTTTACCTAGTTCAGGGGAAAAAGGTCAGCACCCCGAACTTCAGAGTATACAGACAGAATTGTCAAGTAGACAGGTTTCCAAACTGTCCAACCATTACATCCATACCAAATCAACATCTGGGTTTTTCAAAGCCCGGGGGGCTCTCAACAATGGCTTCCCAGAGTTTCATCTGATCAAATCACAGAACACTTCTCAAAGTGAGCCCCAAAGCAAAGCCTTACATCAGGGATTATATAGCCTTCTCCAGGGTCAGAGAATGTAACCACCCTCTTGACCCACTGCCTGATCAAAAAGTATGTACTGAAAAACAAGCCTCCCACCCCAGGCTCCAGGTGCACTTTAGCCTAGGGGCAGGGAAGATATTTAAAATTTACATTCCCATTACACTTGTTGAAGATCATACATTCTTATGTACAAAAAGCAGGACTAGAACCCAGGCAACTCTCTATCCACTAGTCAGCACTGCCTTTCACATCATCATCAATCTCTAGTAGAATTCTGTGTCCAGGAAGCATTAAGGGCTTGGAAGAATGGGGAAATCAATTCCAATTCAATAAGCATTTCCTTTTTAAGCCAAATCAAGTGTATTGCTCTTAATTGTCTTCTTTCTTGTATACCAGAAAGGTCTTAGATCTAATAATCCTTTACATTGGGACTTCATTTTACAGGTTGCAGAGTGCTTTTACTTTCCTTACTCTAAAAACTTCACAAAAATCCTGTAAACAAAGTAGGTGCCGTTATCTGAATTTAACAACTAAGGAAAGAAATTGGGCTACTGTCTGTTACCTAAAGTTATCATTTTATCCCACCTCTTTGCCACATGCCTAAAAAACTACTTCCTCACCTCTGAGTGTTAGAATTCCTAGTTTACATCCAGGCTCAAGTAATGTGGTAGCCCTTCTTGATTGTCTTGTTAATGTTCCTGTCTTTCCCCTCAGTTCAGTGTGAGCTTTGAGGGTAGGGACATTCTTTCATTTTGTCTTTGCTTTCCTGCCTGTCATAGCTATTTAATGCTTATTAGAATAGTGGCACCAAAACTAGAATCCAGCTTTTTCTCATTCCCAGCCTGTTGCCTTTTCTGCTATGCCAGCTGCCTCTGGCCCTCAAAGGGTGATTTTCTATATTGAAGGAATCAAAAACATTCTCTTTCTCATATCTTATTCTTTTCATCTCCCTTTTTCCCCTTTCTATCCCTTCTACCTCTTCATCTTACTATTATCAGACATAAGTTTATAAAGTAGTCTAGGCTTTTGCTATATTCACAATAATCTTATTGCTGAATAAATTTAAATATAAGAAATTATAATATTGTGACTCCATATTGAAACAGAACCACCTAAAATGATTTTATATTTCTGTTTAAAAGGAAGTGAAGTAAAGGTACATTCAAGTTCTTTTCCATTCAAGCAGGCTAGCATAATATAGTTTAAGTTAAATATGTTTTTATATATGTTACAGAATTACTGAAGCAAGAAAAAAGGTCAGGGTTGGAATCTTGTTTGTTCACAAGTCTGTGAATCATTTATATGACTTGTCTTCTTGGTAATATAGTGTACAAATGGATTCATCCCTTTAATTCCCCATTGTTTGTAATACTGGTTCTTTTGTGTCCCTTTTTTAAAGAAAGCACACGCACACACACACATGGTGAGGGTGAGGGGGTTGTATCCTGATATACTGTTATCTTCACTTAAGTCTGTTGATGTATTGGAGTAGTTTCCTCCTTGGAGGAAATTACTGTAGAGCTAGTGCATAATATAGTAAAAAAAAAAAATCTTTTTTATATGTCATAATTTTTTTTGTACATAGGCCTGACCAAAAACAAAGTCAAGCATTTTTTAAGTGCCAACTTTGGTCCAGTCATATCTGTCTAATCTAATAAGTTTGGGGATCTAGAAATGATTTCTGATTTTTTTTCCCCAAGTATGAGTATTCTTTATTTTGTGGACTATTCTATCAAAGCCAAAAAGGCTAATAATGGTGTTTTACCTTGTAAAAGAGGAAGGGAATAGCATATATACAGCACCTACTATGTGCCAGGCATTTAATATTTTACAGATATTATCTCATTTGATTTTCAACCAAAGACAAACCTTTCTATCCACACTACCTCTCAAAAAAAAATTAGATATGTTCATTTGAAGCAAATGAAACTTTGCTTGGTTATATGTTTCAGGTGCTAATGATTTGACTTGCCAAAGATGAAATGATGGAAAAATTATTAAATATGTGGATGGAAGGTCAAAATCAACAAAATATGACCTTAAGCCCTGTCATTACTAAAGAATAGTAAAGATATTTCAATGTTTAAAACGCTGACAAGGTAGAAGTTATACATACATGAAAATTCTTAGTGCTTAGGAAGAAAATTCCTCAGTAGGAAGTGATTTGAAAGACTTGAACTGTATTATGGTTTATGAAATGTTAAAAATGAGTATTGCAATGGCCAGAGTGAGTAAAAATATAACTTCTGGGCAGCTAGGTGGCACAGTGAGTAAAGCACCGGCCCTGGAGTCGGGAGGACCGGAGTTCGGTTCCGGCCTGAGACACTTAACACCCATACAAAAATACTAGCCATGTAACCTTGGGCAAGTTACTTAATCCCAATTGCCCTCCAAAAGGCAAAACATATATATATATAAAACTTCTAAGTATTCTTAGGTACTTAAAAAAAAAAAGCAAAATGCAGCCGTCTCCGTGAGTTAGCATTAAATGAATGGACTTTATTGAAATTCTAAGTTTGATTCATTCATAAAGAGTCTAAGGAAAAATATTACTTCAGCATAAATACCTTTTGAGTTGAAGCCCATATTAGCATATTTTTTACCCACATTCCTGATCAAGGCTACCCTGAGGCTAAACCTCCTGTGATACTTACTCCTTAGAACCAGGTAATAGCAAACTACAGCCCAGGGCCAAATCTGGAACATCCTCTGTCTCTATTGATAAAGCCCAAGAAGCTAAGAATGACTTTACATTTTAAAATAAAGTTAATTGGATTTGGCCTTCTATATTATTTTGTGGACTTCCTCCTTATCCCTCTCCCTCCATGTAACCTTGTAGGCAGGGGAACTCTTGATTTTTTTTCTTTGTATTCCCAAGACTTGGCATATTACCTGATACTTGATAAGTATCTAATAAGTTTTAAGTTTATTGGTTACTTGATTTGCTAATATATTTGGTAACAAAGCTGTTTTGGGGAATGGTTCTTGCTTTTTTGAAGATATTTTTGCCCCAAGTAATCTCTTCAGTAAAACTTATCAATCTCAGTAAACCCCAGATCACCCAATAAATTTAAGTTGTGTGCCTGTGAATTACATGGATCTAAAAATTCTCTTCATTACTAGGTGGTAAGTTCCTTAAAATCCATCTTTGTTCATCTTTTGTTTTGCACCAGCCCTTCCTCCAGGAGTCTTCTTTAGTAAATTACACATAAACATTTTCCCAGGAAGATTTTTTTTTACTTTTGAATTCCATATTCCCCCCGCCCCCCAGTCCCTCTCCCATCCATTGAGAAGGCAAGCAATATGATGCTCATTATCTACATTTTGATAAATACTTACTGAATAAATTAGTGTAGTCCATGGATCCAAAGGAAAGGTCACCAGCTTTATGTGTTATTATTACTTGAGAATGACAACAGTTCCATTAGGAGAAATGTATAAAACCACCACCCTATGGATAACTTCACCCATGCACAAAAGAGAAAGCTGAAATGAATGGTGTACAGATTATGTGATCCAAATATAATCAGCTGCTTTGCCCAAATAGAAACTGTTCCATACAAAATTTCCAGATTGCCACTAGATGTCACTCTGCCATATTTCACCAAAAAATTGCCCTGAAGTAAGTCCACTTTTGATTATTCCTAAATTTAAGCCAAAGTTGAGAGATAAACCGTTCAAAAAAAAAAAATCACAGGCCATGAAGAAAGAAAAGATGATTTCAGTTAGGCTAGAGTTGTAGGGAGTTATTTTGTTGCTATTTTTTATAAAATGGAGAATATAACCACATAAAATTCTATTCCGTAAGTAAAATTAAAAATACATAATCCAGTTCTGTATAGTTACAGCCACTTAAGGGGAGAGAATAAGGGTGGTAAATTAGAAATAAAATTCACATAGAGTGCTCTCATAATTCTCAAAATTCTCATAGAGTGCTCTCTTCTATCCTTGTGGCATCTTACTGACATGAATTTCTACATTAAGAAGCAATTTGTCAGGGCGGCTAGGTGAAGCAGTGAGTAAAGTGCCTGCCCTGGAGTCAGGACGACCTGAGTTCAGTTCTAGCCTCAGACACTTAACACACACACACACACACACACACACACACACACACAAAAGTAGCCATGTAACCTTGGACAAGTTACTTAACCCCAATTAACAACCCTCCAAAAGGCAAAAAATAAAAAGAAGCAATCTGTCGGTTTTCTTCTGATTTTAAATTTCACAGTGCTTTTGTTTTACTTGGATAGTTGTTTATTTTACCCATGAAAATCTGAAAAAGTTGGCCAGGTAGGAAGGTATTACTTTACTTTAAAAATTTATGTCGAAACCTTAAATAATAAAGAATTACAGGTTTAAAGGAGGAAGGATCCTTAGAGTTCCTCTAGTCCAACTAGGAAACAGTACCAGAATGGGGAAGTGACTTGTCAAAAGTCATAGGGATAGAAAGTAGCAGAGTCAGAATTTAAACACAGGACTATCTGAGCATAATGCATATAAAACAGTTTGCAAACATGTCATATGCAAGACCTAGATATATCTAGGTGGTCTTTTTCATTATGCCTTTCTGTTTTCAGTCAATTTGTGTAACTGTTGGCCTAAAAGACCTTTTGATCAAAAGCTAAATACTGCCTTTTATTGTTTTTTAAAAGATTGATTTTATTCCATACCACCTAAAGATTATATATTTAACTATGTTCATGGGTGAAGTGAAGCTAAATGCCAAATGTTCCCAACCTAATCTAACAATTATTCACCTTTTATATTTTGCTTTACAAGTTTACAAGAGCCAATACTATTTTTTTCTGGTTTATGTATGAGAAAACTGAGGCACGTAGGAGTTAAGTGACCTCCCTACCATCAGTTAGCTAATATGTGTCAAGATTTCAAACCTAATTTTTATTCCAAGCATGTTCTTTACTGATTCTCCCAAGCTGAATTACTTAAAGTATCTTTTTAACTATCTTCATTTGAAAAATAAATATTATAATGGAAAGAAATGTGTTTCTTTGAATAAATATGTTTCTAAATTATAACTCAATCAAGTCTTTATCTTACAGGCAAATCGTACCTGCCCAATTTGTCGAGCTGACGCATCAGAAGTGCATCGTGATTCAGAATGACCAATCTAAGAGCACAAATTTAGTTTGGGTGTTCCTCATCACATGTATATATGGACTCTCCATTGAATTTACCTGTGTGGCTTCCAGCCTTCCCCTTACCAAAAAGGTCAACTGACCTTTCTTTGCACTGTGTGATTTAATTAATTATAAATCTTACAATTAGTCCTCACAATTATGGGATTGTTATACTAACAGTGTGATTGGAACTCCAAAGACTTTTTCTTTAGCTTAATTTTGTGTGTGCACTAACATTCCCTGGTTTTTGTGTGATCATTCCGAGTGTTGCTGCAAGATTACTGTGGACGTGATCTTAGCATGTGCTTTTATAAAGAGTGGTAGCTCCAAACAATATAGCAATCTACCTTATATAGAGCCTTCAGAAACTGTGAGTGGAAATGAATGAAATGTATGAGTCTGATGGTAATATATACATGTATGTCTGCAAGTGTGCAAGTATTTGTGTGAGGGTATGGTAGCGTATTGTATGTGTGAGATCCTATATACCAGCATGTACTGAGAATGTGTGTAGTGTTAATTATGCTGCATTGTATAATCTTGTGTGTTATTTAAGCAGTACTAGTACTGTACACTGGTTTCTTTCCTTGTGTTTGCTGTGCACACTGAATGCTAAGGGTGCATCAATTATAAGCATTTAGTATTCTCTCCCCCCAGTGCCCTCCCAATATAACTAATGACACAAAGACCATCTTGTTCTTCAGGTTGCTATTAAATACTTTTGCTTTTTGGTGGTCTCAGCTCTGGCCACTTATAGAAAAGGTGTTCCAGGACCTGATTTTTAGAGTCTTTTATGAAAGTGAATTTTAAAATGTCAGGCTTGCTGTTTCCTTTTAGAAGGGTGCAATATCACACATAATCAGTTAGCAATATTAACATGTTCAATCAGTAATTTAAATGTTGATTATGTTCCCGTCTCCTTAACATTTCCAGAGAGCTTGTTAAATAATGTACCTGTGACTTTTTTAAATGGTTAGATTTTTATTTGTCACTAAGGATATTTCCCAGTCCCATACAGTCCCACCTCCTGAAATTTGGCATTGTCCTTCACCAGAATCTTAGTTTGTGTTAACCGGTTGAAACCTAGATTCCTGGCACATATTCCTTATTGAATAGCGCAAGCAAAATTAAATTTTGAGGAAATGACATTTCTCTTCCTATAAAGTATTTTAACTAAAATTCTGATTCTGAACATAGTCTGTCTAATTCTCTTTTGGAGAATACCATTTCCCACTGTTTTCCTTTGAACTTGTGTGGTATGGATGAACTCCCTGATGAGACCCCTACTTTTTTTTCTTAGTCAGACCTGGGGTTGGGGATGTGGTGGTGGTGTTTTTTTTTTTTCCTTGCATGAATGAGTAAAGTGTAATACAATCAGTGTCCAGGATGTTAGCAGTATAAAAGAGGATTCCGTTCTTGGATTAGAACATAATGCTGTGAAAAAGGAGTTAACCTCCCCTCAATTGACCTGAATAATGTTATAGTTGCGGTTTTGAATAAACTGATTCACTTACCATATCTCAGATTGCTTTAGGTTGTTTTTCAGTAATAGAATTAGATTGAAAAGAGTTACATTTCTTGAATCCCTCTGCTTCTTACCTTGGGTTTAACATTGTCACTTTGGTTGCAATACCTGAGCAGCACACTTAATTAGCAGTCTTGTCCCAGCTTTAAGTTCCTTGTGTCATAACTTTGGATGCTTCAGATGCCATTCAGCTTTAGTGTCAGTTATTTTTTTTTCAGACAGTGTTATTGCTACCACCATGCTGCTTTGCCCTCTATCGAAGGCTCTACAGACTAATCGCAACATGAAGTTGAGTAACGTAAAACAAGCACAATTTTACCCATTTTTCAGACACTGTTGACTCCTACTTAGTTAAAAAAAAGATAGAATTATAAAACTTTTTAGTCTGCCCATATTTGTCAGATCGTAAGAGCACTAATGAAATAAAACAACGATTAAAAATATACAGCATACTATTTTTTAAACTGTTACAGAACCCTCCCCAAAAATGTGGTAGAGTGGAATTATTGACACAACCAACCACAAACCAATTAACTCATGTATAGTTAACCTTTATTTTTTTAAAATAAGGAAATCATGTTTAAAATTGCATATGCCACACATCTTATACATACTCTTTTATATAGCTGCAAAAAAATCTTTTTATCTGTACAGAACTAACAGTAACACAATTACACTCAGTATTCACTTTATTGAAGCATGCAAATAAAGCACTTTTTCTAATTTAGATAGAATACATAATTAACAAGGCACATTGTACTAATATGTAGATAAAGTAGGTTTTTTTTTCCCCTTAAACTTAAGAATTCTTGTCATAATGTCCCTTTTTCCAGTGAAGCAGTTGACAATTTAGGGGGCAATAAGGACTAATTTGGTAAAATACTGAATTTAATTGTTGTACTCTTGTAGCTAATCTGAAATTTTAAAAAATATTATTTGCATGGGACTCTTGGAGATGTGTGCAGATTTATTCCGTATGGTTAGTGTGTATTTAAAGCACACATGCGTGTGTTCTGAATCATCTCAGACTAGCTACATTGAACCTCCTGCCCTGTTAATGGCTGACAAAAGGGAAGAGGTTTCATGCTCAGCTGTTACTGCCTTTGGATTAATGCACACTTATGTGTCTGACTCCACACCCAGCAGTGGAAATTCACAACACCAGAATCCAGTACAGTATTTATGTTTATTTCCTTTCCCCTCTTTCCTTCCAAAAATGAAAATGATTGGCTTT
Source organism: Petaurus breviceps papuanus (assembly GCF_028583685.1). Classification (NCBI taxonomy): domain Eukaryota; kingdom Metazoa; phylum Chordata; class Mammalia; order Diprotodontia; family Petauridae; genus Petaurus; species Petaurus breviceps. The sequence continues at coordinate 61,282,184 of NW_027185764.1, read as the reverse complement.
ACCATCTTAGCTCTGCTGTGTTGTTGCATGAATTGTCAACTTTATTTGATTATTTTTGAAAGAGAGATGTCAAGGCCTCCAGATATCAAAATCTCATTTTCTTACTGAAAGTTTTTCAAGCAAAATGGGGGAAATGTGTAAGTATGTTTAGGTTTTATACGATCTCTTAACTGTGATTTATTAAAACTCTTAAAATTTAGGCCTCTTGTAAATAGTTTGGATGGGATCTACCAACTCAGTTTCATTTTAGGAAAACGTTTTTGATGGAGATATCTTTGGGCCACCATTAAAACTGTTTTCATTTTCCTTTTGGTACATTCAGTTACCTCATTTTGCTGTTTGTTTCAAATTTGCTAATGATTATGAAAGCTTATGAGTTTTTTTGTTGGAAATCATATTTGTTGAGTCTTTCCTCATCGTACTCTATTGTATCATTTAATGTAGTTTTAAATGTATTATAAATACCTGTAACCAAATCATTTGAAGGCTTGATAAATTTTTAACAAAATTTGTACATTTTTTATGAAAGTTACTAGTAATGCTTTACTAAGTAGTGCAATGAATTTTTATTTTTAATCCCTGTGCCCTATTTTGGAGTTGAGAGGGTTGTTCAGTAATAAATGTATGACGTATACTTAGAATTTCTTGTCATTCTTCCTGGTTTTGTTTTTGGGTATGTAAGCAGATTACACTCGGAGCCCCCAAACTTTGTTTGTATAAATGATGTCTGAGTGTTTGGAGGGTGCGCAGAATACTTCTTCACTCACTGAATTGAGCAGTAAAGTACAAAAAACAGGGTATCCCAAAAATCTTAGTGCAGTTTTAAGCCATTAAGGCTTTTATAAGGCAGTTAATGAACCTTTCAACCACACTATGATTTTAGGGACACCCTGTACAATATATGCTTCTTTTTAGAACAATACATAAAATGTGGCTGAAAAGCATCAACAAAAAAGTCTTAAAATATAAGTTCTTCTCAGGCCTCTTTTAGACAGCCTGGTGCACCACATTGCTGATTATCTAGACTTGTGTCCATGTTTCTGTTTTATGTGCTGCCCACAGAGACGGCACAGGAAAACACTTGGGGATGTCAGTCACCAATGTTTCATCATGCAGAAGTCCTGTTTGTTCTCTGATTTTTTTTTTCATTTTGTTTCCTCAGTAACTCAAGGGGGGGGGGGGGTAATTTTCTTCTATTTTGCCCTAACTATGCATGGAATTCTTTTTTCGGGCTGGTTTCTTGACACCTCCCAGCTTCTCCCCAAGACATACTTTTATCCACTTACATGTTTATTTTCTTGATTATATAAATTGGTTCAGAAGCAGTTTATGGTCATCTAAAGCAATATAGAATGGCTATACAAGAAGAGTTGGGATAAAGTGAGTCGAGCTTAATTTTCTCCTCTTTTGATATGGGGGGGGGGGGTGGCGAAGCTTAGAGATTCTGCAGAGCATAGCTAGGCCCTAAATACTCTGCCTACCTTGGGTCACAATTAATCCAGGGGAGGAATGGGAATCTTAACCTAAGTAAACCCTCTGATAGATGTCCTAAAATACAATCAGAAAATGGATCCTCCTTCCTTGTCACTTTTTTTTCCTTCATTTACAGCTTTTATACAATCTTACCTTCCCCATTAAACTTCCTTAATGGATCTGATTATAAAAGTATCAGCTTCCAAAATTTTTTTTTTTCAAAACAATGTGATTTCTTCTTTGCAGCAGAGAATAATGTTCTTGTGGTTTATTTGGTTTTTAAAATGTGAATGTTCTTGTAACCTAATTAATAGATCATATGATAGTCCATGAGTTTTGGGATTTTACACCCTCAGAATTACAATTTCTTAAATAGAAGGGACCTTAGAAATTCAACCACTCATTTTCCAAATGAGAATACTTAGGTTCTGAAAGATTATGATTCTCCTCATGTCATATAACCAGTAAACTGCAGAATCAAGATTTTGAACCTTGATCAAGAAATAAAGTTTTAATAAAGGAGTTATTTTCTTATTCCAAAGTCCAGCACTATTCCTTAGTAGCTATTTTTAGTAATGGCTTAAAATTATTCTAAAATGATTGCCTTCTTTATTAAGCATTGCTCACATTTATATGATGCTTTATAGTTTACAAAGCACTGCCCTCACAATAACCCTGAGAAGTAAGAGGTATAAATTTTATTATCCCTATTTTACATATCTAGAAACTGAAGAAAAAAGGTTCATTGGATTGTGGTGAATGGATAATAGTCCTTCATATCAGCCCCATCCCACCAGTGTTCTTATCTCATTCTTTTCTACCTGACCATTCTGTACACATTCTGTATTTATATGGGTCTGTGGAAAGGGGTGCTAGCTCCAGAGGATACATTCGTTGTGATCTTAGTTAAGGTGTACATAACTAAAATATAATTGTATACCAGAGGTACAAAGTATTCTGAGGAAAGAGAAATCACTTCTGGCTTTAGGAACTTGAGAAGGCTTCATGGAGAGAGGCAATCTTGAGAACTGGGGTACAGAATCTATCAAAATTTCTGGGTGCTAAACCTAACTCCCTACAGCAAATTATAGTAGTATTTATAAGGTGCTTAATATTTGTAAAGCAATTTGCATGTTTTCATTTGCTCCTCACACTAACCCTGTAAGGTGCTGTTTAATTCTCATTTTGCAGGGAAGCAGAGGTAATACCTGGAGTCACCCAGTCTGAGGCAGAATTTTAATTTACATCCTTCCAACTCAAAGTTCAAACCATCCAGTGTGCCACAAAGCCGTCTTAGTGCAATTAATGGAATCAACCTCGGCTCCTGCCAACACAGTACCCATACAGTTAATCTCCCTTCCAGTCAGATCACCTTATTATACTCCAAAGCTCAATTCAAATTAACACACTTAAATTTCTAATTGCCATCAATTATACGTATGGGTCAGAATATAACAGCTACATTCCTGTCATCTCAAAATTAGCAAATTTTGAGTTATAATAGACAAGACTTGGTCCAAAGTAAGAGAGAAGGGAAAGGAAATAAATAGCTATCAAGTGTCTACTGTGTACCACATATTTTGGTAAGCACTTCAGAATGAAGTAATTCATTTGATCCCCACAACAACCCTAGGAGGTAGGCACTAGTAACCTCATTTTACAGTTGAGGAAACTGAGGCAGAACTCAGCCTGTTCAAAACTGCATTCATCTTCCTCTTCCGCTACCCCACCCCTAACATACTCTACCTCCTTTCTTCCTTATTTCTCTTGAAAGTTGCCCACAGGTTTCCAACATAGGATTCATCCCCAACTCTCCCCCCCCCTCACCTACTATAGCCAATCAATTTCCAGTTGTACAGGCTGCTTAGAGCCCCTGGCTTCCTTCTTCTTGAACACCACCTCCTTTCCAAGGCTTTTCTTATTTACCTCATTTGTTACTGTCCCTATTCTCCAAATGACTTAATATTCGTTTTGTTTAAAATGTATTGAATCTCTCCCAGTGCCCCAGTAAAATGCGAACTCACTTTCATATGTATCCCTAGTGCTTCTACATTTAATTTGGCTAGTGGACCAACCTAAGACTCCATTGGTATATGGAATCGCTGGTAAGGAAACTCCTCCAGATGCAGGTTAAATTTATATCCTGCTCTAAATTTGATGTCCTTAGAGAGTTGCCTTGGGCTCTGAAAGGCTTAAATCATTTGCCTCAGAGTCTGTGAGAAGCAGATCTTCCTGACTCAGAAGCCAGCACTGCCTTTTGCTTGGTCGGAACAGGTAGTTGATAAATGGTTGTGGTCCATTGATTTTTATGTCCAATTTTAAACTGAATTGCATATAATCTATTTATTTTATATTTATAGCCCATCTTCCAAAAAGGATTTGAGAAGGTATAACATAAAATTAAGTAGTTTGGTAATTCAAAAGGCATTTAGATTTCTACTCCATGATAAAAGGAAGATGTAGTTATTACCAGAGACCTGATCAACACAGATTACTATAATTGACCGCTGAATTTAGCTCTACTTGTGTTGGAAACTAAAGCAAAAACCTGAAAGGCATTGTAGTAAACAATTTCATGATAAAAGTAGACATTTGTCTTTTTCTTGAAGTAAAAATGAATCAGGAATTTAGCATGTAGGTCCTTATATCAGGATTAAGGCAACAAATTCAACTATGGTTTTACCTAGATATAGAAACATATTTTTAAAGGGATAATTGCTACATTAATGTTTAAAGCCTGTTGAGAAGGGAATAAGAGCATTTATTAAGAGCCTACTATGTACCAGATTTGATCCTTACACCCCTGTAACATAGGTGCTGTTGTTATTCCCGTTTTGCAGGTGAAGAACCTAAGACAGGTAATTTGGCCAATCACACAATTACTGCCCATGGGTTCAGATTTGAACTGAAGTCTTCCTGACTTGAGGTTATAACAGTTGGCAGTTTTTTTCAAGGGAGCTTGAGCTCTCTGTGGTCTATTTGTGTGGAGCTATTGAGATTTGGATGCCAGTTGGGAGCTATTCAGGACTCGGAGTTGAATGTCAGTGTTGAGAATTGTTCTCAGGCTAGCTCCTACCACTCACACCCACACCAGAAGAGAAAAGCAAAACCTATTACAAAAGCAAATCCTAGACTGACACTATTATAAGATGCTGTGGTTTCAGGTGAGTTCAAAGTTGTCTGATATTTTCTACAGCCATCTTGAATAATTTCCCACACTCTCTAACACTGAGGTTTCACCACCACTCAGGCATTTAATAATTATATTCTGTAATTTAGAACCTTCTTGTGGGATGTATTGGTTTAATATTCAATAGTACTGATTTCTGGGGGAGGGGCAAAGATGGCAGAGTAGAGGAAGTCCTATAACCAAGCTCTTCCCAATATTCCCTTCCAAACAACTTTAAAAAAATAGCCTCAAATCAAATTCTGGAGTGGCAGAGCCAACAAAAAGTTGGGGTGAGACATTTTTTCCAGCTCAATATAACCTAGGAGATCAGAAGAGTTCTCTGACTTTGGAGTAGGGGCTGACCCAGAGCCCATGTGGCAGCAATATCAGCTATGGGACTTTGGAAGCATTGGCAGCAGCAGCTTTGGGAGCTCTCAAGCCAGAGAGATAAGGGGATCTGGCAACTGGTCAGAAAGAGATTACAGGGGACCCCTGTGTTAGCACTGGGCACAGGACCAGACACTATTTGGCAACTCCATTGACTATACTCCTAAGTCACAGTTCCAGGGCAAGAGTGCTGTACCATTCTAACTACCAAAGAATTATTTTATAGAGCAAAAAACTGATAATATAATAATAACAATAATAAAAATCCATCTAGAAGTACAAAAGTACAAGAATATCAAGGGAAGGGATGGAAAAAAATAAGTATGAAGGAAAGCAGCTGAGCAGTACTAGGTCTCAAACTATGTTACAAAGTGGTAACCAAAACAATCTGGCACCGGCTGAGATGGATCAGTGGAATAGAATAGGTGACCAATACACAGCAGTAAATGACTGTAGTAATCTGTTCAGTCATTTTCAATTCTGTCCCACTCTTTGTGACTCTACTTGACGTTTTCTTGGCAAAGGCACTGGAATGATTTGCCATTTCCTTCTCCAGCTCATTTTACTGATGAGGAAACTGAGGTAAACAAGGTTAAGTGACTTGCCGAGGGTCACACAGCTAGAAAGTATCTGAGGCTAGATGATATCTTCCTGATACTAGGCTCTATGCTCTTAGGCACCGTGACACCTAGCTATCCAGTCTATTGTTTGATAAACCTAAAGATCCATGATGTGGGGGCAAGAATTAATCATTTGACAAAAATTGCTAGGAAAACTGGAAAGTTTGCAGTTTGGGTAATGTCTAACACCATATACCAAAATGGGTGAATGTTCTAGACATAAAGGGTAATTATGATAAGTAAATTAGGGAAGCATGGAAAAATTTACCCGCCAGTTCAATGAATAAGGAAAGAGTTTGTGACCAAACAAGACAGAGAGGATCATAGAAGTAAAATGGATAATTTTGATTATATGAAATTTAAAATTTTTCACAAATAAAACCAATGTAGTCAAAATCAAAAGGAAAACAAGATATGGGGAGGGAAGGAAGGGAAGAGATTTTTACAGCAAATTTCTCTGATAATGGTCTCATTTCTCAAACTGAGAACTGATCCAAATTTATAAAAATAAGAGCCATTCCACAATTGATAAATTGTCAAGGGATATAAACAGGCAGTTTCAAAAGAAGAAATCAATAGCCACGTGAAAAAATGCTCTAAATTACTAGATTATAGAAAGACAAATTAAAGCTACTGTGAGGCACCACCTCACGTGAACCTATCACATTGACTTACATGACAGAAAAGGGAAGCAATTAATGCTGGAGGAGATACAGAAAAACACGTATGCTAATGCACTGTTGGTGGAGTTGTATACTGGTACAGCCTTTCTACAGAATAATTTGCCCAAAGTGTTATAAAACTGTGTATACCCTTTCATTCAGCCTGCAATACCTCTACTAGGTCTGTATCCCAAAGAAATAAAAAAGAAAAGAACCTATAGCTACAAAAATATTTATAGCAGCTCTTTTTTGTGGTGGCAAAGAATTAGAAATTGAGAGGGTTTCCATCAACTGGGGAACAGCTGAACAAATTGTGAGGGATGCTATTATAATAAATGATGAGCAGGATGGTTTCAGAAAAACCTGAGATTTACATGAACTGATGCAAAACAAAGTAAGCAGAACCAAGAGAAAATTGGACACAGTAACAGCAATATTGCAATGATGATCAACTGTGAAAGACTTTGCTACTCTGATCAAAACAATGATCCAGTGGATCCATGATGAAAAATACTATCCTTCCCTAAAGGGAGGACTGATGGAGACTGAGTTCATATTGAAGCATGCTTTTTTCACTTTCCTTAGTTTTCTGCTCTATTTATGTGTTTATTTTTGTAACATGGCTAATGTGGAAACATGTTTTACATGACTTCATATGTATAATTGTTATATTGCTTACCTTCTCAGGTAGGGAGGGAGCTTGAGGAAGGAAGAGAATTTGGACCTCAGAAATGGTTTAAATGAATGTTAAAATAAATAAAGGTTCGGGGTGGCCAGGTAGCACAGCAAGTAAGAGCACCGGCCCCAGTGTCAGGATGACCTGGGGGATCGAATCTGGGCTCAAACACTTAGCATCCACCCAGAAACACCTGGCCATATAACCTTGAGCAAGTTACTTAACCCCAGTTGCTTAGGGGTGGCCAGGTGGCTCAGCAAGTAAGAGCACTGGCCCCAGTGTTGGGATGACCTGAGGATCGAATCCGGGCTCAGATACTTAGCACCACACCCAGAAATAACTGGCTGTGTAACCTTAAGCAAGTTACTTAACCCCAATTGCTTTAAAAAAGAATAATAATAAAGAAATAAAGGTTCAATAGTACCAATTATGTGTATGTGTGTGTGTGTGTGTGTGTGTGTGTATATACACACACACTCCATATTACTAGTCTTAAATGTAAAGGGAATCAACTTTGAACTTGATACCATTATCATGGAATTACTACAACAATTAGAAGTTGATTTCATAATGTTTTAGCACATATTCCCACATTACTAACTAGTGTCCCTTAACCATCTGGAGATGTAGGAAACTTTATTTTGCATTTCCCAAAGTAAATTGTATTTCCTTTATGAAGTATTTGCATAAAAGCCCAAAATTTATAGCCATGCTCTATCAAAAGTCAATATTTGCATATTTGGTGGTGGAGGAGGGGAGAGGAAGGAAGAAAGTGAGGGAGAAAGAAAGGAAGAGTGAAGGAAGAAAAAGTGGGGGCAAGAGGAAGGGAGGAAGAAAGAAAAAGAGGAGGGATATGGAAGGGAGGGGAGGGAGAGAGAGAAGAAAGGAAAGAGGACAGAGAAGGAAAGAGGGAGAAGGGTGATGAGGGATGGCTCCCAATAGGTTCAGCAGGAACTCTGATCTTATCTAAGACCAGAGTGCCTGCGATTCAGTCTTGAAAGAATTCAGCTCAAGCCTAATTGGAGTCAGAGTTGTAAACGTTTATTATAGACCTTACAACAGGCAAGGATCCTTAGGGGACCTGCAACCTTAAAGGGGTAGAATTAAGGTTTATATAGAATCATCCATAGTAGAACCTGTGCCAATTATGCTAACTAGGTGGGTCAGGGGCTGATGGAGAAGTGCCCAGTCTGCCACCTATCAATGTCATGTTTGACAAGATTGATGTCTGGAAAGGATTAATGTCTGGGAACCAAGGTTAACCGAGATTCAGTGGATAATAGGCTAAGGAGTTAACCCAGAGATAGGGTCCTGAAAGATTCATTGAGGCAGCCAAGGAGTCACCCTAAAGATAGGGTACTGAAGGATTCATGGGGGCAGTAGGACACTGTACAAGGGGGGATAATGGTTGCCTAAGCTGGAATGTTTATAGATACTTTAGTGAAGTATTCATGAGAGTAGTTTGTTATTCAACATAATTAATCATTATTAAAAACCAATGCAAAAGAGAAAAGGACCTACATGTGCAAAAATATTTATAGCAACCCTTTTTGTGGTGACAAAATATTGGAAATTGAGGGGATGCCCATCAATTGGGGAATGGCTGAACAGGTTGTGGTATATGAATGTAATGCAATATTATTATGCTATAAGAAATGATGAGCAGGCAGACTTCAGAAAAACCTGGAAAGACTCATATTTTGCTTCTGAGTGAAGGAAGCAGAACTAGGAGAACATTGTACACAGTTACAGCCACGTTGTGTGATTACTAACTTTGATAAACTTGGCTCTTCTGGGCAATGCAAGGTTTGAAGATAATTCCAAAAGGCTCAGGATGGAAAATGCTACCCACATCCAGAGAAAGAATTATGGAGTCTGAATGCAGATCAAAGCATACTATTGGCTCTCTCTATTTTTTGTTTTGTTTCTTCCTTCTCGTGGTTCATCCCATTGGTTGTAATTCTTTTTTGCAACATGACTAATGTGACAATATGTTTAATGTGAGTGTATACATAGAGCCTATATCAGATTTCATGCCATCTTGGGGAGGGGGAGAAGGAGGAAGAGAGAGAAAAATGTAAAACTCAAAAGCTTGTGGAACCGAATGTTATAAACTAAAAATAAATAAATATTTTTTAAAACAATCAACATAATTAATTATTATTAAAAACCAACACAAAAAAGAAAAGGACCTACATGTGTAAAAAGCTTTAGAGCAGCTCTTTTCATGGTGGCAAAATATTGGAAATTGAGGGGATGCCCATCAGTTTGGGGAATGGCTGAATAAGCTGTGGTATCTGAAAGTAATGGAAAACCAATGCAATAAGAAATGATAAACAGTCAGGTTTCAGAAAAACCTGGAAAGGCTTATATGAACTGATGCAAAGTAAAATGAGCAGAACCAGGAAAACATTGTACACAGCATCAGCAACATTGTTGATCAACTAACTCACCTCTTCTCAGCAACACAATGATACAAGACAAGTATAAGGGACTCACATAGAAAAATGCTTTCTACATCCAGATAGACTCTAAATACAGATCAAAGTATTTTTTCCACTTTATTCTTTTTAGTGTTCTTTTTTTCTTCTTTCAAAACTGTGACTAATAGGGAAACATGATTTTTTTTACATGATAGCATATGTATAATCTATATCAAATTGCCTACCATTTTTGGAAGAAGATAAGAGAAGGAAGGAGGGAGAAAAATTTGGCACTCAAAAATCTTGTAAAATGAATGCTAAAAAATTGTCTTGAAGTGTAATTGGGAAAAAAATAAAATAGTATTCAATTTTTTAAAAAAGTAAAAAACCCAGTGCATCCAAAAACATATAATCATCTCAATAGATGCAGAAAAAGCCTTTGACAAAGTACAATATTTTTATGCTGGAAAAAAAACCTACAAACTATAGACATAAAGGGATTGGTTTTTTTTAATATAAAAAGCATTCGTCTAAAACGAAAAACAAGCAACATATGCAATGAGGATATACTAGAATCGCTTCCAATAAATATGGGAGTGAAGAAAGGATGCTCACCCTCTCCACTACTATTTGATATAATTCTTGAAATACTACCAATAGTAATAAGAGAAAGGAATAAAGACAGATAAAGAGGAGATAAAACTGTTCCTGTTTGTTGATGATAAGTTGGTTTACTTGGAAAGCCCCAGGGAATCAACAAAGATACTAAGTGAGACAATAACCTCAGCAAAGTTGCAGGCTACAAAATAAATCCTCAAAAAATCAACATCATTCCTTTATAATAATAACAAAACGTAAAAAGAGAAATCTTATTTCAATATTTGGGGATCAACATCCCAAAGCACATAAAAACACTTGTATAGATGGAATTATAAAGTGCTTCTTAAAGATATAAAGGACAGCCTAAATAGCTGAAGGAATATTCAGTGCTCATTGCTAGGCAATGCCAATATAATAAAAATGACAATAGTATCAAAACTAATTCATACTTTTAATTCTATGACATCAAATTACTAAGGGAATACTTTACAGAACTTGATAAAATGATAAAATTTGGAAAAGGAAAAAAATATAGAATATTAAAAGAAAGGGTGAAAAGTAGTAAGGAGGAAGGGGGATTAGTACTTCTAGACCTCAAACTATATCATAAAGCAACAGTCATCAAAGCCATCTACTACTGGTTAATTAATAGAAAGATAGATTAATGGAATAGACTAGACAAGAAAGAGTCAGAAAGACTAGAACTCAATAACTCAGTGTTTGATGAAGTGGAAAGCATAAGTTACCTAGGGGAAAACTCCCTATTTGACAAAAATTGCTAGGAAAAAAAGGAAAGCATATGGCAGAAATTAGTTTAGAATACTACACTCCACAATACATTCCAAATGGATATGTGACCTTAATATTAAATCTTATACTATTTAAAAAAAATTAGAAGAAGGGGAAGCTAGGTGGTGTAGGGAATAGAGCACCAGCCCTGGAGTCAGGAGGACCTGAGTTCAAATCTGGTTCCAGACACTTGACACACTTACTAGCTGTGTGACCTTGGGCAAGTCACTTAACCCCGATTGCCCCGCCTTCTCCCCTCCCCTCCTAAAAAATGTAATAAAAAAATTAGAAGAGAAACAGATCGTTTACCTCCCATAGCTTTGGGTAAGAGATGTATTCTTAATCAAAAAAGTGATAGAGGCAATTACAAAAGATAAAAATAGATAACTTTGATTACTCAAAACTAAATAGCTTCTACAAGACAACATTAGTCTATCGAAGATGAGACAGGAAACTATCAAATTTTAAAAATAATCTTTCTATCAAATTTCTCTGATAAAGTTTGGTATCCACAATATATAAACTGTGTGTGTGTGTGTGGTCAACTCCAGGCCCAGTACTCTGTCCACTGTACCACCTAGCTGCCTCCTCTTCAACTTTAACATGGGAATAATAATAGTGCTTACCTTAGAGGTCTATAAAGTGCTTAGCATGGTGCCTGGCACATAGTAGGTATTATTTAAATGCTTATTCCTTTCCCTAGGTGCTATTATTATCATCCCCATTTTACAGATGAGGGAACTGAGGTTAAGGGACTTGCCCAAGTTCACAGAACTAGTAACTATCTGAGGGCAGATTTAAATCCATGCTTTCCTGACTCCAAGTTCAGTATTCTATCACTTAGCTGCCTCATATTAATAAGCATTTAAAAATTAATCTGCCCCTCCCTCTACTTGCCCCCACCCAATTGAGCTGTACCAGTTAAAATTAAGGTAAACTGAGACATGAAGTTTTAAGCGTGATCAATTTTTTAGTAAAGCATGAATTTACCCATAAATAGTATCTCAAATTCCTCAGCAAAGCTAAGACCCCAAATGAGGGGAATAGGTCTCTTTTATAGTTTAGGGGAGTATAGAACAAAGAACATGACTTATTAGGTAGGGAACAAATTCTGATAGATTAAAAGAACTTGATATCATGAATGGTAAAATCAATATTATTGGTTTCAGAGCTGAGGTACCAAGGCCAATAGGATTTGCAGGAAATTGGGAGTGAGAGTCTAACAACAACTCCCTCCTTTTCCCCATGACTAAGAAATGTCCATTGTTTGAGTCCAGCTGCAAGGTTAGAGATACCGTGTTTCCCCGATAATAAGACCTATCCTGAAAATAAGCCCTCCCCTTACTGTGTAAGATTCCTCTAAAATAAGCCCTCCCCCGAAAATAGAAGGTGATCCCCTGCGCTACACGCTACATTACGGTATCCTCTGTATGCACTGTCCCCCCCGTGAAACGCACGTCGAACTCCGAGCTGCATCCAATCACAGCTGCAGCAGTGAGCGCATCATCCTGTTCTTCCCCAGTGATTTGCTTGCTGGCGCCATTGAGAGCAGTGCCACGTAGGAGAGCTGAGGCAGGACAACATAAAAACCCGGTATGTAAGTGGGAGTGAGGGGGCATGATGGAGGATAAAAAGGGCATGATAGAGGAAAAAAGAACTCAGGGGGCATGATGGAGCGAAAAGAAGGACTGATGGTCATAATTTTATTATTCTGTCTGTTTTGACCCCCAGACATGAGTACAAAAAGGAAGAGCTATACTGTTGAGTATAAGAAAGCAACTGTAGAGGAGTCACATGGCAAGAATCTTGCAGTTTTCTGTAAAGAAAAACTTTTGGATCTTCGAATGGTCAGAAAATGGAGAGCAGATTATAATAACCTCAATCAACAGGTGGATGAGGGAAAAGGGAAAAAGCGCAGGTCTGGATCAGGTCGGCAGCCCTTATATCCTGACTTGGAGATCCTCATTGGTGAATGGATTGCTGACAGGAGAGCAAAGGCCTTGGTTGTGCTCAGGGCTGATATTCAAGCATTTGCCCTTTCAATGGTACCAGAGTTTGAAATGGTCTCAGAAGGATTCAAAGCATCACAACACTGGTTGGACGGTTTCCTTCAACGGTATGAACTGTCCCTAAGATCAACAACACTGTTTAAGCTGGAAGATGCTGAAGTTATTAAATGTGCACTTGCATTAAAGTCCTTTATTGATAGGATCGACATTTCCAAGTACCAAACCTGCAATATGATTGCTATGGATGAAACTGCAGTGTTTATGGGACAAGGATCTCAAACAACAATTCATCACAGGGGTGCAACGTCAATCTACATTCCCACCACTGGCTACCGTTATGAAAGTGCACAGGTCACCTGTGTTTTGGCAATTCGTTTGGATGGAAAGAAAGCCACACCTCTAATCATCAGTAAGGGCAAGAAAGATAAGATTGAACGTGTATCTGGCATTTACGTTCTTGAAACCGAAAAAGCCTGGTGTACACAAGCCGTTATAAGAAAGTGGGTTGATTTAATGCTGCCATTTGTTATGTGAGGTAACCAAAGAGGTCTGATAGTCTGGGATTCAGCCAGCACTCACCGCGCTAAAGAAATGAAGAACTTCCTTGCAGAGAGAAGAATAGATCAAGTAATGATTCCTGCAGGAATGACTGCCTATCTCCAGACCCTTGATATTGCAATAAACAAGCCATTCAAGGACCATTTGCGCATGGAAGTCAATGACTACATTGAAAATAGAATGGAAAGAAATCAGCGTGGAAACTTTGTGAAGCCCTGTCTGCAAGAAGTTGTGACTTGGGTGAAGAAGTCATGACTTGGGTGAAGAAGTCATGGGATAAAATTACTGACAGCTGTGTCGCCAAGGCACTACGAGCAGGTTACCTGGACAAGACATATTCATTTAAAGAGAGCTATATTGCTGGACATGACAGATTGGGTCCACTTCTTCTGAAGGAAATGGAGGCGCAAGACATCCAGGACGGAATTCAGGGTATGGACACTTATGACGATGTTGTTGAAGAAGATGACATGATCATTATTGAATAAAGGTACATTTTTTTGTTCACATTTACCTGTTTATTAAAATTGCTGTCAATGTTCATTAAATTAAGCCCTCCCCTGAAAATAAGCCCTCTGGTGTTTTTCTGTCAAAAATAAAGAATAAGACAGTGTCTTATTATCGGGGAAACACGGTAATGGACCAGAAGTCTTTGGACAGCAAACCAGATATCCTTGAAGGATGGCTTGGTGGTGTAAAGACACTAGACCAACTCCCTGGGGTCCACCCACATCCCTCAAGGATACCAGATTTCCTTGAGGCAAGAATAGAACAGTGATTAGCAGAACTGGATTTCTAAATTTAACTCATTACACGCCAGCTGAATTTCTGAACTAAGTTAGAGACAAAGAACCAAGACTTGGGCAGTAACAGGACAAAATAAATTAATTATAAATAGGACCAACTTTTTAAAAGGCAAAGAATTAATCTGATCATTTTTGAGGAAACAGGAAAAAAAAACCACTTGATAAATAGCTGCATAGACTGGGAAAACAAACACCCAGACAGAGAGGCCCTGGGTGGAATACTGAGAAAGGAGAAAGGCCAGAAGCAAGCATCAGCAAAGGGACTCAGACCCCAGGAGCAGAACAGGGTCTCAGTTCCAGCATCTAGCCCAAGCTACAGAGGAATAACTAGGGTCAGAATCTGAAACCAAAGTGGAACCCATATTTCTGTCATTCTGAACAAAAAGAGCTCTCTAGATAGCTGATAGGGACTGAATCTAGCAACTATCTACTGTTGCTCAGACTGAAATCCAGGTTAGGAACTTGCAGAGCGCAGATTGGGGGGGATTTGGAGGAGGGGTACAGCAACCAGACATTGCATTGGATTAAACCACTTTGGCAGCACTGAAAGTATGAAATCTTATCCCTGAGATTCTGAAATAATACAACTCAATACTCCAAGAAATCAGCAAAAGGATTAGCCCAGACCTTTTTTTTCCAAAAGTGTTCAGTGCCAATACCTAGCATCAAGTCTGAAGTCAGGAACAGGACAAACAGAAAAAATGCCATCATAAAAAGCTATTACAGTGACAGGGAAGCTCTAGACACAAACCCAGAAGAAAGTAACCACAAAACATAGATGAACAATGTCTCAGAGAAAAACAAAGTTTGGGTACAAATTCAACTAGAATTCCTGGAAAATATGAAGCAAGAGTTAAAAAAAAAAGTTTTTATAAATGAAATGAGAGTGCTTGAGGAAAAAATTAAAAAGAAATGAGAACTATGAAAGAAAAAATTGGAAAGAGAATAAAAAGCTTAGTTTGAAAGGTACAAAACCTTGTCTAAGCAGCTGTAATGGTAATGGTAATTTGAAGATATTCCCTTAATAAGCCTAAGGGAATTTGAAGACTTTCCAGCTTTGAAGTATATTAACTTCTATGTTGCTATGATGGACTCGGTTTCCTGTTGGGATTTGGTTTTCTGGTGTCTGAATAAATGTATTGCTTCTGGCTTCTCTATGGAGAGTCTGTTATATTTTGCAACTGAGCACTATGCCAGCATATTTACAGTCTCCTTTGGTGCTGTGAATATTGCGTTGGTGCTATAGCAGCAAACTTTGTGGAAATTAGAATGGACCAAATAGAAGCCAATGACTCCATGAAACAGTAACATATTCAAACTGAGTCAAAAAATTAAAAAAAGAAGAAAATGTGAGATATCTCATAGCAAAAACAACAAACCTGGAAAACAAATCAAGGAGAAAAAATTGTAAAACTCTTGACTACCTAAATACCATGACCAATATAAGAGCCTAGACACCCTATTTCAAGAAATCTTCCAAAGAAAACTGCCCAGATCTTTTAGAACCAGAGAGCAAAATGGAAATAGAAAGAATTCCCCCAGTCATCTCCTAAAAGAAACTCCAAAATGAAAACTCCCAGGAACATCAGAGCCAAAATCCAGAGTTTGCAAGGCAGTCAGAAAGAAAAAATTTCAGTGCCAAGGGACCACAGACAAGGTCATGCACAAATTTAATAGCCACCACTATAAAGCAGAACAGAATTTGAAATAAAATATTCCAGAAGGCAAAGAATATGGGCTAACAGTCAAGAATAACTTACCCAGCACTGGCCCGGAGTTGGGAGGACCTGAGTTCAGTTCTGGCCTCAGACACTTAACACTCACACAAAAAAAAATAGCCATGTAACCTTGGGCAAGTTACTTAACCCTAATTGCCCTCCAAAAGGCAAAAAAAAAAAAAAAAGAATAACTTACCCAGAAAAACCAAGTATAATTCTTGAGAAAAATGGATCTTTAATGAAATAGAGGACTTCCAAATATTACTGATGAAAAGACCAGGCCTTTGGAGAAATTCTGAAATCCAAACACAGGAGGAGTGAAGAGAAACATAAAAATGTAAATAGAAATGAACAATGATAAAGAACTAAACAAGGATAAAATACTTACATTCAAATATGGAAAAAGGCTATATGGGTCCCCTATATGCTATCATTTCAGTACCCAATTAAACAAGGCCTGGGAGTGATTCTGTTATCTTAAGAATTGGAAGAAGGGGAAAGAGGAATACACTGAGGCAGGCAGGGGGCAAGGAAAGTTAAGTAAAATTATCTCACAAGCAGAAGTCTATAGAAACACAAATAGAAGTCTATAGAGAAAAGGAGGAGGGGGCTGGGGCAAAAGAAGGAAGAATACAGACACACAGAGTTAAGTATAGAAAAACATTTCATTAAACAGGGGAATAGGAGGGAAAGGAGAGAAGGGAGCAGGGAGAATGAGAGGGATGGTGATTAGATTAGATTACATTAGATTAGATTGGATTAGATTAGATTAGAATTAAGCAAAACAAACTCTAGCTAAGGAAGTACAAAAATCTTTCAAGCTCTTTTTGAGATGGCAAAGAATGGGAATTTGAGGGGGTGCCCATAAAGTGGGTAATGAATGAACAAGTTATGGTCTAAAAATGTGATAGAATACTAATGTGTTGAACTCTTATCAGAGTTACAACCAAAGGATCACAGAGGATTTAGGATGAAATGTGCTGTCCATCTCCTTACAGAGGAGTGAGGGACTCAGCATGCAGAATGAGACCAAATACCTTTTTTGGAAATGGCCAACACGGAGTAGGTTTTAATCAACTATACATGTGTGTAATGGGCCTTGTTTTTCTTTTGTTCTCAGTGGGGGATGTGGAAGGGCTTGAAAGTGGATTTTTACAGAACTATAAAAAATAATTGAAAAAAAATTGAACTTTGTCCTATTGTGATACCCGGAAGAAAAACTTAGAGACAGAGTCACTAGTCAACCGATTTTTATTTTTACTTGCAATTCAGAGAGATGCCATCTCTTAGTATAAACGCAATTGGACTTCTCTTTAGGGCTTCTTTTATGAAGAAAAACCTTCACTCAATGGAAGTGCTCACTCTCTTTTGATTAGCTAGACTAACAAGGTACAGGAATACTTGTTCAGTGTTTCTCTGACTCCATCAGACCATTTGGGGTTTTCTCGGCAAAGACACTGGAGTGGTTTGCCGTTCCCTTCTCCAGTTCATTTTAGAGATGAGGAAACAGAGTGAAACAGGGTGAAGTGACTTGCCCAGGGTCACACACCTAGTAAGAAATGAGTTTCAGTGGGTTTTGAACCCATTTGTTAAAAATATATGAGAATAACCAACTGACAGCAGGGCAGATGGAAATCTACTACTCAAATTTCAGCAAAAACCTTTACATGATTCGTGAATGAGAATAAAAAAAATTGTCATGATATAGTGCCAACAAAGCACTTCTTCCGTTTAGGCTTTGTCCTGTACTTTTATTAACTCTGACAGTCATCAACAGCAAATATTGACACAAACTGAATTTGAATGACCTCATCACCAAACATTAAACTAAATTGTTCACAAATAAAGAAGTATATTCAATCACATGCTCTCACCACTTTTTGAAGTAAAAGTAGAAAGGATTTTTATAACATTAATAAAATAAAACTTATTTTAAAACCTTTATTTCATCTCATTTAATTTCTATTTTCATGTATATTTTATAATGCACACAATATATCAGTACAATAACACATTTATATAATCTATAAATATGCTTACGTTGGGGTGTGTAGTCAAAAAACCTTTAATGGTGAGGTACATAAACAATGTGGGAACTACTTCGCTATGCTTTACTCTCTTTCTCAGCAATTGATTGGGGGTGAAGGCCAGGCAGCTAGGTGGCACAGTGAATAGCACATCACCCTGGAGTCAGGAGGACTTTAGTTCAAATCAGGCCTCAGACACTTAACACTTACTAACTGTGTGACCTTGGGCAAGTCACTTAACCATTGCCTTGCCTTCCCCCTCAAAAACAAAAACAAAAGCCAATTGATTATGGTACTTTACACTTGAACTAAAACCATCAGTGTACCTGGAGGCTCCTCTATGAAAGAGACAATTCTCTTTTTTTTTTTAATGTTTTTTTATTTATTTTTCTCAATTTATTTATTTATTTTTCGTTTTCAATATTCATGCCACTTTATGCTGGCTCCTGCTGGCAGATACAAGTTTGTGCCTTAGTGGAACTAACTTGCTAATTCAACCCAATTGAGTGATGGCAAGCATTAAAACCCCTGGAAAAGTTTCTGTTTCTACCTTGTAGACAGGAATAAAAAGTGTTGACCAAAGTGAATGGAGTCAGGCCACCATGAAGGGAATAGAGATAAGAACAGGATCTGTGATTTCTCTGGTGAGGGAACATCCTGGTAGGGAATTTCTCTCTACCAGTTCATATAGGTACCTTCTCTGTAATATTAAGTCTTAGCAAGTTGCCTCGGTCTTTGAGAGGCTAGCATAGGTCACCCAGTCAAGAGGTGTTATAGGCAAAATAGGTACCAAGCTCTATCAGTCTCCAAGGCCACTATGACACTAATCCATGAACATGCACCCTAAATGAATAATATCAAACAAGTTGCATTTCAAAATGCCAATTAGGATTGCTAAATTTGATTTTTCTCGAAAAAGAGAGATAATTGACTTGGAAAGGACCAATAATACTAAGTGTAATTCACTTGAACCAAATTGGTTTGTTTCTCTCCTATTCTGTGCCTGCTGACACTATTGTCAAGACCTTATTGGTGTGCCAGCAGTAAGCTGGGGGTTGTTTAAACCTTAAATATGTCTCCAACTAATCATGCTAGCCTAGTGGCATGAGATTAAATTCTCTGCCTTTGTGCCACAAGCAAAATTCTCAGATAGATCTCCCTAATCATTGATTTACTGGCAAAATGGAGATAAATCTAGTTCTCCTGCAGTGAAGGGGCTACTTGGGTGGTTTATGCGTCTAGCACAAGCAAGAAGGCAGCTATTAAGGGGTTTTCTCTCATCCTTAGACATTTGACTTGGTGAAGTTTAAAGAAAGCAATTCTTTATCTAGCAAGTTAAGAGAATTTGTCTGTTTGAAGAGAGAATTCCAAGGAAAAAGAAAAGCAGTTTGTTATTCACTGTAGTAAACATAAATACTCTAAATAATAAATAGCACAAAGTAGAGCTTCCAGAACTTTAAAACATTTCACTTACATGCAATCCCCACTGGAACTAAAACCATCCATGTACCTGGATGGCTCCTCTACGAAAGAGACAATTCTCTTTTTTTTTTTAATTTTTTTAAATTTATTTTTCTCAATTTATTTATTTTTCGCTTTCAATATTCATTTCCACAACATTTCAGTTACAAATTTTTCTTCCTGTCTTTCCCTTACCCCCACCCCAAGATAGTGAGACTACTGAATACCCCTTCCCCCAATCTGTTCTCTCACATCCTCTGCCATTCCCGCCCCTTAACCTTCTAAGAGGGCAAGATGGATTTCTATATCCCAGTGCCTGTATGTCTTACTTCCCAGTTGCATGTAAAAAAAAAACAAACCACAATTTTTTTATCATTTGTTTTTAAAACTTTTGAGTTCCAGAGTCTTACCCTTCTTCCCTCCTCATCCATCCTCACTGGGAAGACAAGCAATTCAACATATGTTATACGTGTGTAGTTATGCAAAACATTTCCATAGTAGTTATATTATGAGACTAACCATATTTCCCTCCCTTCCTATCCCACCCCCTACTTATTCTATTTTCTCCTTTGATTCTGTCCCTATGAAAGAGACAATCTTAATGGCCTACTTTGGGAAAAAAACAAACAAACAAACCAAACAGCTTTTCATCAGTGGTAACTCCCAGGGGCCCATGATTGCCCAAAAGATCCAGTATCCCCATACATTAGACTTAAACAAAGTAGTATGTGAAAGCGCTCTCTCTCTCTCTCTCTCTCTTTCTCTCTCTGTCTTTCTGTTTTTCTTTCTTTCCTCCTCTCTTTTCTTCTCTTCTCTCCCTCTATTCTATCTCTATCTCTTTCTCTGCATCTGACTCTGTTTCTCTCTGTATCTCTCCCTCTCTGTCATGCCTTTCATCATGCCTTCCAACTCTCCTTGTCTCTCTAGCACACTCAGCTGACTACCTGAAATAGGAAAGGAATCCATGTTCTTCATTCATTCAACAATTATTTCTATAGACACAGCAAATATGTGGATTTTGACTATGCTTATTTGTTACAAGGATTGTGTTTTTCTTTTTCTTTTTTGGGTGGGCAATTTGAGGGGGAAAGGAAAGGAACAGATAAAGTTGACTAATAAGAAAAAAAAAGAAAAGAGGGTCATTAAAGCTTTTTTAAAAATGCACTAAAGAGAACAGAGGAAATTTAGAAGGAAACAAACAAGCAAGACAGTTTTGAAAGTAATTTATGCTATTTTTTTCTTTTTTTCTGGAATAGGGATAACATGGAAATAAGTTTTACATGATGTCTTCTTTATAATAGGTATCATATTTCTTTTCTTCTCAGTGGGGGTGGAGTACACAGAGAAATAGAGAATTTGGAGTTTAAAATAAAATTAAAAGTTTTGGAAAGAAAGTAATCTATGCTGAATTTATCATATACTTAAAATAGAAGATATATAAAAGAGATTCTCAGTTTCACATTTGATTGTCTTTTTCTGTTCTATTTTGTACATGGAAATGTCTATAGGGTTTTTGGTAGTTAAGATCACTGTGATATAAATTTAAACTTTAACAAGTTCAATATCCCTGCAGCCTGAGTAATAATAATCTTTTCATTTATTGAAATAGGGAAATTGCCAAGTTCATATGGGTATTCAGCAAATCTCAAAAGGGCTGAGAGACCACAAAGTTCATCCATAAGAGACACAGTTTGGCTGGGCTGCTCATGGTCCTACCTTCAGAGAAACCATCCAGGACCAAATTAGATCACTGAAGTTAGAGTGTACATGCACACGCGAACACATACACACAAACACACATGTGCACACACACAAACGCACATGTGTGCATGCATACACATAAACACACACACCTACACTCCTCAATGCTAAAATAGCTTTATTTTTAAAAAAAATTTTCAGGTCAACAGAATACCTGCTTGTTACATTTTATGGTACCAAAAGCTCAGGACTGAATAGGCATCGAAACAGAGGGTGCGCAAAAGAAGCCAAAAGAGCCATTCTAGGAAAGCAGGATCTGTGACCATTGTCCTTCCTATGAGCTTTAGGGAATAGATCTCCTCCAGCTGGTCATATTGACATTTCAGACACAAAATGTCTTATTTGGGGGGCAGGGAATTATAGTTCAAACCTTCTATTTTTACAAATACAAGAAACATTTCTTTGAAATGAAATTCTTACTTTTTTATGATAGGAGAACCTCAAGAGAAGAAACCAATCAGAGGGGAAATGGCTACAAACTGTTCATGCCAGGTTACTGTGCCAACACACTTACACTCCCACTCTCTGTCCAGAGTACCACCTGGTAGATGCCAGTCACCCAGACCCGTCCTTGTGAAACATCTCTAGGACATGTCCACTTTCCCTCATCTGACCCTGTCACCACTCTAGTGCAGGAGTGTCCTTCTCACCTGAACTCTGAAATGACTACACTATATGTTAGAACTTCCCTTCTTCACGGGGGAGTAAGACAATAGTTACACAAATACTAGCCATTCAAAACGGCTTCTGAAACCCCAAACTGCTTGACATACCACTGATCCTTTGAGAGTGGACTCTAGCCAAATTTGGAGGTGCCTATAGCTACCAGAAACCACAGAACCAGCCTTGATCAGCTCAGGGGCAACCCTGAGCAGAAGCTACAGGTTCAGGACCTTGCTCAAGACTTTCTAAACACCCTGGTACTTGGCTTATTGTGTCTACAGACGTGCTGTCCCTTAACCCCGGCTCCCCAGCCAAAAGCATCTGGAAACTACATGTCATGCTTTCCCCGCCTTCCTCTGAGAAGCTGAGAACTCTCTTCCTCTCTGCTCACTTGTAGAATCTCCTCTCCCCTGCAAGCTTTTTCTCAGACAATAAATGCTTTTAATTGGTGTATCAGACTGGTTCATTTCAGGTCCCTTTATGGACCTGGGTTTTTTGTCACCACACCTCACACCTGAATAACTGCAATTGCCAGATGGAAGGTATTTATTTCATCCTCCAGTCATCTATCAAAGTGATCTTGCTAAAGCCCAGGTCTGAACCTGTCACCCCCCTCCCCACTCAGTAAACTAGAATGGCTTCCTATTACTCAACAAGGTTCACCGTATTTTAAATGGAGCTGCTTGACTCCATGTTAAAACCCAGATTTTTACCTGGCCAATAATAGCCTCACCCTAAGCTTTTGTGACTTGTGGTTTAGATTCTGATGGCTTAGAAAGTGTAAATAGAAATTGTTTTCCGTTCTGGTCAGAAACTCTGAGGGTCTTCCCCTGCCAGAATGATACCTTTGTGGCCACTGCATTCTGGGTCATCACTGGTGGTCTTGACCTTTGTCTTGCCACTGGACTTCTGTGCCTCTGGAGGAGAGAGTGAGGCTGAGGAATTTGCACGGGTCTGCCCAAACTCATATCCAACTCACCCACAGATCAAGGCATCACCCTCATGATGTCATGGGTCCTCTTACAGAACATGGTGAAATGGATAGAGTGCTGGGCCTGGAATCAGGAAGATCTGAATTCAAATCTGGCCTCAGACACTTACCAGCTGTGTGACCCTGGGCAAGTCACTTCACCATGTTTGCCTCTGTTTCCCCATCTGTAAAATGAACTGGAGGAGGAAATGGCAAATCACTCCTGTATCTTTGCCAAGAAACCCTCCAAAAATGGGTCACAAAGAGTCAGATATGACCAAACGATTAAATAACAGCAAAAAAAAAAAAATTACAAGGTATTAGACAGTTGTGGCATAGGTGAAAGAATATTGTCTGGAGTCACAAGACAGGTTCATATTCTGGGCTCAGTCATTTTATTCCATTCAACAATCACTATTAAGTGCCTGCTATGTGCACAACACATGTGCTAGATCCTGGGGACCAAATGCAAAACCAAAATCCCTGCTCTCAAGGCACTTCCATCCTACTACACAATAAGTATATTTTATAGAAGCCAATTTAAAATTTATACAAAGTAATTCATATACTATATAATGTGTACACCATACTAACAACTTGGGAGAGAGGGAGAAAAGTCATGTGCAGGATGGGGCACTTGAGCTGAGCTTTGGAAAAAGCCATGGTGTCTGAGAACCGGGGGACTAAAGAGGGAGGGCATTCCACTTTCCTAGAATGGCTCTTTCGGCTTCTTTTGCCACCCTCTGTTTCCAAGGAGGGGAAAGCCTGTGCAAAGACATAATGTGGTAAGAGGTGGAATGTTGAGTCTCAGCAATAGTAACTAGGCCAGTTTTGGCTGGAGTGGGTGTGGGTGTGGGTGTGGGTGTGGGTAAGGAACCGCAGGAAATCCACCTGGAAAGAGCTGATTGGCCTTTTTAGCCTTTTGCCTCTTTTTATATTCCCAGGGCTTAGCACAGTGGCTAGCCTGCATTAGGCCCTTAATAATTGTATGTTGATTGACCAAAAGTGAAATTAGAACCAGATTGTGAGGGGGTTTTAATTGTCAAGCAGAGTAAATGGAAGAAGTCTTCAGTTTTTTGGGAGGAGGCAGTTGGGGTTAGGTGACTTGCCCAGGGGCACATAGCTAATAAGCGTCTGAGGTCAGAGTTGAACTCAGGTCTTCTTGATTCCAGGGCTGGGCTCTATCCTGCTCTAGTTCTCCAGTTTTAGAGGTCAGACAAGAAAAGAAGCCTGGTTCAGGATTGCCATTCCTCCATTTCAGCTTTTTTCCCTACAGAGTCACTTGCTAATAAAGCTATGTCATAACTTAATGGTATTTAAGGAAGGCAGAACAAGTTCAATTCTCCCCATTATAGAGATGAGGAAATGGAGGTAGAGTCGCTAAGTGACAAGGCAGGTGCTTGTAAGTCCTCTTTTAACTTCCTCCTGAAGCCTGTTGGCTCCTTTCCACCCACAGACAGCCTGCTCAAGGGAAAGTCGAGTCAGGCGAGATCTACGCAAGCGAGGTAACATTGTCCTCTATGCCGTCTTTGGATCACATGTGTTTGGAGTTTCACATTCGTAAAGGACGAGGCCAATGCCCTTGTATTGAGATGCTCCAGGCACCCAGGGAGGCAACAAGCCAACAGCCATGACCTTTCAAGATGAATGAAGAGACCTTGCCCAAAGAAAGTTAATATTATTAATAAATATTTGTTGAATCGAATTATGGGGAAAATCACGTAGGTAAGGGGTGGGACCAGCTCTGTGTGTCTAGCTGGTTATATCTTACCATCATTTCCTTAATAGCTCAGGGTGTGTGCTTATGATCATGAGGCTGTCCCTAACAGCCTGACCCTTCCCATGTCCCAGTGGTAACAGATCTATTTACTCTGAACAGCATCCTGGAGGCAGGAAGGGAGGGTCAATAGGAGTTCTTCAAAGCTGGCCCTTAATCAACTTTGTAGGGCAAGGAACACATCTCACAAAGGGCCTTGTGTCTTTCTGTGGCTTTGGATAAGGAGCTTGTGACTTGAATGTATGTTGTATTTTCATGAACTTTTCTTTGAAAGGGTGGGATTATGTTTCTTAGATATATAATTCACCCTCTAGGTATTAAAATTCATGTTAGAAATATACTCAGAAGATATGGCTTGTAAACATAATAATAGCTCAACTTTATGTAAGTTTTTGGCTTATATGCACATGTGTGTAGATGTGCGCCCGCTGGAACACACACTATAACAACAATAATAATAACTCATATTTACCCAACACTACAAGGTTTGCAAAGGACTTTTTCCTCATCAAAACCTAGATAGAACAAATATTATTATCCCCATTTTACAGATGAGGAAATGGAGGCCAGATTGCTCTGAAGTAACATGCCTAGTAAATGTCAGAAAACAGGACGTAAAATCCAGGGTCTTCTAGCTTTCTAGGGAAAAAAAAATTGTCTCGGGTCCTTTCCTCCATCTAATCACACCCTTGTATCTTTGTCTCTTGGCTTGCTTCTGCAATAATCTGAGTTATGAAATATTTCAATATTGTTTTCCTCTTTAATGTTTAGTGCCTCCCCTCAGTTAATTATCTCCAATTTATCCCATATAGAGTAATTTGCATGTCGCTATACCCCTTAGATGTGAGCTCCTCGAGGAGCAGGGTCTGTGTTTTGATTCTTTGTATCCTCAGTGGGATACACAATCCTTGGCACATAGTAGGTGCTTAATAAATATTAGCTGATTGACTGACTATATTATTAGGGTCATCAAGTAAATTGTTCTCCTGGTTCTACTTACTTCACTCTGTATCAGTTCAACAGCTCTTTCCATAATTCTCTGAATTCATAGAATTCTCTAAATTCATTTGTTCCCCCATTCTCTGATCAGCGTTTACTCATATGGTCTCCGATTTTTTACAATTACAAAATATGCTACTATTGATAATGTTGGTAGCTTGGAGACAGTGAGGTGGAGCAGTTGATAGTGTGCTGGGCCTGCAGTCAGGAAGACCTGAGTTCAAATCTAGCTCCAGATACTTCCTTCTTGTGTGACCCTGGGCAAGTCATCTAACCTCTGTCTGCCCCATAAAATGGAGATAGTAGCACCTGCCTGCCAGGTTGTCGTGAGGATCAAATGAGGTAATTACTGTAAAATGCTTAACACAGTGTCTGGCACATAGTAAGCACTATATAAATGTTAGCTATTATTATTATTATTAATTAATTAATTATTATTATATTGATGGCACCATGGATAAAGCATTGGGCCTTGAGTAAGGAATACCTGAGTTCAGATCCAGCCTCAGACATCTACTAGCTGTGTGAAATGCTTGCCTCAGTTTCCCCAACTGTAAAATGAGGACAATAACAGCACCTACCTGCTGAGGGTCTTGTGAGGATCAAATGAGAATGTTTATAAAGCACTTAGCACAGTACTGGCACATAGTAGGCATTTAATAAATTTCTCTTCTCTTCCCTTATATTTTGGACAATAGGCAATGATTTGGAGGTCTGATTGTCAGCAGAAGGCCCCACCCAAGGGCCCATCAAATCAGAACTCTTGGTGACCACCTGCTGGGCAGGGTTGGTCCTCTGCCTTCCCCCTCCTCCCCCAGCCAGGGCATTATGGGGACACCTTGGCCCTGAACCACCTGTCTGATCATATCGAGCAAGGCTGCTGGGCCCTGAGACAGAGTACGAGAGCGTGGCCACACAGAGTGACCACTCATCAGCAGCTTACAGAAATCTCGTGCCTCATTATCTTTTCTCCCATCACATTCTGAAACCAGGCAGACAGCCCTGAGCCTCTGCTTTCCCAGAAGCAGCTCACAGGGGCCTGGACTTGCAGCAGGAAGGGACTTTCAGAGGTGAGCCATCCAGCGGGACACCTGCATTTTGCAGAAGAGGAAATTGATGTTTATTTAAGCTAATTGTTTATGGGGCTTGCATAACTATTAGTGATAGCTACATGGCACTGTGAATAGACTTGGGGTCTGGAAGCCCTGAGTTCAAATTCTGTCTCAACTCTAAAATGGGGATAATAATTGCACCTACCTCAAACAGTTGTCAGGATCAAATGAAATAATATATGTAAAATGCTTTGTAAACTTTAAAATATTTAATAACAGGACATGTAAATAATATAACAATAAATTATATAGAAATGTTAAAATATAAAATAGTATAGGAGATATTAAGAGTGCAGACTTAATAATGACCAAAATGAGTACGATGGATGAAGGAATCTTTTATCTCCTGAACATAGTTATGATGCAAAACAAGGCCATACTCACTCAGTGAGAACACCCATGTTTGTCATCTCTTGAAATATATCTGAAACCCGATTCAGCAGCTCCTCGCCCTGCCCCCCACCTTTGGAGAAATCTTCCTCTGTCCTCTCATTCCACTGAGGCTCAAAGTTCCCCTTGAGAGACACTAGTTACCAGAGAATTGGCTGCAGTCTTGGCCAGCTCTTCTTTTCCCATCATTGATGAAAAACAACTGACTGAACTTGGGGACTGGCGAAGACAGAAGCTGAAGATGGAATTCCTCCTGCGACTTCTCCTAGAACTCATCTCCTGGCTCTGTTTTTCTCCTTTTCACAATTCAAATCAGCAAGCATATTTTATACATATAATAGGTGCCAGACACTTACTAGCTGTGTGACCCTGGGCAAGTCAGTTAGTCCTGTTTGCCTCAGTTTCCTCATCTGTAAAATGAGCTGGAGAAATAGCAGACTACTCCAATACCTTTGTGAAGAAACCCCCCAAAAGGGGTCACAAAGAGTCAGACTAAGCAACACCAATAGAGGCTAGGTATTGTGCTAGGTGCTTTGGGTATAAAAGCAAAATAAAAAACAATTCAAGAAAACCCCCTAAGTCCTCAAAAAACTTACATTTGCAAGCTTTAAGGTACTATGGAAATGCTATTATTACTGAGAAGAGACCTGTGCACAGAGAAGGAAATGAAAAATATGAAGGGACCATCTTAGTCTACTTTCTGCCTGGAAATGCACAATCTGGGCATCAGATCAGAGAACTGAAAGGAAATGCCCAGAACTAAAAGGTATCAGGATATCTCAGAACTGGTTGTTCTAAGTGCAGTGCTGTAAGTCAACCAACTGGTCAATGAATGCTTATTAAGCACCTTCGAGGGACCAGGCCCTGTGCTAAGCACTAGGGATACAAAGAAAGGTCAAAGACAGTCTATGCTTTCAAGGAGCTCATGGTCTAATGGGGAGACAACATACAAAGACCTATGTACAAATAATTATGTGTAGTATAAACTGAAGACAATCAACAGAGGGAGGGCACTGGAATTAAGGGGATCAGGAAAGCCTTCCTGTAGAAGGTGGAATTGTAGATGGGAATCCAGAGAAGCCAAGAGGCCGAGATGAGGAGGCAGAGTGTGTCAGGCAGGAGGGAGGAGCAACCAGTGAAAATGCCCGGACGTCATGTGCTAGGAACATCAAAGAGGCCACTGTCAATGGATCACAGAGAAGGCAGAGGTGAGGAAGGTGTAAGAAGTCTCAAAAAAGTTTAAAAAGATTAAAAATGAGATTATTCTCCTTGCCTGGGAGCCAGAATGTGCAACTGAAACATTATCTTCCATAAGAGGGCTACCTTATGTGGGAGTGGACTCCTTATTCCTCTCTCAGGTGGCAGGCAGGACTGGGGGCAGGCGTCAGAGCCCAAGGGCTCTAGGATGCTAGAAGAGGAAACAGAGAGAGCCTACCTGAATCAGGAGTTCATTAGGACCTGGGGTGTAACAGGTAAGACTATTCCCACCTCATTCTTCCTGAGACATTGACTTCAGGAAGCATTGCCCTAATAAAGCATTTAGGGTTACCTGATTACAGGTGCTGAAGACCTAGGAGATGGGGCAGGGAGGGAGGAGTCTAGATTCTCTGACTTCCTGGGGAAGAGTAAAAGTGAGAACTCAAGACATAAGTGGAGTCTTAGTATTGTATTTTATTATCTTTAAACTCGTTGAAGTAAAGGAATTTATACATGTGTGTGTTTTCCTTTGGGGTACATGGGAAATTGAATTGGAAATAAGGTAGCTAGATGGTGCGGTCCACAGAGAGCTGCACTTGGAGTCTGAACAATCTGAATTCAGCAAGTCACTTAACCTGTCTGCCTCAGTTTCCTCATCTGTAAAATGTGGCTAATAATAGCACTGACCTCAATGGGTTGTTCTGAGAATAAGATAACGTTTTCGACCTCTAGAAAAAGTCTGCTTAAAGGAGACAAATAGTAATATAAAATTATATTATTTATTCCTTATTCCCTTAATAGTATTTGCAGTACTTGCACAAGGAGTGTAGGACTAAAGTCCTGATTGATAAACAGAGGAATCATAAGACTTTTTATACATTTCAGAACCATCCCAATTCAGGATTACCACGTCACAAAACTTTATGACTTCTATTAGTTACCATCTATATGTGAAAAAGAGTTCCTTGGTTGTAAATGCAAATTGACAATGGCCAGAGCAGGGCCTATTTACCTTTTATGGCCTCAGGATGTCTGTTTTGCTCTCATGTAAAGTAAATCCCAAGAATAAGGGGAATCTCACCTCTGGTCTTTGAAGTTGCTAACACAGGGAAAGGCATTTTTAAATCAACCAAAGCAGTTTGTTTGATTAATTCAGACTTTGGCTAAAATATGATTTTTAATGATTATCAATGCTCATAGAGGACTTTGCAAGCTTTAAGGTACTATGGAAATGCTATTATTAAAAGAGTTGTAATGGGAAATAAGACATGAGATTTTCTAGAGCTTGAAATTTCTGGGTAGAGGGGCGGCCAGGTCTCGCAGTGAGTAAGAGCACCGACAAGCGTCAGGAGATGGGTTCCGGCCTCAGATACTTAACACCCACGCAAAATAACTGGCCTTGTAACCTTGAGCAAGTTACTTAATCCCAATTGCTTTAAAAAAAAAAAAAAAGAAAGAAAGTTCTGGGTAGAGATATGAACCAGAATTGTCATAGATTTATGAATATCATATGGGGATGATTTTTGCATTTAAAAAACCCCTGTTCAAACCTAAATGAACCTGAACCAAGATCGGTAGGATAGGCATTTGTTGCAGTCAGAATAACTTCCTCCCTAGCATTCTAGACAGGGAGGGGTAAACTCTTCTTTCTTTGCTTCCTTTTACCACTGAGAACCAAAATCTTCATTTTTGAATCAAAATTTCATATTTAAGAGATCTTCCTTCCTCGTCACTGTATGTGGAATGCCCCTCACATATCCAAATAAAAACGAAGTAATTGGAGTTTGGAGCAGGAGGGAGCACTACACTTAGTGGGATCAGGAAAGGTCTCTTTAAGAGGTGACATTTGAAAGAAGTCAGAGATTTCAAGAGAGAAGGGAGTGCGTTCCAGGAATGGGTGATGGACTGTGCAGAGGTAAGAGATAGAATACCATATAGAGTTGGATGGTTTGGCTGGAACACAGGTAAATTTTGTGAGGAATAGTAAATGTGAAATCGATCTTTTTAAAAATATATATATATATATATATATATATTATTTTTCCCCAATTACATATAAAAACAATTTTTTTAACCGTTTGTTTTTTTTTAAGTTTTGAGTTCCAAATTCTATCCTTCTCTCCCTCCTCTTTACCTTCCCTGAGACAGTAAGCAATTTGACATAGGCTATACATGTGCAATCATGTAAAACATTTCCATATTAGTCATTTTGTGGAAGAAAACTCAAACAAAAAATCGTATGCTTCAGTCTGCATTTAGATGCCATCAGTTCTTTCTCTGGAGGCAGAAAGCCTTTTTCATCATTAGCCTTTAGGATTGTCTTGGATCATTGTGTTTCTGAGAATAACTTAAGTCATTCACAGCTGTTCATTATATAATCTTGCAGTTACTGTCTGCAAATATTGGTCTGGTTCTGTTCACTTCATTCTGCATCAGTCCATGTAAATCTTTCCAGGATTTTTAAAAAGTCATCCTGCTTGTTATTTCTTCTAGCACAATAATCATGAAATCATTTTTAAAGCAAATAGAAATAAAAACTAGGACAATAGGAGAAGGGGTTGGTTTAGGGGAAAGAAGATGAGTTCCATTTGGGATGTGTTGAGCTTGAGATGCTTCTTACTATCTGTTCCTAATCCAATCATCTTTATCTCCCCTGAACTTCAGTGGCATAACTAGAGTTTCTCTAAGTCAATAACTTCCTTTGGAATACATATGGAGGTTGGGGGATGAGTGATGAGAGGCATCCTACTGCTAATTGATGTTCCCCCCTTCTTCTCCCTTCCCAGATCAGGCTCCCAAGTCATCCCACAAAAGTCTAGTGAATCTGTGATGTAACTCAAGGTAAGAACTAGACTAGTAACATTAGAGAAGCAGTCATGAAGACCAGTGCTGATGATGGGAGGTGAAGGTGGGGAGGGGGATTCTCTCCCTTCTGGTTCCTATTTCCACAAGCAGTCTTGATATTCTGTCTCTTCTGTGGACCTTACAACAGTCCTTAGACATGCCCCATTCTAACCCCAGACTCATTTCTTATCTCATACAACCTTTATCTCTTTTGAAATGGTAGATTGGGGGACATGTTGGGAAGAGCTTTGAATATCAAGCATGCAGCCTGTGGGCTTCAAAAAGACTTAGTACAAAGCCTCCAGAATCTCTCTCATGGAGTAATTATGGGAGAACAAAAGTATGAATTATGTAGAAGAGAAAGCATGAATGGATTGCTTGGATCTATTAAAGAACAAGGTTTCAAAATTCTCTCCTCATGCTAACTCTTTGAGGAGGGTTATTCTCATTTGACATATGAGAAAATTGAGGTGCACAGCTGGAGTGATTTGCCCAAAGTCACATGGCTACTAAATATTGGAGCTAGTATTAGAACCCGGGGTTTCCTGACTCATGGTCCTCAAGTATTTTTCTCAATGCTTTTTTTTTCTCTAATGAGGATACTCATCAATTAAACAACTATAACAAGAAAAGAGTATGTGACTCTTGATTTATAGTAAAAACTTTAGCTGCAATGGACAGTTTCTTTTGCAAACACCTATAAACTTGTTTGTTTAGGGAAATTTTTACTTTGCAAGGAAATTGGCAAGCATTTGTTTCAGCTCTATAATCTTACTTCCTTCAGTCACTTACTGGAAACACTTTTATTAATTTTGCATTTTCCATTTTAAGAAATTATTATGGTTTTATGTCATTTCTCCCAAAGTCATCAATACAATGAAACACTCTTGAGTCGTTTGTTTTAATGCAATAGTTAGTGATCAGACATTGTGACAAAAATTGTTTATTTCTGCACATGTAACGGGTAGTAAATCATAGAGAGACTTTGGGTCAGAATGTAGGGCTCTAGCCCTCAGGTATGTTACTTCACCTCCCTCTGAATACACCTATCTTCTTGTCTACAAAAGAAAGGTACTGGTCTAGATAGATGAGCTCTCTAATCCTTTCTGGTTCTAATAAGCTGGGTTCATGACATAGAATATAGCAAAAGAAATTATTCCACAACAAAATCCTCCAAAAAGTTTATTTCTTAAGAACCAAAAGAAATCCCAAGCTTCAAGGTGATATAGATAATATAACATTACGTCACATCACATCACATCACATAACATTATACAGGGTATTGCTAAAGTCTAGACACATAGGAAATCTCATTAACTATGCATATTTTTAAGAAATGAAAAGAATGAAATTTTCAACATTTTATTTAATTAGCATGAATGAGATTTCATAGGAAGACATGAGACACATAGGACATCTCATTAATGAATTTAACTAAATCAAACTCATTAATATGGAAAATAGTCCCCAATAGCTAATGAAAGCTTTTATTCCATATGAAATTGATATGGCTAAAATTTATGCTAATTAAATAAAATGTTGTTGAAAATTTCATTCATTTTATTTCTTAAAAATATGCATAGTTAATGAGATTTCCTATGTGTCCAGACTTTAGAGACACCCTGTATAATGTAATATAATATTTTCCAGGAAAATTTGTATTTTCAGAGAGTCCTAGGGAAAACAGTGGAGGAATTTCCTCACTCAGGCATTTCAGATATTTAGGGTCAGGAAGGTATCTGACTAGGGGTCAGTGGGACCCTTTGAGAAACTATGGGAATCCAGTTCATTTAGTCATTCAGAAGAAGCTAGCATCAGTCCTTCCTTAGTATGGGGGATGCAAAGAAAGGAGGAAGAGAAAAGGGATCACAGACTGAGGTAGGCAGACAGAAAAATTAATCAAGCAAGAAATATTTATTGAGAACCTGCTACATGGCAGGATTGTGTTAGTCCTAATGCATATGTATATATGTGTATGTGTGTAGGGAGGGGAAGGGGCTGATGAGAAATTTCTTTAAAGAGGTAAAAGATGGGGAAAGAGACAGAAATGGGAAAGATGGGAGGGGACATACTGACCCATGGGTGTCAGTTACTATACATCCCTAGTAAATGCTTAGAAAGAATAGTCATGCAAAATACTTATGAAAAGGAACTTGTTCGGTCAGTAACCAGGTTTTTAACCAGAGGCAGTGTCTGAAGTTAGGAAGATATGAATTTAAATCCTTCTTCAGATTTAGTGCTTACTGCAGATTCACTTCCTCTCTGTGTGACCCTAGGCAAGTCACTAAACATCTATGTCTATCTGCCTCAATTTTTCAACTACAAAATAAGGGTCATGACAGCACCTCTTTCTCAGGGTTTTTGTGATTAAATTAGGTAATAATTGTAAAGTGTTTAGCACAATGCCTGGTACGTATTAGGTACTTCTCATTCAGTCATCTCTGACTCTTAGGGACCCCATGGACCATAATGACCATGGGATTTTCTTCGAAAAGATGCAGGAGCAATTTGCCATCTCCTTCTCCAGTAAATCAAGGCAAACCTCTTGGTCAGGGTCACACAGTTAGTAAGTGTCTGAGGCTGGATTTGAACTCAGGTCTTTCTGACTCCAGGCCCTACGTTCTATCCATTGTACCACCTTGCTGCCACTCTTGGGTACTTAGTAAATGTTTATTCTTTCCCCTTCCTCCTATCCCCTCTTCCCCCAATTACCCTGAACTCTCCTGCATTTCACTGATGTCTTTCATAAGACTGCTCAAAACACTCCTGCCTCTCACATGTTTCTTTTTTTGCCAAAGGTAATTAATTAGTTCTGTCCTCCAGCTCCTTTCATCTACCAGCTTTAATTTTTAATTTTGGGAAATAAATTTGCTTAAGAATTTCCGAGGACAAACAAGGCAATTTAACTCACATCACCTGCTCTGACTTCTGCCCGGAAGACAAATATGCTTAAAATCATTTACAGTGTTCACATCCTGTGTGTGCCAGAGGTGTGGTACCATTGCTCATGCCAATTAAACATTAAATTAGGTTTGCCCAGAAACCAAGGGAGTTGAATACCAACAGTGAAGGACACTATGAAGCTTTTGTGCTTAAAAAACCCTTCTGCTAAGAGGTTCTGATAAAATAGTTGACTCCCAGTCAGAATCTTTTCTCTCCTGAGGACCCCGGCACTTGAGACTATCTATCCTGCCCCCGCCCCCTGCCAATGGACAAAGAAATATTTATCGAGCACTTGATATGTGAAGGGTACAAAGAAATATTAAAGTTACAGAATCATTGATTTAGAACGGGAAGGAATCTTAGTAGTCACAGAGACCACCCTCTCATTTTTCAGATGATGAAACAATCTGACAGCAGTTGTGACTTGCCCAGAGGCAGACAGCTAGTGGCTAAGGCAGAATTTGAACCCAGGCCTTTCTGCCTCTATGTACAGTGCTCATTTGACTATATCATGTTGTCCCAGCTCCTGGTTTGAATCCTAGTTGGGAGAGATGAGACATAAATACACAAAATGTTAAATAATAATACAAACAGTAAATAATAGTGCAACAGTACAAGAGTTGTCAAAAGACCCAGTTAACTATCACATGAATTGTCTACATAAAGGCCAGGTGGTGCAGTGGGTAGAGCTCTGAAGTAAAACCCGAGTTCAGATCCAGCCTCACACTAGTTATGTGACTCTACACAAATCATTTAACTTTTGTCTGCCTCAGTTTCCTTATCTGAAAATAGTGATAATAATAGCACCTACCTCTCAGGATTGTCGTGAACATCAAATGACATATTTGTAAAGTATTTAGCACATGGTAGATATTCAGTAAATTCTTTCCTCCCTCCTTTCCTTCCATTCTTCCCTTTCTCCCTCCCTTTTCCCTTCCTCTTTTCCATCCTCCCTCCCTTCCTCCTTCCCTTCTTTCCCTCCTCTCCCTCTCTTCTTCCCTCCCTTCCTTTCTTCCTTTTTCCCCTCTTTCCTTTCCTTTCTTCCCTCTTCTCTCCATTCTTTCCTCCGTCTGTCCTTGCTCTCTCCTCTCCTCCCTTTCTCCTCCATTTCCTTCTTTTCTTCTTTTCCTCTCTCCTTTCTCAATTCTTTCCTTTCTCTCCTCTTTCTTTTCTTCCTTTCTTCTTTCCTTCCTCTCCCTCTCTTCTTTCCTCCCTCCTTTCCTTCCTTCCTCCCATCCCTGTCTCTTTCCTTTCCTCTTTTTTCCTCTAGTGCATATAGTATCATAGGATACTATCATTTGGGGCTACAGATTCTCAGTATTTGTACAAGGAACTCATGGCTTAGAATCTTGTGGGTAGCAAATAGAAACAAACAAAACCAAAGTGCCATTAGGTCGGTGTGCAGCCTAAATACTTAACTAAAGTATTGATTCCCATATCCAGTCTCCGAGTTTTAAAACACGTTAAGCAGATTCAATAAATGGGTTAACATTAAATCAGGGCTTTTCTTCAGTACTATAAATACTGGAGTATCTGGCATCTGTGAACAGGACCGGCAGGCAAGTACAAGGAGTTACAAAGGTTCCATTACAGGTACTCATTAAATGATTTAAATGACTGGCTTTTCAAATGATGATGGTAATACTAATTATCATTTATATAGTGCTTTAGGGTTTGTGAAGTGCTTCACAAATCTTATTTTATTCTCATAACAATCCTGGGAGGTAGGTGATATAATTATCCCCATTTTACAGATGATGAAACTGAGGCAGACGGAGGTGAAGTGACTTGTCCAGGATAACACAGCTATCAAGTGTATAAGGCTGGATTTGAACTTAGGTCTTCCTGATTCTGAGCCCATCCTTCTACCCACTGTGCCAACTAGCTGTCTCAGCTATGGTTTCCTATTATAGATTCAGATTTCTGGGAAGAAAATAATAAGGCGTTTTCTTTTCCATGACTCCTGTAGCTGGCAGACAGAGCAGACTGCAGAAGGCACTTGGAAGAACAGCTCTCATTTCTCCTCAATATTAAATCCCTGAACACTGTAACTTCCTAAAAGGCAATGATGTACCTGCTTTGAGCCCACGTGTAACTTGGGGTTCTGTGCCTGGAGAACAAAACCTTGGACCGTCTTGGAGCCTGGCTCTGTGTCAAAGGTCATATTTGAAAGGCTACAATTAAAGTTGGGAACTACGCATTGTAAGCTTGCTGATCTCATGACAATGACTTTTCCTTTGAAAATACTTTCCTTAAAGCTGAGACACAGAAGCAAAATAATTTTAACCTTTGCCACAGCGGGATGTAGTAGAAAGCTTTGCACTTACAAACTCAGAAGTCCTGAATTTGAAATTTGTGATTGTTTGATCTTGGATGAGTCACTGAAACATTTGGTGCCTCAGTTTCCCCTTCTGTAAAAGGGTGTCATGACTTCCCCAATGTAACTAAAAGCTGGTGCTCAGTGGGTTCTGAAGGATAGTTTGTGTCAATTTGGGGTCCTGGAAATACATGAAGACATCTACGTTACATTTGGGGACTGAAGAACAGGCAGGCTATGCAAAACAGGCTGTAAGAATTGGTTGACTTAGAGATAAATGAAAACTTGTTGTTCTTGTGACTTTCCCTTACTTAGAAAGGTAGTTAGACTGGTCTGGGCCTGGTCTCATACCTGGGTGGTGCTCAAGGACCAGGTGCAGGAGGTGGGGCAGACCTAGTAACCATTGAGCTGCATATATTTCCCAAATGGGCTAGGACCAAGGTTGTGCTGGAGCCAGAACAAACCTTGTTAAAATTTCAATATGAACATTTGCACTTCAGAAACTGGTGAACAACAAATGAGGCCTTGCTATACTGTCTGGTTGATTGCCTTTTTTTTTTTTGGAGGCTACAGGGTTAGGTGACTTATACAGGGTCACACAGCTAGTAAGTACAGGAAGCTGAATTTGAACTTAGGTTCTCCTGACTCCAGGGCTGATGCTTTACCCACTGTGCCACTTAGCTGCCCCTTGGTTGACTGTCTAGACTCTAGACTAAAGAAAGGGTTGGAGAAAAAGTCAGCAATGCAGGCTAAACCAAAAAGTCTTACTTTTTTTTTCAGGGAGCTGGTTGTTAAACATTTGCCAACACACCACTGGCTACAACTGCTATAGCTTAACCTGTTACTAGGGAGAGAGTCTCCCTAGAAAAATTGCCAGATAAGGGTGGGAGAGTCAGTGGCTGCTTTAAAGTTCTTCTATGACTTTGAAAATACCTAAAAAGGGGCGGCCAGGTAGCACAGCAAGTGGGAGCACCAGCTCCAGTGTTGGGATGACCTGTGGATCGAATCTAGGCTCAGACACCTACTACCCACCCAGAAACACCTAGCAGTGTAACCTTGAGCAAGTTACTTAACCCCAATTGCTTTAAAAAAATACCTAAATGAGGAAATTAAACCACCAAGCACTTATGATGGTAATAGCCAGTTTGTAGTATACAACCCATCCACCTCCCCACTGTTGGGACAGGAGCATTGGGGAGTCCTTGCTTTACCATTAGTAGGTCAGAGATCTATGAAGAGACCACAGATGAGGAGCCCATGGATTCCTCATTAGGCTAGATCTACATTTTTTAGTGCCTATGTTTCCACACTGCCTAGAGCAAATAACTAGGAGCATTTCCTTACATATAGTTTATTTGAATTAATGTGAAAATTGTTGTAAAGCACTTTGAGCATTTGAAACACTTGCTAAGCACTTACTACATGCACAGCATTGATGCATAATGGGACTCCCAGAATTCCTCCTCCCTTTCCCCCATCATTTTCCTCCAGGTTTTTTTCTTACTCTAAACTAGGGTGGGAAAGGGGTCATTATATGAGCACATGAGGCCCATAAGGTCATTCATCATTTTTCACAACTCTCGTTGATCTTTGAGATTCTTGCCCATACTTATTAAAGAAAATTATGAAGCAATCTTTAGCAAAAACTAATTGGCAATTAGGTCTCTAATGTCTCCTTTTCTTTAACAACTTTTCCTGGTTTAGAGGAGAAAACTAAATCATTTACGGACAAATTTTCAGCATTCACAGGACAAAGCTCAAGAGAATTGATGAGAAGGTATGGTTTACACATTGGATTTTCTTTTTACTCAAGTTTGAGGTTGAGGACTTGGCCATCTCTAATCTTTGGTGTATGGGGTGTTCAAGGAGGACAGCAGCTCTGATGTGAGAGCTGACTGAGCCTTTTCAGGGCTGCTCATCCTCCTTTCATGACTGCCAATTGATGTTACAAATTGATTTAGACCCCAGGTACCCCATCAGCTCCAAGAAGCTGTAGCAAGTGCAGTGGCCACACCCTGACAAAACCATCTGGGCCAACAGGCTAAACTAGGCTGAGGGGAAGCAACAGGAAGCTCAGACCTGTTGGTGAGTTAGGGGGATGTAAAGACTCTCCAGCAGAATGGGAAGATGAGAACAGTTTGTTCTAATGGTCATGAAGGGCACTAAAGCCGGTGCTGTGGAGTGCTTAGAGCTCGGTCAGACATCTAAGACACCCAGGTCACCCACTGCATTCTGGGCTATCATTGATCATCCTGACTGTTGTCCTGTCACTGGACTTTAATGACTCAGAAAGAGAGAGCGAGGTTGATGACTTTACACAACTCTGCCTCAATTAAATCCAATTCACAGCAAGATAAGACATCATTCATGATGTCATTGGGCCTCTTCAAAAATGAAGGACTGAAAAACCACGGCATCTTTGATCTAGAAAGAGAAAAGGGCCAGGCAGCTGCTGTAGCCAGAGATCACTGCTGGTGTCTCAAAAGACTGAAAGTGTGGCATGGTGTGGCAGCAACCACACTGGCATCCCCAGGATGGCTGCTAGCACAGGCTCTTAGGTCTGCTTCACTAGGACAGATAGCTGTTTAAGGTCAACAATCTTTTTTAATTATATTCACTATTCAGGGGAAAAGTCAGCACCCTGAACTTGAGAGAAAATACAAGCAGAGAAATAAAGACCAACAGACAGGACTTCTTAACCATCGGAGAAATTAGTACAGATCAACAGACAAATCCAACTAAGGCGATACATACAATTGACCAAGGCAATATATACATAGTTACCAGAGAGAGGGAAGCACCAACATCTGAGTTTTTCAAAGGGGTGGAGGAGGCTCCTTAATGGCTACCCAGAGTCTCATCTGGTTAAATCACAAGAACACTCTTCCAATGAGTGAGCCCCAAAGCAAAATTCTAACCTCAGAGTATATATACCCTTTTTAGAGCGAGAGGGCATCATAACCCTCTTTATTCAGTGCCTAATTAGAAATTAACAAAAGATGTGAAAGCCTTCCTACAAGCAATCCTCCACTAAGCAAACTTCCCTTAATGGGCTCCATATGAGTAATATTAATGAATACAGAAGATCTTAGTTACACATGGATATATTGGTAAATGTTCAACAATTAGCTTTTTGGGGAAAAAATACTCTCAATACACTTTTTGGTTAAATCTGTGTAATTGACATTTTTCCCATTACAATCGGGGTTAAGTAACTTGCTCAAGGTTACATGGCCAGTTATTTCTGGGTGTGGTGCTAAGTATCTGAGCCCAGATTTGATCCCCAGGTCATCCCAACACAAGAGCTGGTGCTCTTACTCACTGAGCCACCTGGCTGCCCCTAAGCAATTGGGGTTAAGTAACTTGCTCAAGGTTACACGGCCAGGCGTTTCCGGGTGGGTGCTAAGTGTTTGAGCCCAGATTTGATCCCCCAGGTCATCCTGACACTGGGGCCGGTGCTCTTACTCGCTGTGCTACCTGGCTGCCCCTCCCATTACTTTTTAAAGTCTGGACAATTAACAAAGTAATAAATCAAGCCCCGATTTGTAGTATTTTCTGCTTTCTAAGTTGCAAATGCTCACACCAAAAATTGAACAATGGTCCTCAAGAGCCTGTGCAAGCTGGTTCCATCACACTCTGGGGGTGTATGCTTTTGGGGGCTGACATCTATATTCCCAGACTAGGAAAGGAAGTAAAGATAAAGGAATAAAAAATGAGACAAAAGAAAATTGAGTCAAGGTAAAGGAATGGTTACTAACTCTTCCATCACCTTCCATCTACCTTAATCAGATGTAAACACTGTGCTTTTAATTTAACCCCTTGTTTGCCATAGTGAAGGTAAAGCATATGGAAAGCATGAGGAAAAAACCTCCATTGGTAAAGTATTTGATGTTTCCAATTTTCTTAATTCAATATTTAAGGAATAATTATTTCATTTTTGTGGGTACTCCTATGACTGATACAAATCAGTGCTCCTGATCCCTTTAGTGGATAAGCTTTTTTTTTTTCCTAGTTGTTATGGCCAAAAATATTTGTCATCTAATATGTACTCTTGTGATGATGAACAGGATAGTACATGGAAAGAGAATTGGGGGACCTGGGTTAGGATCTCATTTCTGATGCTAACTACCTGTATGACTGTGAGTAAATCCCCTTACAACTCTGGGCCTTTGTTTCATCATCTGTAAAATGAGGAGTCTGGATTAAATGACCAATAAGAATTTTTCCAGTCCTAAATCTATGTTCTGATGTTCTCCATGATTAGTTAGACTGGTCCTTGAGTAACAGACACACATTTCATCACTGGACCTATATGAGGAGACCCAAAGTTGTTCTGAGAGGGTTTTTTTTAATTGTTAATGAGAATTGGGGAGAGGATGCCTGTGAAGCACTATTTTTTATTTGATTTTTTTCATAATCAGTTTGGAGACATGGGAGGCAATATTTCAATAAATGTTCAGTTGTTGTTGAGTCATTTTTTACTTCCATCTGACTCTTTGTAAAACCATCTGGGGTTTTCTCGGCAAAAACAGTGAAGTGGTTTGCCATTTCCTTCTCCAGCTAATTTTACAAATGAGGAAACTGAGGCAAATAGGATTAAGTGACTTGCTCAGCTAGTATGTGTCAGAGATTGAATTTGACTTCAGGCAGGGTACTTTAGTACACTGTACCATCTAGCTAGCCGCCGTTTCAATAAATATGACAACCCTATCTATCTCAAGTTCAAGTCATCAAAGTGGAAAATTACAGTACTGTCTACTGAACTTCTGAACTCCTGATGTCAAAAAGGCCTCTGTACATAAAAGTAAAAATGTAGAGTGCAAAATTCTATCAAGCAGATAGAGTACTGGCCCTGGAGTCGGGAGGACCTGACCAAATCTGGCTTCAGACCCTTGACACGTAATAGCTGTGTGACCCTGGGCAAATCACTTAACCCTGATTACCTTGCAGAAAAAAAGAGAAAGAAAAAAGAAAAGAAAATACTATAAAATGAATCAAAGGAAAACCAGAAAGACTGAATTCAAAAACAAGACAGAGTGGTATCACCGGACAAATAGGGGCTATTAATTACATAGTCACACCTTTAAAAACTGATTTATTCTCATTTTAAAAATTTTACCTCAGTTGATAACAGACTTCCCATTCATACTCAATCATGTCTTACACTTTGTCATAACCGGCTCCCCCCTCAAGCCCAAAACAGTGCCTTGCCCATATGAGGTGCTTAATAATACCTTTTCCCTAGAATTGAGGTTCTTTCCATTTTTCTTGGGTTGTACAGGTCCCCACATGTCATAAGACCTACATGCCCTGAAAACCTGAAAGTCTGGTAGGCTTCATGGAACAGTGATCAGTCTGTTGACTCTTTCCCCAAATTGGCCAGTTTGGGTGGAAGAACTAACCCCAGAAAACCAGTCTGGTGAATTGGGAGTTCAGTATCTCATTATTATTACGCACCAGTGGAACTCTGAGAAAACTCCCTTTCTCCAGACCAGGGGTAGGTAAATTACAACTAGAGGGCCACACCCACCTAGCCATTTCTTTTTGTATAGTGAGACAACCAAGAATGATTTTTGTATTTTTAAATACAATTTTGCATTTTTAAATACAGTAAAACTTTATTTTTACCTGGTGGTACAAAAACAAGCTTGGCAGGATTTGGCATTTCAGGCAGGCCATATAGTTTTCAGACCCTACTCTAGACTTCACTTTCCCCAATGGCAACGTAATGCTGTCTTCCAGGTCTATCAGGATCCATCCCTGTTTAAAACAGATTTTTGCCATGATAATATTTGATATTTTGATATATATGATATATTGATGTATATGATACATATGATAATTTCCCAGATAATAAGCAACATTTGTAAGGGAGAAGGGAGCTTGGTGGAAGTGGGTAGTGGTTAGCACTAGACTGCCGAGGCTACCGTGTATCTACCTAAACCCTCTGCTTCCCTTTATCTTTGCCTTACTCAGATACAGAGAACCTCAGGCCTTAGAGAGGTGACCTTAACCATAGACCTGCCAATGGTAGAAGGGGAATGAGAAATGCCAACAATTTCTAGGATCACAGGATCATAAGTTTCAAGTGAGTGAGGCTAATTGAGGTTAAATAAACCGGCCAAGGTCACAAAGAGTCACGGTTTAAACCAGAGACCTTTGATGTGGCTGTCTTTTGATGACACTTTTAAAATCCAGAAAAGGGCAAAAATTACTGGCAAGTTAACCAGGATAGTTCAATTGTAGAATAGACGGGAAAGAACAAAGAGTAAAGAGATTGGAAATGTAGCAAGGGGTCAGGATGTGAAGGATTTTATTGGCCAAATCACTTCATTTCATCTTGGAAGTAACAGGGACATCGGAGTTTACAGACCAGGTTATTGTTGTTTGTCCTTTGTTCTGTAAGAGGATCACGGCATCAGGAAGGTGATGCCATGACTTGCAAGTGAATTGGATTTAAGTGAGGATGGACCGTGTGAGGTCACCAGCCTCACTTTCTCCTCTGGAGTTTGGGTCCAGTGACCAGATATTGAGTAGAAGGATGATATAGTAAGACCTGTCTTAAAAAATTCACTTGAGGCACAGAAACTTATTAGATTAGGCCATTCTAATAGGCAGGGGCAGTGGGGTGGTACAGTGAGTAGAGTACCCAGCCCAAAGTCAGGAAGACTCATCTTCCTGAGTTCAAATCTGACCTCAGACTCTGTGACCCTGGGCAAATTACTTAGCTTTTCTTGCCTCAGTTTCCTCATCTGTAAATTGAATGAAGAAGGAAATGGCAAATCACTAGTCAGAACACAGATGTATACATTACTTTCACTTCTTAACTTGACTACAAGTCCTAAGATTAAGGCTGATTGATATTGGTGAAAATGTGTAGTCTGAAAGGGCATTTTTTTTTCATTCATTATAGCAACTTCTTGGTTTGTCCTTCACAATCTGTCTTGACTACAGTCATATCCATGTCAGATAAGAGTAAAATGATACTAGGGGAAGAAAGGAAGTGGGGGGGGGCAAGTGAGGGTGGGGAGGAGACAGCATCCTTTGAAAAAAAGAATTTCTGACTTTTCCTTTGTAAGTCTTGGGGTTGAGAAAGACAGGGTTGCCTTCTTCACTTGTGCATTGGAAAGAATGAGGTGATTTCCAAATATCTAAGTTTCTGGACAGGCTGTTCTACTCAGGTTATCACAGTGGTTCTCACAGATAGATTGGATTATACATCCATAGACAGGACAAAAGTTTTGTGATTAAATCTCCAGGTTCTCCTCCAGGTTAAATGCTAACCTAATTAGTACATAGGTCTACTTTTGGAAATCAGTCGTTAAAGTCATTTGGGCTTCATCTGTCCACATTTTATTCAGTTTGTAATTTCACACTCTTGGAGTTATTGGCCTAAAGCCCATTCTTGGGAAGTACTGGTGATATGTATGTAGGATCTACCCAT
The DNA here is from genome assembly GCF_028583685.1 of Petaurus breviceps papuanus. Lineage (NCBI taxonomy): Eukaryota > Metazoa > Chordata > Mammalia > Diprotodontia > Petauridae > Petaurus > Petaurus breviceps. Next base: position 61,238,389 of record NW_027185764.1, on the reverse strand, counting down.
GGTCATAGAGCAGTAGAATTCTCCTGAGGTTCTCCTATTATCTATCCTCAGTGATTCAAAATATGGTACAGCCCTTATCCATTGTGTCAAGGTGGGATGGGTCCTTGTCTTTGGACCCTATGACCTCAATTCTCTTCCAGTCCACTGAAACTCTGGACAGTTCCAGATGAGAAAACTTGTTCTTTCCCCCTCTTCTTCTATATCAAAACCTTCTCTTTATTACATTAAGATATAAATGAATGGTGATAACAGCTTAGGGTACTTGCCCTAAGTGATGAGGGATCTGCATTTTAGTTGGGTTCCAAATCTTAAACTAAAATATCTGAGATTAAGCACTAGCTGGTAAAGGAGATTTTGAGCAGCTATCAGGATTTTGGCTGGAAACTCTTCTTTCTAGGTAATGCCCTGGATCTCCTCAATCATGCCTCTTCATCATGAAAATTCCTCACTCCATTTTCAGAATTCACATATTAGAAGTATTTTCCTGTCTTCTTGCCTCTCCCTCTGATTGAATGGATTGCCCCAGAACTTCCATTTAAGGGGCGTACCCAGGTCAGTCCTTCTCTAAGCTGTACTCTTGATTTCTACCATACTCTACCTTGGTACCTTAGTCTCCCTCCTTTCCCTTTTCATCTTCCTTTTATATGCTATCTTCCTCATCAGATTGTAAGCTCCTTGAGGGCAGAGACTTTGTTTCTGCTTGTATTTGTATTCCTAGTAGTTAGTGTAGATCAGGGGTGGGGAACGTCTGGCCTAGAGACCACATGTGGCCCTCTAGGTCCTCAAATGTGACCATCTGGCTAAATCCAAACTTCATGGAACAAATTTGTTAGGATTCAGTCAGTGTGGAAATTTTTCTTTCCACACCACTTACAATCAAAATGGCAGCCTGTCAATATACCCTTTATTTTCTCCTGAAATAATGTTAAGCTTATCCTCTCCACTGACAGTGACAGTGATGGATAGTCTAGCGGCTTCCAGAACTGTATAAATTTACAACTTCCCTCCAACCACAGAGAAATTTGAAAGTGTCCTTTTCAACGTTCATTGAGCATCTACTGTGTTTTCCAAACTATGCCAGGTATTGATGATATAAAGATGTCCAAAACATGGTTCCTGTCCTTAAGAAGATTATAATCCAGTTGGGAAGACAAGAACCACACACACAGAATAGTTAAACCACAACAGGAGATAATTAAGTGCTAAAGTGAGTGATAAAGACAATCATTGCCTCAGATCTTAGACAAAGGAGAGGTAGGATGGGTTGTAGAACTCAGGAAGACTTTATCTACATAAAGATGTAGACATGTGCATATCTACGTAAGTGAACTGTTCATCATTTCAGTCTAGGATGCTAGTTGGAACACATTTCTAGTTATTATCTGAAACAGGGGAGTTCAGGTAAGATTCAACTTGTCTGAGTGGCTAGTCAAAAAAACAGAGGTCATGGGGCAGCTAAGTGGCGCAATGAATAGAGCACCTGCCCTGGAATCAGGAGGACCTGAGCTCAAATTCAACTTCACACACTTAACACTTTGTGTGACTTGGGCAAGTCACTTAACCCCAATTCCCCTGGCCTTCCCTCTCCAAAAGGCAAAAAAACAAAAACAAAAACAAAACAGAGGTCATGTTACTTCTACAGGGTGGACACAAAGAATCTTTGCTAGGAAATTGTGTGTTCTACAAATTTGCTTTACTTGAGTGAACTGATTTGTTACAAAGGAAAACTTTTATTAGGAAGGTGCGGGTAGAGGGAGGTGACCAGGAAATGTTGGATAAAAAGATTAGGGTGTAGTGATGGTAATTTTTTAAAAAAGGAGAAAAAAGCATCGGGGGAACATTTGAAAAATACAGAGGAAAATTGAGAAGTAGACACAGACAAGAAGAGTGATATTTGTATGACCATCCTACATTTAATATATATTTTGTAAAAAGTCATATGTAATAAATTCACAATGTCATATAGAATCCTTTTTTTCTGACCTCTATATATTGGAAAGTTTGTTTGCTGATAATTTTCTATTTTGTAATTTAAAAAAAACTTTAGAAATTGTATGTTGCCCCCTGTTCTCAGGACCTAATTTGATCTCTGTATTCCTATTCAACATTTTCTTCCATATTAAAACTAAGTATCACTATATCAGGCTCTGATAGCTTATTTTCAGAACTTTAACAACTGTTAGACATGTTTGGGAAACCTTTATATTAACTGTACATGAATTATCATGTGTCAAGTCTGGACTAATAAAATCATATATTTTTTGTCTTCTTTTTTATTATAAAAACTTATTATTTCTCCCTCCTGCTCTCACTCTCCCTGTCCCCAACTAAACAATAATAAAAGAAAAAGAAAAAACTCAAAATAAATATGACAAATTCCCACATTGGCCATATCCAAAAAGGGAGGTCTCATTCTGCACTTAACGTCATTACCTCTCTGGCAAGAGGTGAATTGTGTGCTTTATCTTTGATTCTCCTGGAACCATGATTATCATTGTACTGATCAGAGTTCCAAAGTTTTTCCAAGTTGTTTTTCTTTATAATGCTGTTGTCATTGTATAGATTGTTCTAGTTCTGCTCTCTTTCATTTGTATCACTTCACAGTCTTTCCAGGTTTCTCTGAAACTATCTATTTCATCATTACTTATAGCACAACACTCTTCTATTCCATTCATATACCATAATTTGGTAGCCTTCTGCAATAGAGTCTACTTTTTTGTCACTTTTAAAAGGGTTTCTATAAATATTTTTGTACATATGGGTTCTTTTCTTCTTTCTTTGAAGATCATAGAATTTTAAGAATTAGAACGGACCTTATAGTTCATCTGTTGTTTGTTGGTCATTCTTCAAGAGGACCAATGACATCATGAAGGTGATGTCTTTACTTGTGGGTGAATTGGATTTAAGTGAGGCAGAGCTGCCTAAAGTTGTAGGCCTTACTCTCTCCTCCAGAGGCATAGAAATACAACAGCAAGACAAAAGTCAAGACAACATTAATGACCCAAGATGCAGTAGGTGACCTTGGCCTTTCTAAATTAAAGTCTTTCCCAGGTCTCAGTTTATCTGAGGCTATGCCTATTCAGTGACTTAGGGCTGGATAAGATGGCTCAATTTGTCACCACAAAAATGGGGAAAGGAAGAGGGAGGAGAAGACCTTCAGAGTTTCTGGTCAAAACAATTTCTATTTACACTTATTCTAAGCCATCAAAACCTAAACAGTGAGCCACAGAGATTTGGTTTGTATTTTAAAGCATAGTCATGTAGTCCCATTTAAAACACAATGAGCATTTAAAAAGAATTTTTTTTAGAGCTATATTTCAAGAAATTAAAAATGAAAACTTCCTGGAACAAAAGTAAATTGTCCCAGTTTTTCAAAAAAGAAAGAAGAAAGGAGAAAGAGAAGAAATAACAGCATTCCAAATTTCTGCTCAAAATGGCAGGTTGGGTTCTGTGCACGTGAGCTCTGTAATGCCTGACCTATACCAGAGCAGGACAATGGAGTTACACAACCACCATCCAATTAGGAGGATTTCTGAAGCTCAGAGCTGCTTGACATACCAGTGATCCTTTGAGAAATGAACTTTAGATAAATTTGGACATGGCTATGGAGGTTGGACCAGCCTTAAACAACTCAAGGCAGCCTTGAGCAGCAGCTAAAGATTTGGGACCTTCCAAACACCTTACTCCCTGGCTCATCTATTTATAGATGTCTTATCCCTTAAACCCCCACTCCTCCTCCAAAAGCTTCTAGAAACTATTATCTCCCTCCCTTTTCTCTCTCCTTTGTGCAACTGAAGAATCTCTACCTCTCTGCTCCCTTTAGGATCTCTCCTGTACAAGCCTTTTCTCAGACAATAAATGCATTTAATTGGCATATTGGACTATGTTTTATTTCAGGTTCCTTCAATGGACCTGGAGATCATATGTTAACAGTCCCCAGAGGGCAGCTACTATTACTCTCAAATAACATGGTAAGGACAGTTAATACAAAACGTTCTCTATTAGATACCTACAATTCTTTATACCTGGGAGGTCTCTAATGGAGTGGGATAAGCCTCTGTTTCTGTTTATGAAAACTTAGATGCTTCTTATCAAATCTATGGATGATAAATCAGGCGGAAAGATAACTCATTCACTGAACAATTAAAGTGAGATTTCAAGTTTCTTGGGGACATGGATCAGATCTTACCTAAACCTTGTCTCCCCAACCTCAACACCCAACACTGCTTTGAATATAGGAAGGAAATAAATATTTATTTTTATTTATTAATTTATAATATATAATTTTATATATAGTTATATAAATATATTTTATATAATATATAAATATAACATTAATTAATTAAAATTTATCATTTATTTTATTTAGTATTCAGAAGTGTGCTTACTATGTATCAGACACTGTTCTAAGCACTTTATAAATATTATCTCATTTCATCCTTACAACAACCATGGGAAGGAGGTGCTGCTATTAACCCCATTTTAGAGTTGAGGAAACTGAGGCAGGAAGAGGTTAAGTGACTTATCCAGGATCACACATCTAGTCAATATCTCAGGCTGGATTTAAACTTGGGTCTTCCTGACTACCAGCCTGATACTGTCCATTTCATCACCAGTAGACACTTGTTCTTCATAACTGTTATGGAACTTGACAAAGGAATAATAAAAGAATACTAGTCTAATCTTGCAATCTAGAAGGAAATCGATTGGCTATTCATTATTGAGTGCTTTAACTCACACGAGGCAAAGTTCAGGGCCTACCACAAAATACCTCTGGACTTGGAGCATGGGAGAACAGAAGCAGTAAGGCGAGAGGAGGATATTTGTCTGGGCCTTGGCTACAAGAGTTTTAGGTGTGACTCATCTGTCCACGAAAGAGGAGGAAGGGGGTGGATCTTTCATGAGAGAAGCCTTTGTTGGGCATTTGCCCTCGGCACTCCTAGTCCGAGTTTAGAATGCCTGCATTGTAATTGCCTTCCTCTCCAGGTAGCTCATCAGATCTGCCAAAGGTCATGGATTTTTTAAGGAGGGAGTAGTGGATCTTTACTAAGGCACATCAAGTTGGATTTCCATTCTGAAACCACACAATCAAGGTAATGCTGGGCATTGGCTAATTCAAGCAAATAGAGAGTACAAATGGGGGAAAGGCAGGTTTTGAGAAAAATGACTTAAGTGGAGGTGTTAAGTAGGAAGAGAGGGAAGCATGCTCATTTTTCAGATCAGAAGTAGTTTGCTGTGAGTAAGCTCCGTGGTCACAGACTGGTTCATGAACTCTGGATTTTTTTAATTAACATAGCACTTAATGTACAGTGATGGGTTTTTAAATTTTCATTGTCATGGAATCCAGAAATACCTTGAGGAAGACCAATAAAATGGTTGTAGCAAAATTAAATTGAACAAGGATTAATGTAAACTCCTGCATTTAGGTTCAAAATGCCATGTGCACAAACTGTATGGAAGAAGTGTGGTTAAACTTTTGAGATTGTAGTTAACTGTGAGTGCATGAAGAATCAAAAGTGCGCTATGGCTACAGAAAATGTTAATGTGATCCTAAACTGAATTAATAGACAGTGTTCAGAACAAACGTCTATTCAGTGCTGGGCAGACTATACCTGGAGAAATCTGCTCAGTTCCGGGTGCTACATTTGAACAATAAGAATGTCCATCAAAATGTTGGAGTTCATTAAGGGTTCCAGGATGAGCTTGTACCAACACAGCACAGGCTAGCATCAATATACTGAACTCAGCAGCTGGAACAAGTTCTGGGCAGTCCTGTGATCACTCTGGAGGTTATATGTTCTTTGGCTCTCAGGTTAGTGACCTCTCTCTCCTTAGTTTGGTACCTTTTGCATTGTGGCGGGACGTGTCTGATTATTTTAGTGGTGTGGTCTACATGGGAAAATTTCCTTTAGTTTATATTCCACTAGACTCCAATCATTTAAACATTGCATGATAGAGCCAAGCATGGTTGAACTGTATACAGTTTTGTTTTGTTGAAGTAATTGGGATTAAGTGACTTGTCCAGGGTTACACAGTCTAAGGTTGTATTTGAACTCAGGTTCTCCTGACTCTAGGGACTGTGCTCTATCCAATGTGCTGCCTAGATGCCCCGACTATGTACAGTTTTACTCATGACTGAAGAAGCAAAAGAAATAAAATAAAATATTTTAAGATAGTTACCTCATAGACTATATACCTTAAGCACCTCCCAAACCTAAGCAGCCAGTAATCAGTCTATAGGCATGTTCCAAACTAAGGAGTTTAAGAAATTATATAGTTTGGGCATTGAGGTTCAAAACCTTCCCACCAGGCTTCCTCCTCAGTTACCCCAGGAGCTAGCAAAATGTCCTCAGAGTTGGTGCTAGATGATACATCCTTGATACTGGAGTTAGAAAGCATTTCCTGCTACTCCACCTCCCCCAACTCTATATTTCTACTCAATGTTTCCTACAAGGTCAGTGTCCAGTAGCAGAGAGGGGGAGTGGGAACCTTAGACCTGGAGCACAGAATGCTATTCTGACCACTTAAAAAAACAAACAAACAAACAAACTAATTTTAGTTTATTTTCAGTTCTGAATTCTCTTCCTTTGCAGTATTGTCCTTTCCTCACTTATTGAGAAGAAAAGGAAAATAAAACCCATTACAAATATGTATAGCCATGTGAAACAAATTCCTGCATTAGTCAGAGAGAGAGAAAGAGAGAGAGAGAGAGAGAGAGAGAGAGAGAGAGAGAGAGAGAGAGAGGGGGGGAGAGGGAGAGAAGAAAATATATTTCGTTTTCCACTCTGAGTACATTAGCTCTCTATTTAGAGGTGGCCAGCATGTTTCTTCATGAGTCCTTTGAGACTTGTAGCTGGTCATGGTGTTAACATTTGCTAAGTCTTTCAAAGTTAATAATGTTTACAATATTGTCTTTATTGTATAAATTGATCTCTTGGATCTTCTGACTTAACTCTGCATCAATTCATATAAATTTTCTCAGGTTTCTCTGAAATTGTTCCCTTCATCATTTCCTATAGCACAATAGTATTCCATCACATTCATATCCCATAACTTGCTCGGCCATTCTGCACTTGATGGGCCTCTCCTTTGCCCAGAATCACAGAGCTGGTAAGTATCTGGGGTCAGATTTGAACTCTAGTCTTCCTTTCTCTGGGTCCAGGGCTCTATCTAGCTATACCATCAGAAGCCTCTGGTGGAAAGAAGCTATATAGGAAAGATTAGACCAAGGCAAAGGTCAATAGTCTGTCAGTAATGGCATCCATTTAACCCACATTACCCATATAATAATCATTAGTCTCACCATCCTCCAATCCCATGATTCAATTTCTTGATCTGCCTAGCAACAATAGCTACATTTTAGAATTGTTCTGATGGGGACTTATTTTGCTTGGGACTTTGTGAAGCATTCCTTCAAAACTACAACTGAAGCTGTAGGAGATTTCAATTATGTCCAAAATTACTATAGCACTTAGCACCTTCATTAGAACAAATGGAACTTTGTGATAAACATGTCTTTAAGAACATTTTACAAGGGCAGCCAGATAGCACAGCAAGTAAGCTCGGCCCCAGAGTCGGGATGACCTGGGATCAAATCCGGGCTCAGACACTTAGCACCCACCCAGAAACACCTGGCCATGTAACCTTGAGCAAGTTACTTAACCCCAATTGCTTAGGGGCGGCCAGGTTGCTCAGTGAGTAAGAGCACCGGCCCCAGTGTCAGGATGACCTGGGGATCGAATCCGGGCTCCAATACTTAGCACCACACCCAGAAATAACTGGCCGTGTAAACTTGAGCAAGTTACTTAACCCCAATTGCTTAAAAAAAAAATTTACATCCTTTGGTGTTTGTCCTAATCTTGATCTTCTCCAGTCTCCTAATAACAGTAGGCAGTATTGCCTTAGACAGTCAATCCAATACTCTTTCCAATTTTGCTTCTTATTTCTGGACACAAGAAGGTAGTAGTGCATGCAAGGAGGAGAGTCCTGAAATGTACAATCCTTTCTCAATATTGGGCAATTGCTTTAATTTTTGCAGGGCTGTCTGAGTGCTTGGCATCATTTTTAAAAAAAGACAACGTAGGTGCAATAGAAAGAGCACTAAGCTAGAAATCAGCGGAGTTAGTTAAAAATCTAGAGTCTGCTATATATGTACTATATATAGAATAGAGTCTGCTATATATGTATAAAGGACTGAAAACTAAGGGATTGACCATCAGTTGGAAAATGACTAAACAAATTATGGCATGTGAATGTAGTGGAATGATCTGGTGCCATAAGAAATGACAAAAAGGATGGGTTCAGTGAAACCTGGGAAGATTAGTATGGACCGATGCAAAGGGAAGTGAACAGAATCAGAACGGTTTTTGTAAGGGCAACATTGCAAAGACAAACAAATTTTAGAATTCTAAGAATTCTGATCAATGCAATGACCAGCCATGGTTGCAAAGGACTGCTGATTATTCTACCTACTTCCTACTACTGAGGCACTGCCATCCTCCCAGCCACCAAAGCTCTCAGCCAAGGTGTCATCTTTGACTCCTCACTCCCTCTCACATCCCCATATCCAATCTGTTGCCAAGTACTACCATTCATAATGTAATATCTCTCACATTCTCCCCCTTCTCTCCTCTGACACTGCTACCATTCTGGTGCAGGCCCTTACCACTTTATATCTGGACTATTACAATAGTCAATAGGTTGGCCTTCCTGCCATAAGTCTTTCCCCACTGCAGTTCATCCTCCATTCAACTGTTCAAGTGATTTTCCTAAAGGACAGGTCAGACTGTATCACCCATTGTTCCCCATGGGCTCCCTGTTGCCTTCAGGATCAGATGGAAATACTCTGACTTTTGAAGCCCTTCCTATCTTGGCCCTTCCTACTTTTCCAGTATTCTTCATATCTTACTCTTCTCCACAGACTCTGTGATTCCTTATGGTTCCTTGCACAAGCACAAGATGCTCCATCTCCCAGCTCTGGGCATTTTCACTGGCTGTCCGCCATGCTTAGAGTTCTCTCTCTCCTCATCTCTGCCTCCTGGCTTCCTTGAAGTTCTGTCTAAAATCCCGCCTTCTGAAAGGAGCATTTCAGTATCCTCTTTAATATGTCTTGTTTGTACATGCTTATTTGCATGTCGTCTCCTCCATTAGACTGTGAGCTCCCCAAGAGCAGGGACTGTCTTTTGCTTTTCCCTGTATCCCTAGCACTTAGCACAGTACCTGGAACTCGGTAGGCACTTAATGAGTTTTGACTAATATCCTGATAGAAGAAAGAACCAAGATGTAAAATGAGACATACATTTTTGTACATGGACAAGGTAGGAATTTGTTTTGCTCGACCATACATGTTTGTTACATGGGCTTTCTTTTTCTTTTCTTTGTATTTTTTTTAATGGGAGTGGGATGGAAGGGACAGAAAAAGACCAAGAGCAAGTTACATATTGAAATTCTGGAATGTAGTACCTCATATTTATAATGGCCCAAAGGTATTTGAGAGCATGCAATCCTGAGGTCTTGGTGATCAAATCACTCTCTAGAGTTCAATTTCCAATGCTGAACTTTAACATCTTATGTCAGTGAAGAAATCCTTATTATGGAAAATTGTGCTAAAGAATGAATCTCCCTGGTTCTGTTTATGCCTGGAAGGTAGAGGGGACATTTAAAAAGCTGATGTGAAAGTGATTCTCCATCAAGTCTTGTTTCTTTTTTTTTTTTTTTGCTTTTTTGGAGGGCAATTGGAGTTAAGTGACTTGCCCAAGGTCACAAGGCTAGTTTTTGTGCTAAGTACATGAATCCAGATTTGAACTCAGGTTCTCCTGACTCCAGGGCCGGTGCTCTACTCACCTAGCTACCCCTCAAGTCTTGTTTCAATGCCTCATTTTTACATAGAATTGACTCTGGATTCTCAAGGGAAAGAAAGGAATTTGAAGATTTGTTTTATTGTATACTCAAAGGTAACAAGAAATATCCTTTACATTGTACCAGCAAAGTATAAACCCTGACAGGTTCTACCATACTAAAAAGGCTTTGGTAATAGTCCTGGAACCAAAGACCAATCTAGTTAAGTACAAAGAGGATCATCACTAGTTGACTGGCCTTTTGGTGAGGAATTCTTTGTCTCTAAAAACCTATGAAACAAAGAAAAATTTTAAGATCATTTATAATCCCATGCAGATGAGCAGATAGTGCTAAGAATCACACAATTTTTAGATTGCCTATAAACTTTAACTTGGCAATTGGTACTTAAATGTGAAATCCTGGTCCAAGGAGTAATGAATGAGCATACTATTGGAAAAAAAAATGAATTTTATCTTGACATTCTTTTTTTTAATTAAAGCAATGGGGGTTAAGTAACTTGCTCAAGGTTACATGGCCAGTTATTTCCGGGTGTGGTGCTAAGTATCAGAGCCCGGATTTGATCCCAGGTCTCCCAACTCTGGGGCCGGTGTTCTTACTCACTGAGCCACCTGGCCACCCCTTGACATTCTTACTATAAAGTAAAGCAAAGAAAAAATTTCCTGCTTTATGGAAAGATAACTCACAGTACCTCTTAGGCAAAAAAAAGTTAGAATAGTTGGCTTTATTGCTTCCTTGTCACCATAGTAATTTTTTTATAGTCAGGCTCTTTTTTTTATTGTTGTTATTTGCTCATTTCCCCAGCCCATTTCTTGACTTTGACCTTTATGTTAGAGTTAGGCTTTGCTTAGCTCTGGGGGAGATTGAGATGACTGTCCTGAGCATTTGAATTTTATGTTCTGCTCTTTTCACAGCTGGATCTGGGGGCCTCTAAGGTTTTGGTGCTTCCAAGGTGGTGTGATATGGGGAAAGATCTGGTCACTGTCTTCCTGGCCTGTGCTATGGTCATTTCCCAAGGAGGGCCCCTGCTCCCTTGGGCATACAACTCCTCTCTGTCCTAGAACTGTGGCTCAGAACTGGATAATGGGCAATAGAGTTGCCATATGGCACCCACTCCTTCTCCCAGTGCTTGCATGGGGCTGTCCTGTAATCTCTTCTGACCAAGTGTTCAGTCCCTTTACCCTCTCTGGGCACTGAGCACTCCCAGGACCACTCCTGCTGCTGCTTCCAAGACCCACAACTGGTGTCCCTTCTGCCACTCCACACTTCATTACCTATATTAAAGATTAATAGGAAAAGACCTGCAGGTGAAAGATAGTGCTACAAGAATCATAAAGTAAGAATAGTTATTCAAAGTAGCTATGTTCATTTGATTTTGAAGATGGGGAAGCTCCAGGTGTTTGTTCAGAAAGATTAAGCTTTATCCTCTCTTCTTTCCTCCACCCCTACTTGTCACAAAGCTGCCAGATTGCCTAGGTATTTCTGCCCTGGGCTATTGTAGTGAAAACAAGTTTGGTGTATTTAAAGAAACTAGAGAGCTTAGATATGAAGAAAGAACAGGGAGAGGAGTTAGAAGGAGTTTACACCTTTTGGGCCCTGCAGAGAAGGCCCCCCAGTACATTATTCAGTTGAGATATTTTTATGCTAATATAATAGTAAATTTCCTGGAGGTATTGTGTGCCATGTCACCCAACCTCTATGAGTAGGAATAGGGAGATGATTGATGTGTTCCAGAAATTGGTGAGAAATTTAGAGGTGAGAAAAAACTCAATTTTCTTTCAGTGAAAAAGCTTGATCACAGTAAAAGACTCCACTCCAGAAATCCAGAGAATAAACTAGTAAGCTCCCTCAAGGTTAGAGCCAGATAATTCTTTAGTAATGTGTATGTATGTGTATGTGTGTGTGTGAGCATGTGTGTGCATACACACAAGCACATTTATATATATATACGCAAAATTTTGAAAACTTTAAAACACTACATAAATACTAGGTATTAGTGTTGCTGTTTTTGTTATGTTTATACATTTAATTTTTCTCTCGATATTTCACTAGAACAATGTGAAATAATAGAGGGGCTATCCTTGCTTTATCCCAGTTCTTATTGGGAAAGCTTTCAGTGTTTCTCCATTGCAAATAATATTAGATCTTGATATTAGATATAAAATTTTAATCATATTCAAGAAGAACTTTTCTGTGCTGGTACTCTTTAGATTTTTAAAAATATAAATAAGGTCTAGATTTTGATGAAAATGTTTTCTCCATCTGCTGATATAATTATATGATTTTTATTGCTTATGTAATTAATTAAGCTAATTGTTTTATTTATGTTGAACTAACTTTGCATCCCCAGTATAAATTCAACTTGGTCAAAGTGACTATCAAAGTGAGTATCAAAGATATGTATGGTATCTTTGCTGACTTTTTAATTTTAAAAATTTGCTTCAATATGCATTAATAAAATTGGTTTTTATTTTTCTTCCTATGCTTTATCCTTCCCTGATTTTGGTTTGTGGAGTCCTTAAGAATAATACAACTATTTTGTTTCTCTTTCTTGACAATGAGAATTTTTGCTGTTGCCTTAATTGAAATAATTTTTTACAAGTCCTGCTTTTTTTGGAATTGTCTAAAACAGAGTACATTTCCAAATATTCTCATTCTCACTCTATTGTTTCTATTTTTGATATTTTTCTTGCATGAAGAAAATTTGTTTTTTTTGTCAGCTCTGAAAGTTTTTCATTTTTGTGAAAAATTTAATTCATTCACATATTAGGGCTATAATTGTTAAGTCTGTGCTTTCTTGCACATAATTCTTCTGTACGGATTCATCCTTTTTCCCCTCTTTTTTTAAGTCAGTACTTTGTCCCTGCAAATAATTTTATTTATGTTTATTTAGTCGCAGTGTCCTCTCACACTTTCCTTCTCTTATACTCTTACCCTGTTCAATCCCACGTTGATTGAATTTACTTTCTTATTCTCTTTCCTATTATTTATTTTTGTCTATTAATTCTTCCCTTGCCCCACCCCATTCTAGCCCATCCATTCTCTTAAAGAGTAAAAGTTCATTTATGGATTCCTTTTCAAAGAAGAGTTAATTTACTTCATTCTCCCTTCTTGCTCCTTTCTTCTGCTAAACTAACCTAAAATCTAAACTCTCATTCATAAGTGTCTTGTTTCCTTATTCTATCTATCAGTCTTATTTATTCTATCACCCTTCTCCTCACCTTCAAGCACAGCTCAGATACCATTTCTTACTTGAGGCCTTTTCAAACCACCACCACTCCCTCCAAGTGTTTGGAAATATGTCATATATGTTTACATACATACATACATGCATACATGTTGTATCCTCCCTCTGCCCAGAGTAAAAAATTTCTTGAGGACAGAAACTCTTTCATTTCCATCTTTGTATTACCAATACTGTGCTTTGTGCTTAATGCATGTTTGTTGAATTGAATCAAATATAAGATTAGGGGGGCAGTTAGGTGGCACATTGAATAGAACACCAGCCCTGGAGTCAGGAAGACCTGAGTTCGAATTTGGCCTCAGACACTTGACAATTATTAGTTGTGTGACTTTGGGCAAGTCACTTAATCCTAATTAGCTTGCCTTCCCCACCTCCAAAAAAACCACCCAAAACAAATATAAGGTTAGGGTTACTAGAAGACAAAAATCTTGCTTTCCTTTTTGTCCAGAACATTTAGAATTGTGATTATAGATCTTTCCTTTTCCCCAACCTTTTTGGTTTTTGTTTTTTGAAAATCCTTCTCATGAGGTACTATTTAAAAAAAAAATCCACACAGGCTAGAGTAATGAACAGATCTAAATGGTGAGTGAGCAGGAAATTAAATATACAAGAGATAGTTGGAGGAATTTGAAGTGTTTAGCCTGGAAAAGAGGATACTTGGGATTGCAATGGGGAGAGGAGAACTTGATCTTTGTCTTCAATTATTTGATGGGTTGTCATGTGAAAGAAATATTATACATACTTGTTTTGCTTCACTGCAGAAGGTATTAGACTCAGTGAGTAAAAGTTAAAGGGAGAAAATTTTGAGTCCACCATAAGGACTAACTAACTTCCTAAACATGAGAAATGCCAATTTTTTTATCTTCTCTGAAGTCAGCATTTGGTCCTTGCAATTCATTGGTTTCCTCCTAATCTTCTAAAAACTTTCCCCCCTATATCCTGCCCTAACTCATGTTTCTTGAATTTAATTTAGTATTCTGTCTCTGTCTCTCTCTGTACATATGTCTCTCTGTCTCTCTTTATTTTATTTTCCTCTTTTAACCTCCTTATTCCAGTTAAGAGTGAGGTTCAGAATGCTTCCTATTTCACCTCTTCCCCGCCTCCCTCCCCCCCTCCCCCCAGTTATTTTGTGGAGTCCTTACTTTACTGATTTACTTCTTCATTGGCTAAAAGTTCCCTGGTTTGGATATTTCTAGATTTTCCTATGGTTCATGCTCTTGGTAACCTGATTCAGTTTCTCCCCAACCCTCTAAAATAACTAGATTATTATAGATCATAGAATGTTAGAGCAGTAGGAATCTTAGATTAGTTGGATGCCTAAATAGGGCAGGTAGGTGGTGCAGTGTATAGAGCTCAGAAAGACTCATCTTCCTGAGTTCAAATCTGGCCTGAGACACTTACTAGCTGTGTGACCCTGGGCAAATCACTTAACTCTGTTTGCCTCAGTTTCTCATCTATAAAAGGAGAAGAAGAAGGAAATGGTAAACCACTCCAGCATCTCTGCCAAGAAAACTCCAAACAGGGTCATAAAGAATCTGGCAAGATGGGGTGGCTAAGTGGCACAGTGAATAGAGTACAGACCTGGAGTCGGGAGCATCTGAGTTCAAATTCGGCCTCAGGCACTTGACACATACTAGCCATGTGACCTTTGGCAAGTCATTTAACCCCAATTGCCCTGCCTTCCCCCTTCTAAAAAGCAAAAAAAAGTAAAAAAAAAAAAAAAGAATCTGGCATGAATGTATGACAACAAATTACTAATCCCTATTGTCTCTCTGACATTTTTACAATCTGGACTGACTGTCAATTTTCAATTAAATGAGTTTGTAATTACCATAATCTCAGTCTATACCAGAATTTAATTTCTAAAGCACATTTAAACAGAACACTATAATGTTGTAAGGAAGAATACAGACAATTCTTTCTACACAGAGATAAAATCCTTTTTGCTACACTATTCCCTGAGAGGACACTAAGGTGTATGTATGATAGATAAGGCCAATTCAGACTGGTGAGGTGCCCAAGTATTCACATACAGAAGAAAGGGAAATGATTTACAAGTCTTAATCTTCACTGTCTCTTTCCTGTGCTTTGTTCAGGGTTACTGGTATCTTTGTGATTCTCTGGAGAGTAGAGGTTTAATTATAAGCAGGATTTCAGCTAGGTGGAACAGTGGTTAGAGTGCTGGGTCTGCAGTCAGAAGGACTGCATCTAAGATGAGTTCAAATCTAACCTCAGATACTTATTAGCTATGTGACCCTGGGCAAGTCACTTCACCCTGATTGCCTCAGTTTTTTCATCTGTAAAATGAACTGGAGAAGGAAATGGCAAACCACTCCAGTATTTTTGCCAAGAAAACCCCAAATTGGGTCATGGAGAGTCAGACACAAATGAACAAAACTAGATCCATTACAGTTAATTGTTTATATGTGGTATCCTATAATCTGAATGATGGTATGGACTATATCTTATTTAAACTTTGTTATCTCAGGGGTGGCTAGGTGGCGCAGTGAATACAGCACCAGCCCTGGAGTCGAGGACCTGGGTTCAGATCGGGCCTCAGATACTTAACACAAAAACTAGTCGTGTGACCTTGGCCAAGTCACTTAACCTTAATTGTCCTCCAAAAAAAAAGACTCAGAAATCTCTGCTTATCTAAGTCTGGGGCAGCTAGGTGGTGCAGTGAATAGAGCACCGGCCCTGGAGTCAGGAGGACCTGGGTTCAGACTGGGTCTCAGACACTTAACACAAAAACTAGCTGTGTGACCTTGGGCAGGTCACTTTACCCCAATTGCCCTAAAAAAAAAACACCTTTGTATCTCTCCCAGCACCCTTCCTAGTCTCTCTGCACACAGTCTATTCTGTGTGCAGATATTTTACTATAGACTAATATACATATATCTAGAGCCTCTCTGATAGACTCTATAAATATAAACAGTTTTTTTTAACCGAATTGAGTTGGTTCCATCTTTCATAGTGTCTAGTACTTTGTTGTGCTTGTAGTAACTATCTGGTATATGGAGCTTCGGTGGGAAAGACATTTGAGGGTTTGATTTTGGATTGTTTCATGTGATTCAGGAGAAGAGTCACGTTTTCATAGTGGAAGAATAAAACCATGTCAATAAGGAAGTACAGCAGAAAGAAAAGTCACTATCACCAATCAGGCAGTATCCTCCCAGCTTAAAGCTCCAGTCCACGAATTCAGGAACGGCTCAAATTCAGATTTTTTTTTTCCCCTTTCTTTTCAGAGGGGTGGAGCCTAAGGATTAGAATGACATTCAGGTGCCTATCAATGACTATTCTTCTGTGACAGCTAAACCCAAAGAACTGCTCTGCTGATTAATTCAAAGATCACCTTAGAGCACAAAGACGGGGCTACAGGATGGAAACTCATGTACATCGTTACAAGGAGAAGGGCTATCGGGGACCTCATGTAAGTGAGCCTGTGATTCACTAGAGTCTTTGTTTCTGAAACTGAAGCAGAAAAAAAAAAGGTGACACTATAAAGAGGAGGAGGCAAGCTTTTGTTTTAAATCTGCCATCTTCTCCAAGAGTTTTTTTTAATGGCTAAAATGGGAGGAAGGGTAGGCATTCTACACACTGTTCTTTACTAAACTACTGTGCTGAAACTAATTGTCACTCAGCATGCCTAGAATAAGTGCTTAAAATGAACTCTTTCCTGTTTCCTTGCAAACCCTGCAGAAAAGGTTTAAAGACACTATGCAATGTGGCTTAATTTTGTTTACCTTCTTCCTTCATACAACAAAAACTAAAGGAATGGAGTTTGTTCCCAAATGGCAGAATGTTTATCAGGGCTTCTTTTCATTTTTTTTCTCAGTTTTCCCCCTCGGCTTTGTTTCTGATATTTAA
Source organism: Petaurus breviceps papuanus (assembly GCF_028583685.1). Lineage (NCBI taxonomy): Eukaryota > Metazoa > Chordata > Mammalia > Diprotodontia > Petauridae > Petaurus > Petaurus breviceps. The sequence continues at coordinate 61,221,423 of NW_027185764.1, read as the reverse complement.
TCTTTTCAGATTTGTTTTTTAAGTTCCTGAATTGCAATCTCTCTTAATACCACCCCCACCTGCAATCAGAATTCTGCTTGATCAAATAAGAGTAAACACCTAGCTTACTGTTAACAGAGAAAGACAAGAGCTGTTCTGTTGGTAAATGTATTATTCTTGAGTAAACTGTATTCTTTTGGGGTGTTAATGAACCACATACTTATGGTATGATTTTTTGGGGTTTTTTCCCTCAATAGACTGATATACTATTACAAACTGAAGTAAATATTACACAGAAATAAGCATTACTGAAGTTACTGCATTTTAGAGCTATAGTTTTCAGCAGTGAATTTATGCATGGTGTGAAGTATATGTGTATAGATATACATATATCTATATATCTGTTTATGGTATGTTTTAGGAAATGACTAATGAGTTCCTATAGAAAGAATTGCATGCGATTATCCACAGTTAACGAATGACATATAGATGATGTCCAATAGTTACTTTTTTCTACTTTTAGTTACTTCATGTCATGGAAGTTCAGATGTGTGTGGGGTGCAGAGACCCTAACCCAAATTGACTACTCGGAGACCTCTCAAAGTGAAGGTAGAAAGTTTTATTAGAATCTTGCGAGAAGCAGGCAGTCCAGTCACTGGAAAATCCAGGGAGAGGAGGCTGCCATATAGAAGCCAAAGCTGGGTTATATAGCCGAAAACCACTCCAAAACCGCAACCCTCCCCTTCCTCATGTAATCTTTTAAAACTGATTGGCTGTTCTGTTAACATTCCCTTATTTGGCAGGTGGGGTGACAAGGGGATTTTCAGAGTTCCAATTTTTTTCCCCCAAGATCACCTAGATGAGGCCTAAGGCTTCACATGCTTTAGCAGATAGTCTCTGAGAAACCACATTACCTGCCCCCCCATACACACAATCCCTCCTCTTCTATACCCTACTGTGGTTTCTCATTAGAAATTTCTCAGCATTCTTTCACATTCCTTCTCCTTGAATAATCAGAGCATATTTTCACAATGTTTCTCTAAGTCATTGGTTCCTTCTGGTTCATCCCTTGTGGTGGTAGGTATTGGTTCCCAACCTTACCCTTTTAAAGCCATCAGTCTAATTCCCTCAGTAGTCTTTGTCTCCAATCTGATCATTTTGGCAAAGGCAGTTTGCACCAAATTTGTGATCAACTTGATCGTACATGGGAGGCATACAGGAATCAATATAATCCCACTGATAGATATAAGCAGAAACCACAAGGATTGTTTCCACCAACTTCCTCCAAACCAGGACCACCAAGATGTATTAAAAGGTGACTGCCATATCTGTACAGGGACATGTGACTACAGCCCCGTTATTGTCAATTCTCATGCAACAATTGGATAAGTTGAGCATCCCACATGCCCCTCCTTCTTCAGCTAAAAGATAGTCTAATGCCTTTGAAGTTTCTCCACTTTTCTTAATTCTAATTCCCATTGTTGCACTGACAACAGACAAGGTGGCAGTTCCCTTTATGAGTGTAGATACAGAGATACAAAAGAAAACAATAACAAACAATTGTCCCTTCCAAAGTCCAAAAGTCTCTTTACACACTGTTGTCTGGCAGGGGTATACCATCTGATGGAAGTCCTTGCTTAGGGTCATCCATCTTCAGTTCTGCATCCCAGCCTCTCTTTCTTCCACCTTCTTTCATTCATTTACCTATAAAAGGAACCTTGGAACCAATCTAAATGATCACTCTAGAACCCTTACCATTCTTACAAAATTAAAATTGGAGTCTTGGTCACTTGTCATGATCACACATAAAATCAATGCTTGTTTTATATTTCGCATTAATCCATTATTAAGTCCTCCACTAGGAGGATGGGATTTCACTAAGGGATTCCCATTAAGCTCACAATTCAAACAATTAAAATTTTTACCAAGTACAAAAACTATCCTCCTTTAAACATTGACTAATGATGAGAAAGCTGAGACAAGTGTGATACTAACTAAATAACAGAATAATATTCCCACAAACCCTTGATCTATTTGTCCTTATACTATTACAAAGAACTAAAGGACCTTGATTTATGCAAGAATAACTATACTAAATCCTAAGCCTAATAGCTTTATCTATCTAGTAACTTGAGATGTCCCAGAATCAAGTATTTAATAGATTTGTTGTTGTGTTTTCAAAACTTTTGATTATTGAAACTTTCCACCAAGAATAGGGACAAAACTGTAATGAGGGAACCATTTTCCCCAACTTCAGAATGTCAATTCCAGGCAAAATGTATACCAGGCCGCAATCCGCATTGAGCCAAGCTCAGAGTCTGTCAGGTATCACTGGGAGGGTCGAGTCAGGAGAATCCTACCTCAGCTCACGAGGAACAGTCGCTCTCCTGACCTTCCATACCCATACTTCATGGGCCTTCCATACCTGTATCTCATAGGGTCTGGCATCATGGATCAGTAGCTCAGATAGCTTGCATAGCCTTTCTTAATATCCATACCTGGAGTTAGACTCAGAGGAATAGTCAGTTAACAGTCCCATCAAATCTCAAATAACAAGCTCCAACAATCAGTTTAAAATATGATTATAACCTCACATTGGTTAAGGAACATCTCTAAAGTGAGCCTCAAATAACATGTATTCATTTCTATGTTTATTCTTGTTCATAAAAATCAAATCTCCCATCAGGATTATAAATTATTGCTCTAATAGATTTGCATCTACTTCCCAAGCTTCCCTATCTTCCTGGGACTATGCTTAATCTGAACTCACACTGTAATCCCTATTTCTAACCAAATCTTCATTTATTTTCTCAACCCTCTGATCTCTATTACTAATTGTTCTGTACTAGAATCCTAGAGTAAATAAACAAAGAAGTTAATGTCTACCTCACAAGCTAATTCATTATGTATCCAATTATTCTCAAAAATATTCTGGAAGAGTGTCCTTAAAACAGCAAAATTTCATAATTTACCTTACGCCTAACTTTCCATTGCCATAAAGATGAAAAATAGGGACCTAATTGGACAAAGCATCCACATGCACTATAGTCCCAAAACCTTTTTACCTTAACATCAATTTACTCTCATTGAGTTGCAATATACCACAAAGATTTACCTTTACTCACATACATAAAGGATTCCCTTTAACATCTTTCCTTTCACAATTTTTGAACTCGTCCTGGTAAAGCCAATTGTTAGAGATCCTTTTTACTCTTTTGTATATAGACTTGCTACTTCTAAGCAGGTCAAGTCTATTGTTTAGGAGCTTCATAACTACTCCGTTCCAGGCTGAATGACCTTGCCTAATAGAGATAATTTCTAGGGACTTTGATAGTTTTACAACATCATGCAGGAGGACTGTTCTGAACGAGCAGAACTAGTAAAAAAAAAGTTTTCATCCAGTCTCCCCCTTTCCACATATAGTAATCAATTAACAATTTTAGGTTTTAGCATTAAAACAGTAGCCAAATAACTTAGTTAACAATCTTACAAGTTTAAACAATCTTAACTGAAACTTCCTTTTAAACAAAGACAGACTTGGACGCTTATGATTTCCTAAATTACAATACTCCAAGATTTTAAGAGAAACTGCTTCTCATACAACATAGATAATACAACTGTTTATCAGTAACAATATCATAACAATTATTATGTTCTTAAATTTGAACTGTGAAATAAAAACAAATGAATTACCAATCTGGTGACCTTAAAACTCCAATTTTTTGAAGTTACACAGAACTAAAGTTTTCTTGGTGCCACACAACTGATCAACTTTATCACTAGAAATCAGTTACACTCTGGAATCTCACATAGATGGTGAATGTGGTGATTCATAAACCAAGCACAGAGGCTTTTCTCCTCTCCCCACAGCTGCAGAGCCTGGTTGTGGACCTGGGCGTTTGAAAGGAGAGAGGGTCACCTGCATTCCTAGAGGTGTGGGCTTCACCCAGGGGCCCAGGGCTGTTGCCAGTGGGGCCCTCGATATAGCTGCTATGCATCCCCCTCTTTTTTCAAGTGGGGGAGGGTAGCTCAAATTCCCTACTATTCTTCAGCACTCTCTTTCCTTAATCTGATATGGTGGGAGAGGCTTTAACAAAATCTGCTCAAATGTTTTTAGCTGTTCTAACTTTTACTCCCATAAATTTCACTTATGTGTCCACTCCTTAGAAACATCTTTGAAAGTGAGAGCTTTGATTCTGACAGTCGAGTGAGCGGGACCCTGGTGTCCCCTTCTGTACTGGAGAGCTCAAAGCTTCACCTCTGAGGTGTCTCTTTTACAGATCTATGTATTTTTCTAATTTGCCTCAATGCCAAATACTTTTTATCTTTAGCATTGAATTAGGAGTGACACTCTTCAAAAATGACCAGAATGTATTCAGTTGCCTTTCAGTTGCATTCTGATACACAAAACTTTCCTTTTTTAGGTGAGGCAGGAAATAGTTAAATGTTCATCTGCCTGCTTTTTTGATCTGAGGGGAGAAGATTCCGTCCCTTTCTTATCTCCTTCTCCTCACTCCACTTGGCCAGGGTGGAGTGAAGAGGAGGAGATTTTCAAACTTTTAAAAAAATCTTAACACTTTTCAATAGCAAATAACTTATATCTATCTTAACTTCCTACTCATGTTCCTTTCTTTGCTACATGCTTAAACTTTCTTGCTTTTCCTACTGTGTACTCATCCTTCTGTTGGACTTTGATTAAAGCCCCTTTAAAACCACACATACCTTATTTCTTTCTAATTCTGACCTGATAGTTCTCCTACACTCTTAGACCTGCATTTACCATCAAATAACCTAAACAAGGATTTCTCTTTTTTTTTAAATCCACTTGATGGAAGAAGGAGGGGGAGACAAAGAGAAAGCTCCATTCCAAGAACACACAGAGGCTGTTAGTTACACAGACAGACACTTTACACAGAAACACAAAGAACAAATATACAAGCCAGTTTCACTTGATCATATTTTTTTTATCCTTCCCTTTATATTTTGGCAGTTCATCCCAATTCTGTAACCTATCTCCCAAAGGACTATTAGCTGGCACTTCCTGACATTGCTCCTGATTTTGGGGTTTGGACTCTGTTTTCCCCATAATTTGATGAGGACCGCCCTTAGCCTCCTCTATATTCCAAATTATCTCAATAGGGGTCACCCTCCTGCCAGCAGTCACCTGATAGCGTTCTCGGAGAGTCCTTTCCCCTGGGGTCGTTTGCAGTCGATTTCACCACACAATTTACATGAGAGGCTCTTCCTCGAGGATCTCCCTCGACCCAACCAATTGACCCCCAGATTCCCGAGTACTTACTTTTGGGCTACATGCATGTAGGTTCTCCTGACTTCGAGCTCAATCAATCCAACATCTGCACACAGAGCTTTGGATCCATCACTTTCACTTTCTCCTTCACTGAGTCTCTCCACTTTGGGCACTTTGCTCGGCAGAGAGGAGAAACACCACCCTGCTCTGGAGACCACAGGAACAAAGTGTCCCACGGGTGTCTGCCTCCAAATAGGGGTGGTGGTCGTTCCCCACCAAGTCATGTGATCCCAGGACACAAGCCCCCAAAACTGTGTGGGATACAGAGACCCTAACCCAAATTGACTACTCGGAGACCTCTCAAAGTGAAGGTGGAAAGTTTTATTAGAATCTCACGAGAAGCAGGCAGTCCAGTCACTGGGAAATCCAGGGAGAGGAGGCTGCCAAAGATGGGTTATATAGCTGAAAACTGCTCGAAAACCACAACCCTCCCCTTCCTCATGTAATATTTTAAATTGATTGGCTGTTCTATTAACATTCCCTTATTTGGCAGGTGGGATGACAAGGGGATTTCCAGAGTTTTTTTTTTACCCCCAAGATCACCTAGCTGAGGCCAAAGGTTTTATATACTTTAGCAGATAGTCTCTGAGAAACCACATTACCTGCCCCCCCACACACACACAGATGTCTCCCCATATTTGCACATTTATCTTCTTCAATGACATTTGGGGTTTTATGTCATAGCAACACTAGCACTTAAAATTTTCACTCAGGGTAAGGGTTTCTGAACCTCCAGCTGGGACTCCTAATGTTATCCCTTCCCCACCTTTCAAAACTTTTCATAGCTACACCCCATGCTACCTATCCTATTTCTATGTTTCACTTTTTCTCAGCATAAACCCTCCTCTTATAAGCTAAGCTCTTCTGACCTGCGTCTTTGACTTTATTGGTTCCCTCTTCTTGAAATTTCCTTTTCCTCTCCACCTGTCTAAATCCTATTGATAATTTGAAACCTGCTCAACTTCATTTTCTTTTTAAAATGCTCCCTATTTCATGATATATCGTTATTTTTTTTATCTCTGAACTCCTAAGGATTTATTTATTTATTTTGCTTTTTTGGGGGGGGGAGGACAATTGGGGTTAGGTGACTTGCCCAAGGTCACACATCTAGTAAGTGTTAAGTGTCTGAGGCAGGATTTAAAGTCAGGTCCTCTTGACTTCAGAGCCAGTGCTCTGTTCACTGTGCCACATAAACATCCCTATTCCTAAGGATTTATAATCAGCACCAAACTATACAATATTAAATACCAACTTGTTATATATTGTTGAATGTCTTTTTCTCTTATCACCTCAACTAATCTAATCGATTAGTTAATCAGTAAAACTAATCAAACAATTAATATGCATTTATTAAGTGCATTACTGTGTGCCAGGTACTGTGCTGGTCACTGCAGATACAAAGGCAAAAAATGTAACAATCACTACTTTCAAAAGTTTACATGCCAATGGACTCCATGAGAGACAGATGATCTTTCCTACCACCTAGCACAACATGGACACATTCTGAAGGTGGCTAAATGGCAATGGAAAGATGCTGGACCTGAATTCAAGAAGACTTAAATTCATATCTGACCCCTTTGATAACTGGACAAGTCACATCCTCTCTGTGCCTCAGTTTCCTCCTCTGTAAATGAAGATAATAATAGTACCTACGTCCTAAGGTTGTCATGAGGATAAAATGAGATAATACTTATAAAGCATTTTGCAAACCTTAAACTGCATAAATGCTAGCTAGTTTTATTACTTACTAATTAATTGAATTGTTTATGGCAAACACAACTAATTGTCCTAATGATTTTTAGTTTCAAAAGGGTGACAACACAGTTAATAACTATGACATATCTTCCATGTATGTAGTTCTATTGTAGATTAAACATTTCTCCTTCCAGCTCTTGAGCCTGCTTAATGAAAATTTCTTCAGAATACCCAATACAGAATTAGAGTAAGAAAAGCAGGATGGGGGCAGCTAGGTAGTATAGTGAATAGAGCACTGGTCCTGGACTCAGGAGGACCTGAGTTCAAATCTGGCCTCAGACACTTAACACAAAAAACTAGCCATGTGACCTTGGGCAAGTCACTTAACCTCAACTGCCCTACAAAAAGCAAAAACAAAAAACAAACAAACAAGAAAGAGAAAAGCAGGATGAAATGGGGTCAGGCAACCAAATACATTGGTTCATAGGAAATGCTGCTCTAATTCTTTGTTACTGTTTTTCAGTCAGTCACACCTTTAACTAGAATCAGATATGACCAGATGAGCAAGTTCATATAAGACTAGTGACTGAACAAAACTCAAAGGAAAACTCCTTGTGATAAAAAAAAAAAATAGTGACCAGTTGACTGGGACTGATTTCTCTCATGGAACTATATGTATATCATTATTTTAGATAAATAAAACTCCTAAACCTAATTCAGGTTAATTGGATGATCAGTTAAGTACATAAAAAGTCTCTATCATAGAGTATGAAACAACATACTCTTAAAAGTCTTAAAATATTGTAACTCAAAAAAGGCCAACAATCAAGGCATTGTAAAGTAGAATCCTTAGTGGACTTCTCTTGATAAACAAACAAAGTTTGTTTTGTAATTAGAAATATAGGTAAAGACTATCCTCTAAATGCTCTACCTGAAATTTTGTTAATACTACTATTTACTACTAAAAGAAAGGTTGCTCTTTTTTTAAATCAAGTTAGAGGATGATTCCACATTTAGATAAATGCCATCTAGTGGCAATAGAGCATAATTGCAGGTTGATAAATTTTTCTAACCCAAAGGCAGGTGACTATGAGAATAATATTTGATTGATGTTATTTTTCTTTTTTTTTCTTTTGAGGCAGTCAGGGTTAAGTGACTTGCCCAAGGTTACACAGCTAGTGTGTGTTAAGTGTCTGAAGCCGGATATGAATTCAGGTCCTCTTGACCCTGGGGCAGATGCTCTATCTGCTGTGCTACCCAGCTGCCCCAATGCTATTTTTCTAACATTTTTTTTTAACTTGGATGATTTGATGTACTTCTGGAAATTCTGTAATTTTCAGCAGTTTTATAAGCCTTCTCAAAACTTAAAAGTTATCCTTTATGAGGATAAAATATCACATAAATTTAAAACACATCCTAATGCTATATGCATGTTATTCTAACAATAAGAATCTATTGAAAGGGGAGGCCAGGTAGCACAGCGAGTAAGAGCACCGGTCCCAGAGTCAAGATGACCTGGGAATCGAATCTGGGCTCAGACACTTAGCACCCACCCAGAAACACCTGGCCGTGTAACCTTGAGCAAGTTACTTAACCCCAGTTGCTTAAAAATAAAAAAAAATCTATTGCAGAACCACTGGACCTAGGTTAAGGTGGGTAAAGGGCAATCATTGCTTTCCCCATCCCTTCAGCAAGAGTCTTGAAGGACATTCACATGCTTTATAACCAGGAAGAAAAATAGAACTGAATCATCAGCTTTTCCTGTTTGTTGTTCATTCTTTGTTCTTAAAGAAGACCAATGACAACTCTTGATGTTGTCTCCTTCTTTGATTTGTCTTTGTCTCTTTCTTTGTCTCCTTCTTGATTCTTGTCTCCTTCTCCTTCTCTTTCCCTTGCCACATGTGGCCACTCTCTCCACTTGAGTTGTCATACCTTTACAGGTGGGGTGCTCTGTTCAAAGGAATATAACTTCCGATGATTTAAATTTTGTAAGATGTCTTGTGGTTTGGAAGCTAGATTTTTAAAAAATTTTCTATTTATTTATTATTACTTTCCAAAAATCTGGGACAATTTACCCTTTGTCCTGTGCAGTTTTCATTTATGGTTTCTTGAAGTTTAGCTCTGAAAAAACAGACTTTTAAAAAGTCCATTTTGATTCAAATGGAGCTACTTGACTATGCCTTTAAACCCAATCACTCTGGCTTTCATGGAATAGTCAATAATATGCCCCAACCCAAGCCTTTGTTGCTCTGGTTAGGGTTTTAATGGCTTAGATTGAATACAAATAGTCACTGTCTTCTGCTCTGGCCAGAAACTCTAAGGGTCTTCCTCTCTCAAATCTATTCCATACTTGGTGGTGAACTAGGAAGTCTTTTGTATAATCAGCTTTTCCTTCTCAAGTTTCAATAAGGTGATTGCTTTGTTTTAGTTTAGTTGTTTTTTCTTTATTTGATTCCCACAACAACTCTTATGGGAATTTCATTACCCCCATTTTACCAGATGAGGAAATTGAATTGAATTGACCTATTCAGTATCATACAGAAGACAGGATTCAAATCTTGGCCTTCTTGCCTCTAAATTGACATGTTCTATCCATCAGACCACCACCTTGCTGCCTCCTATGCATTCTAAGGTAGTTTGAGTATAGGAAAGAACACTTTGAGGTCTGAAGAGTACGGTTGAAAATTAAGGCAAATTACTACTTGTGTCACCTTGGACAAGTTACCTAGTTTCCTCAACTGTCTTGATTTTTTCCTTTTTTTTCCCCAATTACATGTAAAGATAGTTTTCAACATTCATTTTTATTAAGTTTTGAGTTCCAAATTTTTCTCCCTCCTCTCCCCTTCCCCCTCCCAAAGACAGCAAGCAATCTGCTATAGGTTATATATGTACCATCATGTTGAACGTACTTCCACATTAGTCATGTTGTGAAAGAAGAATCAGAACAAAAGGGAAAAACCACAAGAAAGAAAACAACAACAAAAGTGAAAAATAGTATACTTTGATCTGCATCCAGACTCCATAGTTCTTTCTCTGGATATGGTTAACATTTTCTATCATGAGTCTTTTGGAATCATCTTAGATCATTTCATTGCTGAGAAGAGCTAAGTCTATCATAGTTAATCATCGCACAATGCTGCTGTTGCTGTGTACAATGTTCTCCTGGTTCTGCTCACTTCACTCAGCATCAGTTCATCTCTTTGGGATACAGAACTGGCAATGGTATTGCTGGATAAAAAATTATGTACAGTTTGGTTGCCCTTTGGGCATAGTTCCAAATTGCTCTCCAGAACAGTTGGGTCAGTTCACAATTCCACCAACAGATTATTAGTATGCTGATTTTCCCACATTCTATCCAACATTCATCATTTTCCTTTTTTTGTCACATTAGCCAATCTGAGAAGTGTGAAGTAGTACCTGAGTTGTTTGAATTTGCATTTCTCTAATTAAAAGTGATTTAAAGTAGTTCTTCACATGATTAAAAATAACTTCAATTTCTTCATCTGAAAACTGGCTTTTATCCTTTGACCATTTATCAATTGGGGAATGGATTATATTCTTATAAATTTGACTCAGTTCTCTATATATTTGAGAAATAAGGCCTTTATCAGAGACACTTGCTGTGAAGATTGTTTCCTAGCTTTCTGCTTTCCTTCTAATCTTGGTTGCATTGGTTTTGTTTGTACAAAAACTTTTAAATTTAATATCATCAAAATTATCTATTTCATATTTTCTCTCTATCTCTTGTTTTGCCATAAATTTTCCCTTCTCCATAGATCTGACAGGTAGACCCTTTCTTGCTCTTCTAATTTGCTCTTGGTATCACCCTTTATGTCTAAATCATGTACCATTTTGATCTCATCTTGTTATTTAGTATAAGATGTTGATCTATATCTAGTTTGCGCCGTATAGTTTTCCAGTTTTCCCAGCAGTTTGTGACAAATAGTGAGTTTTTATCCCAGAGGCTGGGGGCTTTGGGTTTATCAAGTACTAGTTTTGTGTGCCTAATCAATACCACTGATCCACCACTCTATTTCTTAGCCAATACCAGATAGTTTTCATGATTACTGCTTTATAATACAGTTCGAGATCTGACCTCCTTCCTTTGCATTTTTTTTTTCATTAGTTCTCTTGAAATTTTTAACCTTTTGTTCTTCCAGATGAATTTTGTGGTCATTTTTTTTCTAGCTCTATCAAATAATGTTTGGCAGTTTGATTGGTATGGCACTAAATAAGTAAATTAGTTTAGGCACAATTGTGATTTTAATTGTATTGACTTGGCCTATCCATGAACAACTGATATTTTTCTAATTGTTTAGATCTGACTTTATATGAAAAGTGTTTTATAATTGTGTACATATAGTACCTGGGTTTGTCTTGGCAGGTAGACTTCCACATATTTTATATTGTTTATAGTTATTTTAAATAGAATTCCTCTTTCTGTCTCTTGCTGCTGGCATTCAAAGTCCTTCATAATTGGCCATCCCATACCCACCTTTCCAATTGTCTTACACATTACTCCCCTCCACCTACTCTGTGATCCAGTGTTACCATCCTCCTTTCTGTTCCTCTCACAAGATACTCTATGGTTTTTTCACTGGCTTCTCTATAGAACTGGAATTTTCTCTCTCCTCATCTTCACCTCCTGGCTTCCTTAGGCTCCTTCAAGTCCCAGCTAAAATTCTGCCTTCTACAGAAAGACTTTGCCAATCTCCCTTAATTCTAGTGCCTTTCCCTCATTGGTTAGCTCCATTTTATCATATATAAATATATATATATATATTTATATGTGTATATATATATAAATATGCATCTATCGATATATCTATATCTGTGTAGATATAGATATATCTTGTTTGTACATAGCTTTTTGCATATTGCTTTCATCTTTGTATACCCATACTCAGTACAGTGCCTAGCATGTAGTGAATATTTATTGACTGATTGTGACCTTTAAATCCTGCTCACATCCAAGAGGTATTCCTTTAAGACTTTCCACCATTTTACTTCTCTTTTCTGATTCTGGTGTCTGCCAGAGCTACAATGTATGTGACATCTGGTTAATCCAAGCTTCTCATGATCATTCTCTGAGCTAGTATGGATTAGGTTCCAAAAAGATCCCTAAATCAGTCTCTAATATCTCTGGTATATCAGGTCTGTGTTCAGCATTATCTACAAGGTAATTGTCATTTTCAGACATAAATATTGGCTCTCATTTTCTCTGTGAGAAGAGAGCTCTTATTTTTAATGTTACTTTTCTTCCTCAGTGGGTGGCCTACCTATTGGCTCTTAAGTGCTATTTCCTACTGTCTGTATATTGGGATTGTTTGAATGGTCACATAGGTCTTGTCATTCATACAGCATTCATTGAGTAACCTCACCTGGCTTTATGTTACTATGCATTACCCTGCAATCTCCCAAGTCCTTCACATTCCTTTTCAATGTTTTTTATAATACTTTGTATTTTTATTCTACATCCACTCTTAATATTAGAAGGCCTGTCTGAATTTCCATGTCAACAGCACTATGAAATATTTAAACCATTTCAGCACCCATCTTTTTAAAGAGGTTAGTCTCCATTTAGGATATACAACAAAACCAGTGATGATATCTCAGTCAGCAGGTACACAATATTATTCTACAATAAAGCATAATAATAAAGGTTGCATTCAATTAATGCATGGTAAATAAATAAATAATAAACAGATATGCAAATTTATACCAATGCAACATAAATAAATTCAAGAACATGAAAAAATATTGATTATTTTCACATGATACCATATTGTAAATGACTATGTAAAGCACATGAGTAAGTAAAAAACACTTGCTCAGGGGCAGCTAGTTGGCATAACAAATAGAGCACCAGCCCTGGAGTCAGGAGGACCTGAGTTCAAATTCAGCCTCAGACACTTAGCACTTACTAGCTGTGTGACCTTAGGCAAGTCACTTAACCCCCATTGCCCTCCAAAAAAAAGGGGGGAAAAATACTTGCTCATGCTCACAACCACATTACTATAATGTATCAACTAATAGCATTCATAAAACATTTTGCATAATAGTTAGTATTCCCATGTTATCAGTGAACTGATTGAGAGAAAGGATTGTCCCTATGGGGCTGAGAATACCATAAAACAAAGCTGAAAAATAAATTTGGAAGAAAAGACTTTCCTGGAATCAAAACTGTAAACATTATAGTGGATTATTATAAATTTCAAGAAAACATGTGCATGAAATAGAAAAAGGAAAAAATGGAAAATGTATTCCAAGATATTTAAAATTAAACAATTGAAACACATAGATATCCCCTCCAAAAAAGAATGAGGCAAAATTTCTTACCACCTACATCAACAAAAGCCAGGGTAGGGATTTACTCTGAGTCGAATTTTGACTTGGTATCTGGAGAAACTTCCTAATAATTAGAGCTTTCCAAAACTAAAATGTATTACCTCAAGGCAGGGGAGGGGCTCTTGGGAGGTCTTCAGACTGAGGCTGAATGACCACTGGATGTGTACGTATATAGTGGGGATTCCTTTGGTTTATAGGTTATATTAGATTACTGCCAAGATCCCTTGCAACTTTCAAATTCTGTCATTCAGTGATTAAAAACCATCACTAAAAATCATAATCACAACAGAGGATTAAAATAATCTTTCAAAGCAACAGGAAAAAAGAATTGGTTTTCAAAAGCTAATTCCCAAGGAAGAGCATTCACTATATAATGGATTTCCCATGGAGATCATAGGGGACTTTCTGGAGGCATAAGTCCCAAGATTCTCAAAAATTGTCTCACCTGAGCCTAGTCAAGGATAGATTGACTCAGGATGTTTCCCTCAATAAAGTTTATCCTATCTAGGTACTATGTGAGATCTTAGAAATTGAAGCATACTGTACTGTGAGATTGAAGTATACTATTTTCACTTGCTTTATTTTTTGTGATTTTTTTTTCCTTTTGGTATGTTTCTTCTTTCAGAACTGTGACTAATATGGAAATACAGTTTGCATGATTGCAAATATACAGCCTAAATTAAGAAGAGGGAAGGGGAGGGGGAGAGAGAGGAAGGGAGAAAAATTTGTAACTCAAAACCTTGAAAATATGAATGCTAAAAATTGTCTTTACATATAACTGGAAAAAATTAAATACTAACATAACAACATCAGTCTTCCTTACTGGAATTTTATACCCAAGAATGTTCCACCCATTTGGGGGTCAACTTTCCCTGTAGAATTTTAGGCTGTGAAATCCTACCTCTCTTTCTGAACTCTAAATTCTCTCTGGAAATATAGTGAAAGCAACCACATTTCAAAGAGAGTGATAGTGACAGAAATGATACAGGCATGGGGTATAAAATTAAAAGATACTTGTAATAAAGCACAAAAGGAAAATGACTAATTTTAGGCAAATTGTGAAAAAATTATATAATTATATGCTGGTGATATGTAATCAAATTTTGGGGATATGCTTTTTTTTTTAATAGATCTGGAGAGTTCTAAAATTCATTTGTTTTCCTTCCAGGCTAGTTGTATTCATTTGCTTAGCAAACAAAATCATCACAGATAATGCAAAGGTAAGCTTCATCATAGCCCTGGTTTGACATCATAAATTATTTATTAATGGAGTTTTATGTATAGTGAAGTGAAGTGCCTACTGCATGCCAGGCACTGTGTTTTACAAATATTATCTCATTTGATCCTTACAGCAACTCTGGGAGGTGAGTGCTGTTATTTTCACCATTTTATAATTGAGGAAACTGAGGCAGATATTAAGTGACAGGGTTACTCAGCTAGCAAGTGTCAGAGCTCAGATTTGTATGCAAGTCTTCCTGACTCAAGATCTAGTACTTTATCCATTGTGCTACCTAGCTGTCTCTATAGTTAGCCAATACTACATTCTTTTTTTTTTTTTTTTTGCTTTTTGAATGGGGGAGGGCAGGGCAATTGGGGTTAAGTGACTTGCTCAAGGTCACACAGCTAGTAAGTGTTAAGTGTCTGAGGCCAGATTTGAACTCAGGTCCTCCTGACTTCAGGGCTGGTGCTCTATTCACTGTGCCATCTAGCTACCCAATACTACATTCTTAATAGAAAGAACACCAATTTTCGAGTCAGAAGACCCTGGTTCAAGTTCTGTCTCTGCTACATATTAATTGTATGACCTTGGACAAATCTGAGTCTTATTTTCCTCATCTGTAAAATGAAGGGGTTGGATTAGCTCCCCTTCAGAGACAGCTAGGTAGTACAGTTGATAGAGTATTAGGCCTAGAGTCAGAAAGACCTGCATTCAGACACTTGTTAGCTGAGTGACCCTGGACAAGTCACTTAACATCTCTTTGTCTCATTTTCCTCAACTGTAAAATGGGGATAATAGTAGCACCTGCCTCACAAGTTGTCATGAGGCTCAAATGAGACATTATTGGTATAGTGCTTATCATGGTAGCACATAGTAGGCTTTTGCTAAATACTTTCTTCCTTCCTTCTCCAACATTCCACAATTCATCTCTCATTTCTAGCAAATATACTATTATCCATGAAATCAGGGGAATTTACTTTCAACTTTTGGTTGTGAAATGTAAAACACCCCCACACACCCCTCCTCCACATACCCCTACCCTACACACAAATCTGAAACAGTGGGTTCGTAAGTAGAATGGCACTCAATTGACCTACTTAGATATTCTCTCTCTCTTTTTTTTTTTTGAGGGGGGAAGGCAAGGCAATTTGGGTTAAGTGACTTGCCCAAGGTCATACAGCTAGTAAGTGTGTCAAGTGTCTGAGGCTGGATTTGAGCTCAGGTCCTCCTGACTCTAGTGCCAGTGCTCTATTCACTGAACCACCCAGCTGCCCCCCTTAGATATTCTCTTGCACATACACCTTCACTCGAATACACAACTCTACAGTTGTGAAAGCTTGGATAACAGTAATATTAGTTATTATTACACTGTTTTATCCCGGGCATGTCACTTCATTTCTCTTCACTTTTAGAGAGATCTAATCACTAAGAAAACTCTCCCTTCTACTGAGCTGAAATCTCTCTCCCAGTACTGTCCCACTATTGGTCCTACTTTTGTTTTATGGAACTACAGAGAATAAACCTAATCCCTCTTTAAATAGTCAAAGATAATTCAATCCAACAACTTGACACGTATTAAGTGCTTAGTTTGAATACGTGTAAGTAACATAAAAATGACATAGCTCTTCCATTCAAGGAGCTTATAATACCCTGTTGTAAGGGATACAACGTGTACACAGATTTATAGATTACATGGTAGAAAGTGATGAGGCCAAAGGAGCTATCAGATAAAGGGCTCTGGGAATATTTGAGATGTGAAAGAACAATTCCAGGTGAGAGGACCAGGGTCCTGAAAGAAATGTCTCCTGAACCAAGCCTTTCAGGAGATTCTGAAAGTTGACCACATCTATCACATCCCCGAAGCCTTCCTTTTCCCAAGCTAATCATCCTCATTTCCTTTATCATTCTTGCCTGATGGAATAATAACAATAATAAAAAGGTACTTACTAAGTGCTTGCTATGCGCAAGGCATTGGAAATACAAATAGAAAATTTATAGAAAAAAAAACAGTCTTCATTCTAATAGGAGGAGAAAACACGTACTGGAGGCTTCAGCTGCAAGTCAGATGGAAAGGTCCCATACTCCTTAGGGTACCTCAGCAATGAGATGGCAATGCATCTTCTGCAATGTCATTTCTATTAATAAAGGCATATCTGCTTCTAAATTGAACCAGCTGATGGTGCCTGGCAATTTGGTGAGAACTTTCTTTAGGGGGTCTTCAGAAGTTGTGAATTCTGAGGAAGCAGGGGCTACCACACCTGTAAGATTCATTCCCCTAGAGAAGAACCGTTAGGGCAGGTTGGAAGCAGAGCCAGTGGTCTAGAGGTACTCCTGTTCCTGGGGCTCTTGGGTGCAGAGTCCTGGAATATTTCCATTGGGGTCAGAGTGGAAATAGTGGTCCAAACGGTTATGCTGTTAATCCGGGAATTTTATTAGCTTTACTGAATTCAAATAAATGTTGTAAAATTCCTTTAGGATTTTAAAAATGGAGATTTCAAAAAATTCAGAGAAATTAAATAGACTAGGTAGCACTTTGAATGGTAAACTAAGGTATTTATATTTTGTACTTAAAGGCAACAGGGGTCATGGGAGGTTTTAAAGTAGGGAAGTAACAGATTAAAAAAAAGTTTTAGGAAAATTAGTATCACTGCTGTACAAAATAAATTGGAGGATCAAAAGGGGTTAGGAGACTATTGCAGTATATTATGATAATGCCCTGAATTCTGGTATGACAAGCATAGTAGAAAGAAGGGAGGATTAGAGAGATGTTTTAAATAGTCAATAGACCTCAGTGACTACTTGAATTTGGGAGGAGGAGGAGCCAAAAATGGCTTTAGGGTTTGAAGTGTGATTAACTTGTGGAATGATGGTACCATTAACAAAAATAGGAAAGTAAGAAGGGAAAGATGATGAATTCAATTTTGGATCTGTCAGTTGAAGGTAGGATTGTTAAAAGTGGTTATGTTCAAGCAGGCACTTAAAGAATGTAGGACTAGAACTTGAGAAAGACATGGAGTTAATTTAACAAGTGAAGATATCATCTAAGCCATTGGAATTGATAAGGTTCCTTCACAGAAATTTCTAGATGTTGGAGCAAAGAACTGAACCTTGGGGAATGTTTATATTTTAGAGCAGGGTAAAAACTAATGAAGGAGTTGCTAGTGCCTTCCCCACTGCTGAAATTCCCTGAATATACTATATTGCATATATGTGTGTGTATATATATGTATGTATATATGTATACACATACACATTAGTGGAGAGGGAGAAGGTAAAGTGCCCCAACCTCCTGAATCCATCAGTGGGTTATTAAAGTTAGGGGAAAATCTAAGTCTTGAATTTGAATTCAATAAATTGAGTTTTTATGTTTAAGATAGGGGATGTGTAGCTAGGCTAAGATCTGAGAGCTTTCATGGATTCTAAACTCAATATGTCAATATGTTAATATGTATATAGTAGCCATAAAAACAATTGAGAACTTGGTGGCATTGGGAGAGTCATAGTCTCCAGGAACAAGGAGAAGATATTATCTATTTTCTGGTCAGACTACATCTTGAGTACTATGTTTGGTTCTGGATGTCACAATTGAGGAAAGACCTTGACTTATCAAGTTGGAAAACATTAAGGATGGCCAAAGGAGAGTAACCAAGCTGGTAAAGGGTCTTAAACCCATGTCCTATGACAACTAATTGAAGAAAATGGGGATAAGAAGGAGAGATATCTCAGAATAGACATGATAAGGCATGTTTAAGTATTTCAAGTGGAATATTCATGTGGAATAAATATTAGACATGTCATATTTGACCCCAGAGGGCAAAACCAGAAGCAATGGCTTGGAAGTTGCCCAAAAGCAAATTTCAGCTTGATGTCAGGAAACACTTTCCTAACAATTAGATCTGCCAAAAAGTTGAATGCCCTATCATTGGAGATCTTTAGGAACAGACTGGATGATTATTTGCAAGCTATTGTTTTAGTGAAGATTCTGTTCTGGTTATGGATTGGATCAGACAGCTGCTAAGGTCCCTTCCAAATCTAAAAATCCATGTTTTTGTGAGATATCATTGGTTAGAGAGAGAGAAGAGTTAGGATGGTTTTATATTATCAGAAAGGCAAAGAAGAAGTGGGCTTCAACAAAGATTTAACATAGGTAAAATCTGGTAGGGAAATTAAACATACACCTGATAAGGGGTTCGCTTTTTAGTTCTTTACCTAAGTACTGCTGTCAATCAGCTAGGGCTTGTCAGTTCTGACTGAGATAACCTTTGTTTACCATGCTATCTACCCAATATTGACCTCCGGCAAACCTTGGAGTTGGCAGAACAGGATGATCTGCCCATATTGAGTAATCATGGAAGCTTCCTTTAAGGCTTGTGTTAGTACCTTTTGAATACTGTTTATCTCAGGTCACTCTTTAATGGCAAAAGGGCTCACCACAAATATCTGGAATTCTTTCAATGGGTAGTTTTCTTAAAACAATAATATTTAATAGACCCAACTTATTTATTGCCTGTTAAAGAAAAATGAGTTTTCTAGGGTTTTTTTTTTTCTGGAATAACCATGACAATTAATCTACTAAAAAAAACCAAAAAGACAGAAATGACTAAGCACTAATTTTTCAGATTTACTTAGCAGAAAAAGAAGATATATGAAGACTTCTCTTTCTTTTAATATAACATAGTTCCTCAATCAGCAATAAAAATACAAATTAAAATTCTAACTAGGCATTTCATATATAGAAAAGACAATGCTTCACTCAACAATTCAAGAAACACTTATTAAGTGCTTACTATTTGTAAAAATTTTTTTTTAATTTTTATATTAAGGCGAATGCATTTCTCTTAAGAACTTTGTTATATATTTGGGAGGGTCTTAACACAGTTCAAGAATAGTTGTTCCAAGCATTTTCTTCAGTGATGATAAATTGACCAGGCACCTAGAACTATTCAGAATGGTGAACAATACTAAAACATAAAATGAAAAAGGGCTTCTAATCCAGTTGTGAGAACAGATCTTACAAGAAATGTAGAAATATGCCTTTCTCCCATTTTATACCAATCCCAATAGAGAGAAATAGACTGAAAGTGATGGTAGTTGGGGAAACCTTGAGCTAAACAAAAACTAAATCTATTAAATTAAGTAAAGATGAATTTTAAGTCTTATAATTAAGTTTAAAAAATTATCCAAGTACGGAATGGGGGAGATGTGGCTAAACAAAAGCTTGTTTTAAACATATGGAAAAAGATCAGTGGTATTTAGTAGAAACTGCTTAGTGTAGGGATTTTTAAGCAGAAAAAAATGACTGAAGGAAGGCAGGAAAACAATCCGTAATATTTGAAAGGTTGTCATGTGGAGAGTAAAAATTTTGTTTTTTTTTTCCCCAAGGGGCATGCCTAAGGAGGTATTAATGGGGTGCTTGGGATGTCTATGTTTATAACATCAGTTTGTAAAACCAGTTTGTAAAATCACATATCGCCACACACCCCCAGCCTCAGAGCATTAACTCTGTCCCTTCCCCCTGCCAGCGCTCTGCCCAGCAACAATTCATGAACTGTTTATCTCTGCTTGGTACAATAACCAGCTACACCTATGAATCCTTCACTAAACCATCTATAAACTTTTTAGTTTAGGCAAATGTTATCTCCCCCTAGTATAATGGTCAGCTGCATCTATAAATCCTTCAATTCACTATCTGTAAGTTAACTCCTCAGACAATTATACACATCCTGAATCCCTTGTTAGCCTAGGTTCCCAACATCCATCTTGTCAAACATGACACTGATGGGTGGCAGACTAGGCACTTCTCAGTCAGCCCTGAACACTAGCTGACTTAGTTTCAAGCCTAAAACTACACCTCCACACAGCCCCACCTTGGGCTATTTCCCAGTGAATTATGGGCAATATGCCTTCGAAATAGATAATAAAAGTGCATATTCCTTTAAGCGCTGACCACTCCTTAACTCCTCCCTAATCCCACCCTTGCTCACCTAGTTAACGTAATTGACATATGATTTACTATTGTAACTCTTTATAAACTGTTCCTATGACTTCTTTAAGGCTGCAGGTTCTCTAAGAACTCTTGCCCGCTGTAAAGCATAGCAATAAACTTTTACAATCCTGACTTGAAAGATTGCTTGGGTCCTGTGAATTCATTCCAGACTGCCCACAAGGGACTCTGGTCATTGGAGCCCCTGTAATACTTATTACTCCCTCATCAGTATGTTATTAAGAAACTTATTTCAGCTCAATATAAGTTTCTACAATGAAAACTTGAAGGAGTGACTTCCTAAAGCAAAGGCTAGATTATGCCAAAGATGATATAAAAGAGATTACAAAATAATATCACCTCTAAAGTCTCTTTAAACCCTTGAGATTCTGATAGTGCCCCCAAAACACTGAAATAATATTTTTACTAAAGAAGTTTAGTTTCAGAATGGCACTTTTCTCATTTTTAGGTAAATTTAATGAGTATCATTTTCTTATTTAAAAAAATATTACAATACAGCATTTAGGCAAAATGGCTTCTCCAAAATATAGCAAAGGAAATAGCTTTGGAAATTTTTTTATTCTTTATTCACAGCTGTTCATAGCTAAGAAGCATCCTGAAACAATTTTTTTAAGAAAAAAAAAACTCTAAGAAAAAATCCAGAAAGCTGAGAGAAAATGTCTCCCATTCAGTTCTTAGGTCCCTAACATTATATTAGATCTAGAAATCATGCAGACCAAATCCTTCATTTTATAAATGCAGAAAAATGAGATCCAAAATAAGTGAAGGAACTTGACCAAGGTCACAGAGCTAGAATAATGGCTGAGCTTCCATCAACAAGTCCATTGCTCCTTTTATAATATCATGCTGCTTCTGGGGCTTGAGATAAATACCTTGAAAAGTCTCATTTTTCAGGTTAACTAGCATTATCAAATGAGGTTATATATTTTTGGCAAAGTATAAGTCTCTATACAAATATTTGTTTGTATTATTATTACCACATATGATGGAGATCCTGTGAATACCAGGAAAGCATGTAGTCTCTCCAGACTTCTCTTACAAACAGGCAATTTCAAAGCAAAAACTCCCTTATACATATTTTTTTGGAAAAACTACAAATTCTATGGAATTAATAAAGAAGTAAGAAATTATTTCAAAAGAAGCAGGAAAAGAGTTTTTAAATGTTACAAAATTTCTTCAGTTCCTATCCCAACTCATAAGGATGAAGTTTTTTTTAAGTTTCTTTTTCCAATTTTCAACAGAGAAAATTGACTTTCTGCTCAA
This sequence comes from Petaurus breviceps papuanus, assembly GCF_028583685.1. Classification (NCBI taxonomy): domain Eukaryota; kingdom Metazoa; phylum Chordata; class Mammalia; order Diprotodontia; family Petauridae; genus Petaurus; species Petaurus breviceps. The sequence continues at coordinate 61,199,607 of NW_027185764.1, read as the reverse complement.
GAAAGTGGATAGTATATCATGTTTTTTTGGATATATATTTTATAGATGTCTTTTGCCTTATATCACAGTCATTCTGAGGGGGGGAAACGCCTTCTTTCTCCTGTAAAGTAAATCTTCTCTTGTAACAAAGAAATATGTATAACATTTGGCTCTTTTATGAAGAGGATGATATGTTTCATTATTTATTCTCTAGGATTATCAATGTTTTTAAAAATTATTTTAGTAATATTTAATGACATTTTACATTGTAGTAGTATTAATTACACTTTAAATGTTTGATAGAATTAACTTGTAAGTGTCTCTTGCCCAAGCTCACTCCTCCATACCCTCTCATTTTTGGCAGTTCATTTATGATCTCTTTGATCTTTTTTTTCTTTGAAATTGAAGGGTTTTTAATATCTCTAATTAATTTGAATATTTTATATTTTAATACTCATTAACTTAAATTCTCAGTTTTTCTGAACTATGTAGTTTTGTATAGTAACAATTCTCTTTATTTCTCGTTTGTTGTGATTTCACTTTGTTCAGTTTTTATCTTGGTAATTTTGCTTCTTGATCAGGTTAATTAATAGCTTTTTTATTTTATAAGTCTTTTTAATTCTCAGTAAATTTATCCTTTTTTTCTGCCTTGCATACAAATATATACATAGACAAATATTTCCTGAGGTATAAATGTTCCTCTAAGGACTTTTTAACTATGCCTTAGAGGTTTGGGTATGTTTCCTCATTATTTTCAACACAATTATAAATTCCTATGATTTGTTCTTTGGACCACTCATCATTCAGGATGCCGTTACTTGTCTTCATTTAGACTTTGATCTTTTATTCATTACTAACAAGGTAATTAATAATTTAATAATGGATTGAATTACAATTAATTTAATTATTAAATAATGGTATATGATATTTCTGCTATCATTATTTCTGCCTTTTCACATTGGTTTATGTTTCCTTTATGCCTTATCACATGATTAATTTTTTGCAAAAGTATTATAGTATCCTGAGAACATGTATGATTTTTAATAATTCCATTCAAATATCACCATGTCAGTCAAATTATTTTTTCAAACAAATCTATTCAACTCTTCTTGTATGTATGTCTTTCAGATTTATCCAGTACTGAGAAAGGACTAGTAGAATCTCCTAATATTATTATATTATGACTAATGTCTTTTTGCACTTTTTCTAGATTTTAATAATTTAGACCTTATAAGGTCTCTATCATTTGATGCATATATATTAAGTATGTTTTCTATTGTCTGTGGTGGGCAAATCATTTAACCTCTCAGCTTCAATTTCCTCATTTGTAAAATGAGGAGGTTGGATTCAATGTCCTTTAAGGTCCCTTTCAACTTTAAGCCCATGATCCTATGACCTTTAAGCATAACATAGTCTCTAGTTTATCTCTGTTGACATTATGGATTTTTATTGTTGTCTTTTCTGAAACCACAATTGCAATTTCTGCCTTTTTTCACTCCTGATATTTTGTCTCAAGTCTCCATTTTTATTCTGAATGTATTTGTATGTTTTAAATGTATTTCTTGAATAAAACAAGTATTAATTGAATTTTGTTTGTTTTAATCCATTATTTTCATTTTCTTGGAAGAGTTAATCCATTTAGAGTTTATAATTATTAAATTTGTGTTTTCTTCCATTACATTACACAAACATACATACATGCTTAATTTTTTTTTCCTTCTCCAACCTTTTTCCAGTAAGTTATTTAGTCTCTTTGGTTTCTTTTGCTTACACAAATCAAATCCTGGTCTCTCTTCCCTATACCTCAACTCTTCATCCTTCCTATAACCCTGCTTAATCTCAAATTCCTAGAGTTTATTTTTACTAGTATTCTCTACCCCTTTTCTCTCTTGTTTCTTTTAATCTTCTCTTTCCCAGATCTAAAAAAAAAAAAAGCTAATTTTCCCTGTCCTGGTCCCCTATATCTTCTATTTTTAAACTATTTCAGTGACAGTAATTTGTAATGTTCCTTTGCAAGAAAAGTTGTTTTTGTTCCACTTCCTTTCTTACTCCTTTCCCCTCCTAGAATTCCAGGAATGTTAATTATTGAAGGAGGCAGTCCAGTGGTCTGTAACCAGAGTCTGGGAGGTCCATACCTTTTATTTACTTTTTCTCTAATTGAGTATCACTTCTGATGTTATGCTACTCTTCTCTTGAACTTATGAACCCATTAAACTCTTTTTGAGCCATGTCTGCACAAGGGTCCAACTACTTCCTCTCTGTCACCTTCTCCATCAAATGGGAGTTAATACCAAGATAGTAGCATCATAGGTTCTAAGCTAGAAAGGGATTTTAAAGGCCATCAGATCCAACCCTCTTATTTTACAGATGAGGAAACTGAGGAACAGAGTGGTTAAATAACTTGTTCAGAGTTACTCAGTTAGGGGATGACTAGGTGGCACAGTAAATAGAGCACCAGCCTTGGAATCAGGAGGACCTGAGTTAAAATTTGGCCTCAGACACTTGACACACTTACTAGCTGTGTGACCTTGGGCAAGTCACTTAACCCCAATTGCCCTCCAAAAAGCAAAAAAAGGGGAAAAAATAGTTATTCAGTTAGTATTAAAGGTGGAATTTGAACACAGGTCTTCCTCACTACAAGTCCATTGCCTAATATGCCCCATATGCCTCTTTGATTTTCTAAAGTGTCACATCCCACTTCCCAACCCAAAACCTAGGGCCACATGTGGCCTGGAGGCCACAGGTTCCCCACTCCTGAGTTAGTCACTTTGTGATACCACCAGAGTGGTCCTTTCCCACACCCTACTCTTCCCTCTTATATCTGCCCTCACTGGCCACCTGGCTATTCCATGAACAAGATACTCCATCTAACTTCCTTGGCATTTTCTCTGGCCATTCCCCATGCATGGAATGCACTTTCTCCTCCACTGTAACTACTCATCTCCCAAGACTTCCTTCAAGTCCCAACTAAAATCCCACCTTCTAGGAAGCCTTCCCTAATCCCTCCTAGTTCCAGTACTTTCTCTTTTTAGAGTATTTCCTATTTGTCATGTACATAACTTGCTTTGTATATATTGGTTTACATGTTATCTTCCTCATTAGATTTTAAACTCCTTGAGGGTAGAGACTGTACTTTGCCTCTTTCTGTACCTCCAGCATTTAGCATAGTGCCTGGTACATAGTAGGTGATTAATAAATGTTTGATTGATTAATGTACTCTCCTTAGTCTCCCAAGTCACTCCAAACACAGAGAAGAAAACTAAAAACCTTTTAAATATGCCTCTTCTCATCAGTCTTACACAGCCTTCTTCTACCCTCTCCACCCCTCATCCTCTAAACCAGTGTCTTAAAACTTATTCCACTCTTGACTCCTTCCGCACTTCTTTTCTTTTTTTTTAAGCAATCAGGGTTAAGTAACTTGCTCAAGGTTACACAGCCAGTTATTATTTCTGGGTGTGGTGCTAAGTATCTGAGCCCAGATTCGATCCCCAGGTCATCCCGACACTGGAGCTGGTGCTACCTGGCCTCCCCCACTTCAGCACTTCTTAAACTGTGGGTTGAGACTCCATACATTATAATATACCATCCTGCCACTTATAATATTGATTTACTAATAATGAAATGAAATTATTTTTCTTTAAAATATTAATTTACTTCTTCGACCTACTTTTCTCCTGATTTTCCTCATATATTTTCTCCTTAGATTCTCTAGTCCACTGATGCTCTTCAATGTCTCAGGCAGTGCTCAAAATTTGGTTATTTTAATCCAACAACAAATAAAAACATTCCCCCCACCACAAATTCATAGTTTTGCTGAGCCCTAGCTACACAAAAACAAACATTTTAATCCTTCATACCTGAAAATATTTGACTTTGATTTTTTTGGTTTGATCATTTTGCATGTTAAAACCCTAATATCTTCCATTTAAAGAAAGATTAAAATTCCTCCCTTTTTCTGAACATTCAATTATTTTCTTTGTTTCAGCTCTGCAGGACATTATTTTGGGAGTACCAAACAATCTTATTTGCTTTTCAGGTGATTATATTCCAGTTTTTCTTTAGATTTCACAGGAACACAGAATAACACTTTCCTATTCTGATTCACCACCCTAGAAATGTGAAAGATTTTTTTCTTTAAATAAAAAGCCTGAAAAAGTTGTTTAATGTTGTAATTCAGAGGTTTGACTATGACGTTTCTTTGAAAGTTAATTTGACATTTCTTTCTGGTTAGTAATATTTTTTTTATCTGTAATTCTTGGTAATTTTCCCACATGATTTCTTGAAGTATGGTATTTAGGTTTTCTTTTTCATTGTGTTTTCCTTCAGGAAAAAAATATTCATTAGATTATATCTTTGTATTCTATCTTCAAGTTCAATATTCTGATTTTCTGGAGCTCACATGCTCTTTTAGTTTCCTTAAAAATGGTTTTATTTATTTTCCTTAATTCTTTATTTTTACACTTCAATTATGTTCTTTTTCAGAGAAAAAGTAACTGTCTTGTTCTAGGTTCCCTACTTTTTTAACATTAAATTTGCTGATTTCTAATAATTTCTGTCCTTATTTCTTTTATATTTTCAATCAATTTTTTGTTTACTATTCCGAAGGTTCTTGGAGTAACTCCATTGTTATTTCAGGGTAACTTCCCGAATTAATCTTAATGATTTAATTTCCTATGTTGATAATAATTATTTGTTCATTGAGATGGCTCTTTTTTCAAAGGTTTATTCATTTCTCCTCAGTCATTTCCTATCTATCTTTAACAATCACTCCATGATTTTTCTATGGCATCCTTGCTCTAAATTTTTGCCAGGTCTTTCCCTTTCTCAGAATTGGTACTGTTTGTGCCTTGACCCCAGTCCTTGCTGACTGTTTTTTCTTCTCTCAGACCACTGGGGTTGTGTGAAATCTACTTCCCTCAAGAAGTGAGAGTGACTAGTTTGGACACTGCTTCACTGAAATTTTGAGACACTGTTATTGTTGGGCCTATTTACCACCTTTCCCACTCCAGTTCTGTGTCCCCTTTTCCTGGGGGGATGGTCAGGAAAGGGTTGGGGGTGTGACCCCTAGGACACTACTGAGGTGAATTTCCAAGGAGGCTTTGCATTTGGGTCTTTCTCCATTTTCCCCCTCATTCCTTCTGCTGGCCACCTGAGTTCTACTATACAACATTCAATAGTTGGCTCTAGATACATTTCTGGTCTCTTCTCACACCCCTAATCTTCACCTTGAGGAGCCAAATTCCTCCTCAGTTTTCCTTTGCTTCTTCTTGAACCTTATGGCTAGTCTAATTTATAGACCTTCACTCTGTGAGGAGCCTGGGGCATTGCCAAGGAATCATCTTTAAAAATCGTTGCTTAAAAATTGCTATCTCAGGGATAAAGGGCTGCCATTGGCTGGGACAGCCATGGGTTGCAAGAAAGGATGGGGGTGATAGGAGCAATGGGCCTGTGAACAAGTCTTTGCTATATTTTTTTATTCTGAGAATCACTTAAGTGTTGATTTCTTTTCATTTTCCTCTTCTGGTCATTGCAGATTTTGCTTCCTTTGTTTTTTTTTTTCCTTGTTTATTTGGGGGTTTTGGAGGGAAGGGAGCTGCAATCCTTGCTTATTTTGCAGGATTCTTGTAAGGTTCTTCATTTATTTTTTTTAAGGTATTATTGCTAAAGAACATAAAATGCACACCGAATTGTTGCAAACATAGGCATAAATGTTAATGGCCCATTGCCATGTGTAGAACTTGGCTTCTGTGTCTTTAGATAATATTATTGATAACTGAAACTATTCCTTACTAGACTCATCCTTATTTATTTCTCAGGCTAACAAACCTATTTAATCAAAGGATAAACTTCACAGGCAATGTAGAAAAGATAGCATTTTTTCTTTCAAACTTTAAAATCTTATTTTTATTGCTATGTTTTCTTTTTATAGCATGTTTTCTAATTACATTTCTACCCTGCTTAGCAAGCTGTCTTTGTAAAAGAGATTAAAAAGAGAAAAACAGCAGTTCAGCAAAATCAGCCAATGCATCAACTGTGTCTGACAATATATGTAATATTCTACAACCATCATTCCTGACACCAGCAAAGAAGGAAGAGAGGAAGACACTTTTTCTCACCCATTTCTTCTCTGAGATCAAGCTTGGCCATTCTAATTGCATAGTCCTGTTTTGTTTTTTCCATTTACATTGTTGAAGTTATTGCCTGTATTTCTGGTTTTGCTTACCACTCTGTATCAGTCAGCATATATAAGTCTTACCTAACTTCTTTTAATTTCTCATTTCCTAAGGTACATAGCACTCATTTGCCACCCTTTAGCTATAATAATTGTATTATCTTTAAAGGTCATCTTTTTTACATATGAATTATGTAGAGAGAGTGATTTTCCAAGCACAATTTGGGGTTCTCCTTTGCTATTATTCTCTAATACTCCTTCTGGCTCTTTGCCTGCCTCTGTAAGCTCCAACTTCTGGAGGGCAAAGGGCCATTTCCTTTTTTTGTATCCCAGCTCCTAGCTTTTTTTTTTTTTTGAGGCAATCGAGGTAAGTGACTTGCCTAGGGTCACACAGTAAGCGTCTGAGGCTGGAGCTAAACTCAGGTCCTCCAGACTCCAGGGTCAGTGCTCTCTCCACTTTGTCACCTAGTTCCTTAACTCTTAGGTAATAAATGTTTGCTGCCTTGAGTTCAGGCCTGGGAGGGAATGTATAACGGTTTCATTTTTCTATCTGCAAGCCAAATTCAACAAGCACTTATTGAGTTCCTACTACCTTAGAAGCATTGTATCTGGGGATAGAGACAAAAAATTTTCTCTACCCCTCCAGGAGTTTACTTTCCATTAAGGGAGACAACATTTACATATATAAGAGATAGAGACTAAACCTGATTTCCTTAGTACAGGGAATTACTCCATGATTAAAAGTCCTTTACCAATGCAGCTTCAGTTTGTCAGTCAATTAGCATTTATTAAACTCTGTGCTAAGTGTTGGGGATACAAGGAAAGACAAAAGATAGTCTCTGCCCTCAAGGAACTCACAATCTAAAGAGCTAGACCACATCAAAAGAAGCTGAAATGGGGGCTGGAGTGAGAAAAATAGGGGAGCTGCACTGAGAGGCCCCTCCCTAAGTGGAGAATCTAGGAGGACCCCTCCCTGGTATCCATCTTCCCCCTCCAATCAGAGGGAGGGGTCTCAGGGCCAGACGATGCTGAGGAGGAGGAAGGTTGTTTCTCCAACTTCTGTTTACACTCTAGAAAGTAAAAAAATTAAAAAAACAAACAAACAAAATTAAAAGGGCGGCTAGGTGGCGCAGTGAATAGACCACCGGCCCTGCAGTCAGGAGGACCTTAGTTCAAATGCGGCCTCAGACGATTAACACTAGCCGTGTGACCTTGGGCAAGTCACTTAACCCCAATTTCCCCCACCTTCCCCTCTCCAAAAGAAAAAAAAATACAATCTAGAAAGTTGCCCAAAGCATTTAGATATTAAGTGAGGTCAAAAGACGTTGGGATATGTGTGTGAGAGGCAAGATGTGAACGGACATCTTGGCTCTGAGTCTAGTTCTCTATCCATTAAAGTAGGTAGTTGGAATATTGGATAGAGTGCCAAACTTGAGTCTGGAATACCTGAATTCAAATTCTGTTATCATCAGCTATAACTTAGAGGCTTAGAAAGTTGCCGGCAGCATTGAGAGGTTAGATCTAGGGTCACACAGCTATTATGTGTTGTGATATCATATAAAGCACTGCAAACTTTAAAATGTTATTTACTGTTTATCATTATTATTCAGAGATGGAATTGACATTTAGCAGAACCTAAATGAATATTTGATTAAAATTTAAGTACATTGTGGATGTACTTACTAAATATTGAACCACAAAGTAGACTGCAGCTCGATAGTTTTTACCTGACCTGCTGTCTGGAAGATTAGGTGACCCAGGGGCTAGCTTGCCAATATTTTAAAGGAATCAAGTTTGGGTTCCCTGCAGGAATCAGACTTTGGAAATAGAGTGTGATTTGATTATTGTAGAATTTCATAATCTCAATGGGCTGTTGTAAACCTGAGGTGCTGCATTCCAGAACTTCAACATACAAATTTGCTCTTTTTTGGCCTCTCATTTAACAAATGACCATTTAGTCTGTTTTAAAAGCTTTTCTATAAATGTATAAGTTTTTAAATTTTATTTCAATGTTTACAAGAGAAACTTAAAAGAAACAAACAAAAACCCAACCCCTTATCTATGCACAAGAAGTGACTATATCATCTTGAAAGTTTTTCCTTTAGTAGGAACTTTTAAATTCTTGGAATAGTCAGAATTTAATCACAATTAATTTCATCGTATTAATTAATTGCATTTAATTGCGGCCACTACTTAAAAACTCTCGTGTTTTTGCTACGGAAACTATTTTTTAAATGAAGGTTGTTATCATCCTATTATTCCATGTATCAAAGTCATTTTTGTCTTGGGAATTTGGCACCGACCGACCTGACAACCTGGCAGGCAGTCGTCTCTAAGAGGGCGGGGGCGTGGCCAGAGCTAGAGTTCCCAGAACCTGGTTCGAAACCGAGTCGAGGCTGGGGGCAGGGGAGATCCGGATTAGTAGGAAGAGCGGACCTCAGTGTCTCACTATTTGAATATGCAAATATAGTTGTAATATACGTAAATTGTAAAATATGGTAATTGCTTCCAGCCCAATAGAAATACGAAGGCCTGGTTTGGTGGAAGATAATCTCCTTTCCTTAAACCTGGTCCTGGGTCACACTGTGGTCGGAAGGAGGGCGAGCCTCCTGCCACACACCCACCCCCCCGAGTTGGAAACACTACGCTGGCTGAGAAGACAAAGCTCAAGGCCACCCCTTCACCAAGAACCGTTGGGAAGGGGCGGGGAAAGGCGGTGCCTGACGGGAGAGATCACCAATCACCGTGCTCAAGGTGGCCCTCCACCTTCTCCCTCCTCGCCCGGCTCCAGCCCGCCCCTCCTTACTCCTTCAGCTCCTCCCCCCCCTCCCCTCCCCGCTACGCTGACGTCAGCGCCTGCGTGGGATTCTCCTTTCCTTTCTAGTAGAGCCGGGAGCGGCGGCCGGAGCTGTCAGGGCCAACCGAGGGGCCGCCTGACCCGCCTCTGTCGCTGCCTGGTTGTCTTTCTTTGTCTCAGTCGCCAGGGGCTAGCTGTTTAACCCCGGCCTCATCCGGGGCCCACCGAAACGGGAAGCTGCCGTGGGCAAAGAGGAAGAGAGCAGGTCTGCTGCTGAGGTGAGAGCCCCCGGGGGGGGGGCGGGGCATCCAGGAGCGGGGCGTACTGAGTGGGAAGCAGCATCCCCTCGCTTTGTCCCGCTGGTGGCGTCGGCCTCGGCCCGGCCCCTGTCTAGCCTTGGCTCCTTCCGGCCCGACAGAGCGGGCAAGAGAGAAGGGGTGCAGTTAACGGTCTCCTGCTCGCCCGCCCACCGTGTCAGCCAGCCCCTGGTTCCCTGCTTCAGCACCTGCCAATCCAGGGGGTGGAGTACCTGGGAAAACGTAGTCAAGGCCTGAGGTGTTTGTTGACTGCGCAGCAGCTGCAAACAAAAGATAGTCCTTTCCTCCTGGCCTGCTGGGGAAAGGTGCCAGGTAGAAAAGGAAATAATGAAGAGGCTGAAAAGGACTTTTTGGAACTGGTTAGCCTCTGATTAGGTAACACCCTAGGGAGGTGGTTCATACCGGACCTGACATGTGGCTTAGGAAAAAGTGACAGGGTGGTGTTTTTTTCCCTTCATCAAGGACTATGAGTGAAGTGTTAATCCTTCACATTGATACCTTCACTCCCGGTTTTGTGATCCCTTGGAAGAGAAAGTGTGTAATAATAATAAATAACTAGCAATTATATAGCTCTTTAAGGTTTGCAGAACCACTTTAATATCTTATCTCAGTTGATTCTTAAAGCAACCCTGTGAAATAGGTGCTTTTATTGCCCTTATTTTACTTCTGAGGAAACTGAGGCAGAGAGCTGTCCAGTGACTTGCTCAAGGTCACACTACTAGAAAGTGTCTGAAGCAGGCCAAGTCTAGCACTTTATCCACTGTGCTGCTTAGTGTGTAGGTAGAAAAAACTTTGGTTGTTGAATGAGTTTTATATTTGGTTCATATTTGTAATGGGACTGACTGTTAGTAGAGTTAATGGTGTAGAGTTGTATGATTAGAGTTAATGGTGGCACCTTTAGTCACTACCATATGTTGATGGGGGGAGGGGTGCCTCTAGCCACTGGCATAAATGGATGGTGTCAGTGACCTGCTGTGTCCATCCTTGTTGCTGGTAGTAAAAAGAACATACCTATGTGATCTTTGAAAAAATCAAACTTTATTACTATGGGCTTCAATTTTTTTTTATCTGCAAAATGAAAGAACTCTTCTAGATGATCTCTAAGAGCCCTTATAACACTGCTTAATCCTGTGGTCCAAGTAACCAGGAGATTTAAGGTTAAAAGTATAATTCTTTACTCACTGTATCATTCTGTCTTCAGTGAGACTGTATTTTCTCTAGAATATTATCTGTAAGATAAATATGCCCAGGGAAGAAAATTTCCCAACCTCCCACAGTGCTTAAGCTTACATTGGCAGGATTTTACAATCATTATATGATGTTCTAGTTTTGTTGGTAATAACATAATAAAGTTGATTTTTCCTTTATTTGAATGCCTGTAGAACTTTGTATCACTCCTGTACTTTTTACATTTCACAAATATTGTGCTATAGTTAATTGAATGCATATCTTTTATCTTTTACTAACTATAAGGTCCTTGGAGGAAGGGGCAAGAGGCTAACACAATGCTTGCCGTATAGTAGTGCCTTTACAGATTTTTGTTGAACGAATAGATGAATGAATGAATTTACCATTTCTTTTGTTATCTAATTGAAATCCCACCCTTTGAAATTAATGTCCATTTTTGGTTCATTTTATAAATAGATGGAGACTGACAGTCATATCTGTCACCATAATCCATTCTTCAGTTACTATTAACTCAAAAAGAACATAATAGTTCATATTGAGCAAGCAGAGAGGAGACCATGAGCAAGACATGAGACATGAGCAAGACATGTAACCTCTTAGCATCCCTATGCAATTCTCTAAGACTATAATGAGTACCAAAGGAGAGATGAATTTCATTCATTTTATTTCTAGTTCTTCATGATAGAGGTTTCCATAGTAAAAATATTTGTCTACTATGATGTTATATATAAGACCATGATAATCCTTTCTTTATTTGACAAACATTTACATTAGAATACATAACGAAGTAATTATCATTAGGATTATGTGTTACTGGGTAAAAGAAAAAATAGACATTTAGACTTGTGGAATATAAAGACATTCAATATGCAGGAGATTATTAGTGTTTGATAAACTCATTGAAAAAGAAGCCATTATTTTAATAAATGTAACTGGGAAAATTGGTTAGCAGTTTAGCAGGGAATGGATTTAGACTCACATATCCCACCATATCTATGCCCCAGTGAATTCCAGCTGGATGATAGACATTTTTTTTTTAAACTAGCAGAAAAAAATGGGGAAAAAACCCATGAAGCACTTATTTCACTTGTGTAAGGGAGGTAATTTTTTTGTATTTAATAAATAGGAGGGAATAATTAAAGAAGGACTAGATGTACTTACATTAAGATAAATTTCTGTACAACAAAAACAACATAATTAAAAGAAAAATTATAATAATAAATTAACATTTATTAAGTGTCTGCTATGTGCTGGGCACTATGCTAAGCCCTGAGGATACAAATACTTAAAGAGAAAGACAGCCACTGCCCTCAATGAGTTTACAGTTTAATGGAGGAGACAATACAAAAGGCCCCCGAAAAGGGGTTGAGGGAGGAAGGCAAGAGAAGGTACACAACTTGTGGACTGGTGGAGAAGTGTCCCGTCCTGTGGGACCAAGTTATTTGTGGGGCCGAGGAGGACCCAGCCTGCAAAGGAATGGGTGGGAAAGAAGGAGAGAGACCAAGCGAGTTTGTTTTAAGGTCTGATGAAGAAGAGAGAGAGAGCTCTTTATTGCTGGTAAACAAGGCTTATATACTCTTTGAAGAAGTGGGCAGGGAGAGGGATTCTTGTAAACAACTGTTGAAACATTTTGTGGTTAGAACACCTGCTGCCGAAACACTCTGTGGTCAGCAGATTCACAGTGGCATGGTACTCAGGGGTGTGGCCTTCCTGCAGGGGGAAGGGTACTTGGCCCTAAGGCCTTGGTTGCTAACATGTCCCCCTTTTTTCTTTTAAAAAGGTAGGAAACACTTAAACAAAAGACCAGTGAAAGGCCCATCTTAGGCTATGGGGCTGATGTCCCCGGCCAAGACCTATAATGGCAGAGCCCCTGTCTTCTTTGGGTGCATCTGCAGCAAGGTCTGATGTTGCTGGCTCGTGGGCCCCTGTATTCCCATCATGAGCTCTTTCACGGCGTTGGTCAAAACCTTATGATCTATGAAAACATTTCCACACCCTTGAGTACCACAGATCAGCATCTGCACCAGCAAGAGTAGAAAATTGAAGGCCTTCGAGGATGGTCGTAGAAGGAAGGTCGTCACAAGACCCACCGGAGTTAAGCCGATGATAGTGAACAGCAATGGGTTTCCTAAGAGCCGAGTCAATCTGTGATTTAACAAAAGTGGTTAGTTTGTTGAAGGCCCATGGCCCAAAGGAGAGGAGCAACAGAATCCCCACGAGGGGTCCCAAAAGAGTGGGGAGCAAGGTAGTCAGCCAGGGGGATGTAGAGAACCAGTTTTGATACCAGGATTCCTTCTGATCTCTTTCCTTCTTTCTGTTCTCTAAACTTTCTTTAACCCTTTTTAAACTATCTTCTACAAGGCCAAGCTTGTTAGTATAGAAACAGCATTCTTCTTTTAGAGCAGCGCAAAGGCCGCCTTGCTGTAAAAAAAGGAGATCTAGGCCTCGCCTATTTTGCAAGACCACCTCGGCCAAGGAGGCCACAGAGTCTTTAAGATTTTCAAGGCCTGCTTGGAGTTCCTGGAGGTCCCTATCAATAGTTGCACTAAGTTGAGCATATTGCATATTTGAATTGACCAAAGAGGCAATCCCAGTTCCAGTGCCAATGGACCCAAGACCTATGAGGACAGCCAAAGTAAGTGCGGTCAGGGGTTCTCTTTTAGTTCTACTATGTGAATTGGAGCCTTGTTCCCAGAACCGGAGGAATTCGTCTGGGTAGTGGACAGTGAGGTGAGTAAGAAGGGAAACCTCCACACAGTAATCTTTATTTTTCAAAAAGGAGGTCGTAATCACAAAGGTGGTAAGTCCAGAGGAACAGACAAGATAGGAATTATTTGGTGCTGCAATATATTGAAATGAGGCATTAACTATAAGGGAACAATTGCAAACCTGTTCAAGTTGCCTGGGAGGGAGCATAAGCGGTCCCAAAAGACACAGGCTGAGGCCAGAAATGCGACTGAGGGTAAGGCCATGTTTATCCTTTGTTCCCCAGCGCAGGGAAGAGGTGTCATTAGTAAAGGTAAGGTTCCCAAAATGGGCAACTCCTTCATAAAAGGGGGGAGCTGAGGAATAACAAACCCAACAATCTTCTAAGGAATGATTAGTCATTTTGCTAATTGCATATACAGAGGCGTTAACCAAAGAAAGAATAAGTTCAGCGGAGGAAGGGGGTCCATTGGGAAGTGTGGGCCGAAAGGGTTCACTTACTGGTGCTCTAGGTGTAGGGGAAATGGGCAGGGGATTAGGCTTAATTCTGCGCCCCTGAGAAATTCCTGAGTGAAGCTCAGTATTGGGACCAACAACCACAGGCTTATTTTGGTTAGGGATGCTCTTACGGAGCTTGATGGTAAAAGTCAAACCATCATCATATCGTTCTTTGTAAAGCCGAAGTCCCCAAGACACACCCCGGTCCCAGTTAGTATATTTTTTACCGGGTTCTGTAAATTGGATGCGCAGGGGATGGCACCACCCTGAGCACTCTTGTATGTTTGTCCAACCCGGAGTCCCGGTGCCCTGATGTGTATAATTGGCTTTGACCGTAATAAAATCCCAGGAGGAGGAGGGATGCCAGTAGGTGTCCCCAGTGGTTTCTCAGCCCCAACTGTGGCAATAGTAATCTGCCAAGCCTCTGCACTTGTAGTTCAGGGCGCGATTTCTATGATAACCGGGACAGACATAAAAGGGAAGTGCTCTTAACATACTCCTTTGGCTAACTGAGCCACAGCCCCCCCATGAGTCAAGGCCCCACCTCCCAGGAGGGGAGGGAGACAAGGGGGCTTGCTGTTGGTCGCCATACCCTTCCAAATCCCAGTTGGCTGGTGCCCCTAAAGCTAATTTGCAAAGATCAGGGTATAGGGTAGGCCACCAGTCTTCAGATATTATTTTTGACTCATTTTTTGACTTATTTTTGACTCACTCCACACTGTATCACCTGCCCCATTTATTACCAGCCAGGTATGGTTGAGAAGCTGGTACGAAGTGCCAGGGATGGCCCCGAAGATGACAAACAGGCAAAGGATCATTGTGATGTCCGGCAGGCTCGTCTGGTTCATGACGTCTCCTGAAACAAAGCACAGTTAGAAGACTTCTCAGGGAGATCCCTGGGCGAGTTGTGAAGTTTTATCAGGCGCTCTGGAAGCCATCTGGCGTTTTGTGCTTGTGTATCATAGACGCAGGCATGTCCTTTGCCCCAGATAAGGACTGGGTCAGGGCCTTGCCATTTATTGGACAGTGGATCTTTCCACATGGCCTGTGCATAAGTGCTTGCCGTGGATGAATGCCAGAGGCGGTCGGCAGCGGTTTTGCCATTAGCGTCATAAGTGAGGAAATTCAAAACAAACATTGCATGGTTTAGGAGGGTGAATTTGAAATTCCCTGCTCTGGGGTATAACATATCCCCCCCCTGATTGTAATTTTAAGATCATATTTTTTAATGTTTGATGAGCTCTTTCAACTATGCCTTGGCCTTGAGGGTTATATGGGATGCCTGTGATGTGCTTAATCCCCAGTTGGGCGCAGAACTGTCGGAAAGCAATGCTAGTGTAACCAGGTCCATTATCAGTTTTGATAGTTTGGGGCTGTGGGAGGACCGCTAGGGAGGCAAGAATGTGATAAATCACATGTTTAGAAGCTTCGCC
The DNA here is from genome assembly GCF_028583685.1 of Petaurus breviceps papuanus. Classification (NCBI taxonomy): domain Eukaryota; kingdom Metazoa; phylum Chordata; class Mammalia; order Diprotodontia; family Petauridae; genus Petaurus; species Petaurus breviceps. Next base: position 61,184,517 of record NW_027185764.1, on the reverse strand, counting down.
TGTTTGGAGGGATGCAAAGAGGAAGCCGCTAAAGGTGTCAATGGAGACATGAACATATTTCAATTTACCAAAAGGTGGATAATGGGTAACATCCATTTGCCATATTCCCCCGGGCATTAACCCCCGGGGATTTACTCCCAAATGAGGTTCAGGTAGGAGGGTCAGGCAGCCCTTGCACTGACGCACTATTTGTCGTGCTTGTTCACGAGTGATGGAGTATCACAACCTAAGGGTTTGTGCATTAAGGTGGTGCAAGGCATGGGCTTTTTGTGCAGCAGAAAGAGGGGAGTCGGTGAGAGCAATGGACACCAGTTGAGTGGCTTGATCGACTTTATCATTTCCTTCTGCCAATGGACCCGGCAGGCCTGAATGGGCCCGGACGTGACCAATGAAAAAAGGGGCAATTCGGGCAAGAATAAGGCGTTGAAGTTCTGCAAATAAGGGAGAGGCATTAGTCGAAGGGCGAATGAAAGGAACTGTTTCCAGAAGGGGGACAGAGTGTGCTATATAATAAGCACTATCAGTATACAAATTAAAAGGCTCTTGCAAGAGCTCAAAGACCTTAATAATGGCTACAAGCTCAACTAATTGTGCAGATAAAAAATGGGTATCAAAGCGGGATACCTGACCATCAATGCTAAATGCAGCAACACCCGTGGAAGAGCCGTCGGTGAAAACCAAGCGGGCTCCTTGAATTGGTGTTGTTTTTGTTCCTTTGGGGAAAACCACAGGCGTCCTTTGCAGAAAATGAATCAGTCTATTTGAAGGAAAATGATTATCAATAGTACCATGAAAGGAAATAGAACTAATTGCCCAATCATCATCATTCTGAACGAGCCACTGTACTTGTGCAGCAGTATAGGGGGATACAATATGATCGGGGTCTTTACCAAAAAGTTTTAAGGCAGCCCCCCTGCCAAGGCGCAAGAGGGTAGCAACCAAATGGGGATAGGTGGGTAAAATCTTAGAGGGGGATGCGGGCAAATGGATCCAAAAAAGCGGCTCTCGTTGCCAAAGCAATCCCGTGGGCGCAAAGGGGGTGGGAAATATGAGGAGCCAAAGGGGTTGAAGGGGTGCATAATACCCTATGTGCTGATCACAAATGGCGCGCTCAACCGTAATAAGAGCTTTGCGCGCCTCAGGAGTAAGGTGGCGGGGGGAGGATGGGTCAGAATCCCCTTTCAAAATGTCAAACAGGGGCCTTAACTCTCCTGTAGTGAGTTTCAAATAAGGTCTCAGCCAGTTGATATCTCCAAGGAGCCTCTGGAAGTCATTAAGTGTGTGAAGGCAGTCTACCCTTAATTGGAGTTTTTGTGAGAAGACATGATTAGTGAGGAGCTCAAAACCCAAAAACAACTGGGGAGGCTGGGTTTGGATCTTTTCAGGGGAAATAAAGAGCCCGCGGGACTGTAGAGCCGCAACGAGCGATTGACAGATTTTGGACAGGTACGGCTCATCAGGTCCTGCTAGGAGGATGTCATCCATATAGTGGATAATATAAATCTCCGGGTGGCGCAACCGGAATGGATCTATAGTCTGGGCCACAAACTTCTGGCAAAGAGTAGGGCTGTTGGCCATGCCTTGGGGGAGGACCCTCCATTGGAAATGGGGAGAAGGGCCCACACAATTAACTATAGGGAGGCTAAAGGCAAAATGTTTGCAATCATCAGGATGTAAGGGGATGGAAAAGAATCAATCCTTTAAATCAATAATGATCTTAGAAAATCCTTTCGGAATGGCTACAGGGGAGGGGAGCCCCGGTTGAAGTGCTCCCATAGGGATCATGGTTTTATTAACTGCCCTAAGATGATGCAGTAAGCACTACCTTCATGAATGCTTTTGTATAACAAAAATGGGGGTATTCCAAGGTGATGTGGAGGGCTCAATGTGCCCTGCAGCCAGTTGTTCCTGCACTAATTCTACAGCTGCAGCTAGCTTTGTTATGGATAAGGGCCACTGGTCGATCCAGACGGGAAGGTCATCCTTCCAGGTGATTTTGTCTGCCTGGTGTGCAGGGGGACCAGTGGCCCTTACGAAAAATGGTTGTGGAAGCCCAAGCCTGCACGACCCACCTTAGGGGCAGTCCATACGGGGGTCAAACGTCCCTGTTTGTTTTTTCCAAGACCTTGTCCTGGGAGGAATCCCTGGGAGAGCATCTGCTGAGCCACAATCACATTGGGGCTGCACATAATGACTCCCATCTGAGAAAGGATGTCCCTACCCCAGAGATTAACAGGCAGTCCAGGGACCACAAACGGCTGGACAGTACCAGCATTTCCTTCATCATCTTTCCAGGGTAACCATTGGGAGCTTTGGAGGGTGTTCCTGGACTGACCAATGCCTTGTAAGTAGGTTATGGAGGTCTGCAAGGGCCAAGCAGTGGGCCAGGCTTCTTGTGACAAAACGGTAGAGTCGGCCCCAGAATCTAAAATACCTTCAAAAATCCTACCCTGTATTGTGAGTTTAAGAGTAGGGCGTTCCTGAGAGATGGACTGGACCCAGTACAGGTCGGATGATCCGGGCCGGGATACTCCGTGCCTTTTGGCAAGGGCAGGGTAAGCAGTATCCAGGGGGAGCGGCAAAGCCTGAGCCAAGCGTTGTCCCTTATCAATTGAGACGGGGCCATAGGGGGCGGTAGCAAGCAGCTGAATCTCCCCGGTATAGTCATTATCAACCAGGGAGGGGTGAATCATCAGGCCAGCAAGGGTGGAGGACGAGGGGCCCATAATAAAGAAATAAGAATTCGGTGGGGGAGGGCCAAAGACACCCGTAGGAATGGTCTGTACCCCATCTTCTGGATTCAATATTGTGGGGGAGGCGGCACATAGGTCCAACCCTGCGCTCCCTGTTGTTGCTTGGCAAAGGGGGGGTACTGGGCAGACGGGCTGTTCCCCGAGGCTCGTACAAAGGGAATGGGTTGAGGGGCCCAGGCCCCTCCGGCTGTTTCCCAGATGGGAGGGTAAGGGTTGGCCGTCCATATCAGTGACGGACTGACAGGTATTGGCCCAATGTTTCCCCTTACAACAACGAGGGCAAACAGTGGAGGGTTGATTTAGCTGTTTTGGAGGGCCTGCAGAGGGTGGGGTGTCCCCAGGGCATTGGCGAGCAAAATGACCGGGCTGGCCGCACCGGAAACAATGTCTAGGAGGCCCGCCTACTTGGAATGCCACTCCTATAGCTAAATGCACGGCATGTGACATTTTGGAAGCAAGGGGGTCTATATCGCGGCACAAGAACCATCTCATCAAGGGATTTATCTCTCCATTTGCTGCTTAGTACAGCTCAGCAGGCATTATTAGCATTCTCATAAGCTAAGCGCTTAACAAGTTGGTCATTAGCAGCCTCCTGCCCCAGGGTCCTCTCAGTGGCTTCTAATAGGTGGCTGACATATTCAGAAAAATCTTCCTGCCCTCCCTGAACGATTTTATTAAGGGGGGGCAAAGGGGGAGCCAGTGTTGGGCAGGGATCGCCACGCGGCAAGGGCTGCGTTGGTGGTCTGGGCAAAAGCCCCACAGGGAAACACCGCTGTAGGTCTTCTACCGCATATTTCCCTTGTCCACTAAGTTTCTCATAAGTCCAGTTCGCAGAAGGCGAACGTGGAGATTTCAAGTTAGCAGCGGCAGCGGACTGGCAGCGATCGAAAAAATCTGCCTTCCAGGTTAGGAATTGCCCGCGTGAAAGGACTGCTTGAACTACAGGGACCCATTCTCCGGGGAGCATATGGCCTCCACAGGACATGGCCTCAAGGGCTGAGTGTGAAAGGCGCATTAGGTCCGTAAGATTTGACTGCGGTGTTCAGATCCTTTAAGGTCTTAAAATTTAATTTACAGAACCCTGCAGGGGGAGTGCCTTGTGCCGCATGAGTCTCATCGTCACTTTTGTTTTCATTCTCATTCTCCCCCTCACTATCCGATTCCCCCTGCGAGTCATCAGTAGCGGGGGGCTTTACGGCAGAAGTGGAGGGGCCATCGGAAGGGGGGGAGGACTTATCGGAGTGGGTTACTACAGGAAAGGTTAACCTTACATCTTTGGTTTTACGAGAGGGTCCCTTCTGGCGGGAAGGCGGGGGAGGAGCAACTGAGGGGCCTGAAGCCGGGAGGAGAACAGAATTATGCAGCGTTTTCTGTAAGGAGGAGAGCTTAGTAGAAAGCTGAAAAAACTGCTTCTGGAGGTCAAGGACATCCCGAAGTTCATTAACCTGGGTGGAAAGCTGATTTCTAGCTTCTGTGAGGGTGGCAGGGGATAAGCCAGGCGAAAGAAGGGCAGGTGCACAAGTCTGAACCACATAAGGAGGAGAAATTCGATGGGGGCTTGTGTTGAGGAGAGGTCCAAGGGGCCCATCAGGGTCATTATAACGAGCTGCCTCATCCTCCAAGGTTGCCGCATTCCCAGGGTCTAAAATATCACTGCTGGATTTTTTGTAAATATTGGAAAGTTAAGGGAGTCGGCCGTAGGTGGCTCCTCCTTGGGAAGGGGGGGATAGAGGGGTTGTCTCGGGGCTACGGGCATGTCTGTTACCACCGACGGGGGCCAAGAGGGCTCTTTACTGGCGGGGGGCAAGGAGGCCAAGGAGGCTGCTCGGGACAGGGGGCGGAGGCAGAACTCCCGACTGACAGTAATTGTTGGTTATTTGGGTCCCTGTGGGCTGCTTCTACAGTATCCCTAATGAGGCCCCAATAAGAGAAGACAGTCACAGGGATCGCCTCCGGACCTTCTGTTTGCAATTTTCTATTTAGATCCCTGCCAACTTTCTGCCACTTGCCAGGGTGAATCTCTGGCCCATTTACAATGAACCAAGGGAAACATCATCCACAAATAAAAAAAACTTAACTAAATCTTTTTTCTTAACTTTTACTCCCCTTTCCCTGAGTAATGATTTAAGGTCCTTTATAAAGACCTGTTCCTTAGATAATTTCTTACCCATGAGTATGAGACGGACGAATTCAACTTACCGAGGATGGAGGCTTCTCACAGCCGGGGGGGGCTTTCTCACCGCAAAAGAAGGGGTTGTGCTAGGCACTGGTCCATCTGGCAAGGGTCCGTGCCTGTTGCGCGCCACTTGTCCCGTCCTGCAGGACCAAGTTAATCGTGGGGCCGAGGAGGACCCAGCCTGCAAAGGAATGGGTGGGAAAGAAGGAGAGAGACCATGCGAGTTTGTTTTAAGGTCTGATGAAGAAGAGAGAGAGCTCTTTATTGCTGGTAAACAAGGCTTATATACTCTTTGAAGAAGTGGGCGGGGAGAGGGATTCTTGTAAACAACTGTTGAAACATTTTGTGGTTAGAACACCTGCTGCCGAAACACTCTGTGGTCAGCAGATTCATGCGGCATGGTACTGGGCGGGAGGGGGGGGTGGCCTTCCTGCAGGGGGAAGGGTACTTGGCCCTAAGGCCTTGGTTGCTAACAGAGAAGTCAGTCAGAATAGCCCCAAAGGGGTGCAGCCAGGTGAGAAACAAGATCTCTGAACTGAGCTGTCTTCTTTAATGGATTAGAGTTCACAACTCTACTCTCCAATCGGGATGGCAGAAGGTGGTGATGAGGTAGAATTCCAGAGCTGATGAAATCTTATAGGATGACAAGGTTTCCAAAGGAGTATAGCCAAGTAAGATATTTACAAACAGATTGGTAAAGTATGACAGATAAAAAACCTGAAATAAACTCGATACATATAAATAAAAATAACAGAATCAAAGGATAGAAACAATTTTCAAAGGAGGAAACAGTGGTAATAATTGTTTGAAAAAATGCTTGACAATCAATGAAATACAAATTGAAACAACATTGAAGTACCACTTCATACCTATCAAATTTCCCAAGATAATTTTAAAAGCAAGGAAACTGAGTGCTGGCAGGGTTTCAGAGAATTAGGTACAAGCTGCTACAGAGAATCAGGTACACCTTATTCACTGGTAGTAGAATTGCAAATCCATGTAATATTTTTTGGAGCAATCTGGCAATATGTACTGAACATTACCAAAAAAAAAAAAAAAAAAAAACCCCAAACTATACCCTTTGACCCATTGATTCCATTGCTAAAACTATATCCTGAAAATTTTATTTAAAATCAATAAATTCATCAGAGATGTTCACAGAAACATTATTTGTAGTTGCAAAAAATTGAAAGCAGCTTAATGATGAACATTAAGGGAATTTTAAGGTAAATTTAGGTATGGTAATATCATAATACCATAATGTGATTACGGTTGGCAAATGGCATAGGACCAGATCTGATTTGAGTTACTCTGGTTGCTCGAATTTAAGCCATCAAACAGTCAAAAAAAAGCACAGAAAAGATTATAGAAGCCACATATAGAAACTTAACCACAGCATAGAAAAGATTATAGCATTGATTCAGTTGGATACAGCTTACCCACTTCTGTGTTAACCATGCTGGTTCAGTTGTCAGAAGCATGTGACAAGTCAGAGGAAAAAGCTCTTGATTCTTCATGGGCTGATTTTTGCATTTATGTGAACAGGGAATTATATCAGTGGTTTGACCCAGTGGCAGCAAGCAGTTTCCTGAACATCAGCAGAATGGGCAACAGTGGGCAACAGAGGATTTGGGTCCCAGTGGATAACAGAACGCGGAAAATCCAGTGTAGCCCTTAACTTTTTATAATCAGGACCTGATAAGGCCCCTCCACACTGCTGCCTACATAGTACTTAATGTTCCCTGGCCCATCAGCTAGGACCTTTTCCCTGGAAGCACAACGGATAGGAAGGAGATAACAAATATTTTCTTCTTTAGAGGCTTCTGCTCAGGCAATCTCATTCTGCAGTGAATGGACAGACTGTTTGATGTTCCTCCTGTCTTCAGAAAGCAAGACATCTCCAAACAGTTCTACCTTTGGTCCTCAAAGCCCTTCTTGAAGTGTTGTCAGTTCCTGGGTACCAACCTGATAGGAATTCCCAGGGCTATTATCAGTTCCAGATTATAGTAAGCAGAACGATAAGATGGGCCTCCCTGTGCTGATGTCCACATTAGTGCCAGCCCTGTTGCTGCTCTGCTGGTTGGGCCCATGGGAGCTGTTGATATCGAGCACTCCTCTGTCCTGCTGTGACCACCCTTCTCCATCCCCCCCCCCCCCCAGCAACCCTCCTTCCCCCAGGTTCTAGGACCAGGGTAATAGAAGGCAGTTCTTTCCTAGGCAAGTGCTGCATCCCTGTTCTGGGACTCCACTGTCCCTGGCTAGTCTACTGCATTGATGAGCTAAGGAACAGCCGCAAGTATGGCTCAAGCAACTACAAGGGATTCTGGCCAGGCCAAGGCTGGCCTTCTTCTCATAAGTAGTTATTTTAACTCATGCTACAGATTCCACATCCACAGACTCCTATTGGTGTCTTGAACTTACATAGCTGCCATCAAGGCTAGGAATGTTCATTGAGCATTCATTCATCTATTCTTAGGAGATAAAAACAGAAAGCAAAATAGATGGTAAAGATTCTTCTGACCAATATGTGTGCTCTAGATGCCAGATGTGAATAGTTGGCATTTCTGCCAAGGGCTCCTGCAGAGTGGGCCCCAGCACAGGCCCTCATCTACCCTTGGGAGTCTCAGTGAGAATGAGAGGGACAGTTCAAAGGAGCAAATGAGGAAGCAGTCTCTCCTCCTTTTGTCCATATCCCTGGTTCTAAAAGGGTTTCTGGATTCCTGGGGAGCATCAATCCTTTCAAGGATTGGGAAGGACACTGTGTCTTGCACCACATTTCCAATGAAGTCCATATGGCACAATTCCTAATTGCCTCCCAAATGCCATATAAAAAGTGCTAAGTAGTTCATTCATCACAATTCTTAGATAATCCCTAAGTTGCAGTCTCCAGGGAGGGTCCAGGCCTACCAAAGCTTTTGGTCCTAGAGATCACAATTACATAAACCCCCATTCAAAATTTGTGCACGTTCAACAAAAAACATATTGTAGAATTTATTATATGTATTGGCATGGTTCTTTTTAAAAAAATTTTGGAGGCAATCAGGGTTAAGTAACTTACCCAGGGTTATACAGCTAGTAAGGCCAGATTTGAACTCAAGTCCTCCTGATTCCAGGGCTAGTATTCTTTTCCACCATACCATTTAACTGCCCCTGTGGCACAGTTCTTAAAGATGCAGAGCACACACTCTTTTCTCTCTAGCTGCTGAATGTCTGCAAATACTTTGCTCTCTAATCCAGGTCCATGGAGGACTTTTCACCTTATTCTGCCATAGCTACCTCCTCTGGCTGCTATAATCAAAAGTACCACCTCCAGAATCACAGAGGTCTAAGGATTCAAGGCTCCTTATCAGAATGTCTAATCACTCTGGATTCCTCTTCTTCTACATCATCTTTCCTTACTTCATTTAGGTCATTCCAATCCATTCATGCTAACTATTGCCAAGTGTTGTAATTGAGCTTGACTCAGACCAGTTTGGTGGTTCAGGTTCAAGATTGGAATGAAATAAGAAATTATAAGCCACCTAACAGTAAACAAAAAGGTTTACAATCAACAAAAAAGTTATTAACTTTAACATGGAAAAGATATTCAGCAGGGTATAGCATTGATTCATTTGGGAACTGTTTCTTCGTCTCTGTGTCGGCCATGCTTGTGCGTAGAAGTGGGTGCCAAGTCAGAGGGAGGAGTACCTCATGGGCCAGCTTTTAGCTTAGTTTGTGTGTGGTAAATGTTGTTCCTATAACTAAGTCTGAGGAATGCAAGGAAATATGGCCTCTTTGCTCTGTAATTTCATTATTTCTTCCCTGGGACCTTCATTGGTTTTTCTGTTATCTAAGTAGAATTCAGCTTCCTTTTGATGAGGAATGCCCTTGAACAACTGGTATCCTTGACAACAAACTTGTATCCAGACCCCCTGAACTAGTGCCTTTGACAATAACTTGTGTCCAGATAAGACCCCCGAAGACCTGAACTAATCAATCACATTCTAGCACTTAGCTGATAACTGACCAAGGGGCTTTCCCAAGACATTATATGCTCTGAGCAAGCTCAGTGCCCACCGTGCTTGTCTGACAGTAATCTTAGGGCTAATTAACATCTCATATGCATAGTAATATAGCCCCCCTTTGAGGGGGATCAGACTTTAGGATGGGAAATAGCATGCACAGGACATTGATGTCGTCACCCCTTGTGCATATTCTCCTCTCCCCCCCCACCTCATCTTCCTGTTAAGAAGGCACTTTGCCTGTATAGAAGCCCCGGCTTTGCCCAGTAAGGATGCAGCTGCTGCTGCTCCCGCTTCCCTTAGAGGGCTGCTGCAGAACAACCTTTACTTAACTTGGAGACAGCCTGATTGAATTCTTCTGAGATGACACCATGAGACACACACACACACACACACACACGCTTTGAACCCTAATGCTTTTAGTGATTTCTTCATTTGCATCTTTACAGGCATCATGTATGTGGTTCTGTTGGTTACTTTTATTTCACTTTGCATTAGTTCATGTGATCTTCCTGTGTTCCTCTGAATTTATCACGTCTTTTCTTCCTGCTTAGTAATATTCCATTCTAATACTGATTGTTGACATATTTTTAAAAAAAGTTTATTAAGATCTTTGTTTTTACTTTAGCTTTTACACATTTATACCCTGACTTTCCCCTACCCAGAAAATCAGCCCTTGTAACAAATAACAAAAAAAAGGGGAAAAAACTACTTCAGCAAAACTAGCCAGCACATCAACCAAGTAACAGCTTAGGTATTGTTCCAGTGTACACAATGACCACCCCTGGTGCCCACCTCTGCAAAGAGGGAAGAAGGGACATTTCCTCATCTTTTCTTCACTGCCTGACTCATTTGTTATACAGCACTCAATTTTGTGGGGTTATGTCGTTTGTGTAGTTGTATACCCTGTTTTCCCATCTTTGCTTACTTTTCATCATCCAGGTTTTTCCTTTGTATGTTTTATATTCATAACTGTTTATAGAATATTAAAATGCCATGACATCCATGTCCACTATTTGTTTGACTATTCCTCAGTGGATAATTAGTTTCTAGTTTTTTGCTACCATAAAAAGGGTTCTATAAATATTCTAGTGTAAATGATAGATTTCTTTTTGTCTTTAATGTACTTGGAGTATACTGAGTACTGAGATTTCTGGATCAAAAGACGTGGACATTTTAGTGACTTTCTTATAATTGCAAATTGTTTTGTGGAATAATTGAAGTAATTTACAGCTCTGCTAATGGTATGTTTTGTGTGTATCTTTGACCCACAGCATGTCCTGAAGTGAAATCTCAGAGTTGTTTTTAATTTAAATTTCTCATATTATTTAGTGATTTGGAATATATTGGAGGAATGGTTCTTGGTATTGTATATTTGTCAGTACCACATATATTTTGAAGATTAGACTTTTATTGATGATTTTAATGCAAATATTTTCCCATTCCACTCTTTTTCTTTTCTGTCTTCATTGATTTTATTTGAATGAAAACTTTTTAATTTTACATAGTCAAAATTATCTGTTTTATCTTTTATTATCTCTGTGCACTTTTTGGTTAAGAATTCTCCCTTTAGACTCATGATGGAAAGGGCTATCCATATCCAGAGAAAGAATTATGGAGTCTGAATGCAGATTGAAGCAAACTACTTGCTCTCTCTCTCTTTTGTTTTTTGTTCCTTCTTTCTAGTTGTCCATTCCATTGGTTATAATCCTTCTTTATGACTTGACTAATGTTTAATGTGAAGGTATTGTAGAACCTATATCAGATTGCATGCTGCCGTGGAGGGGAGGGGTAAACAGAGGAAGGGGGAGAAAATTTGAAACTTAAAAGCTTGTAGAAGAATGTTGTAAACTAAAAGTAAATTAATTAAAAGAGAAGAAATCTCCTTTTACCCATATTTATAAAAAAAAGTACACGATCTTATTTTCTTCTAGCAGTTTAAAAAAATTCAGGTCACATCTATTTTATACTTGGAACACTTAAAAATATAAAGCTAACGAAATAGAAGTAGAATTTATATTTGTATATAACATTTCCTTTAAAAAGTTCAAAATATTACATAAATCACAGATTTGTAATTTCTTTGCTCCAGGTTTCTAACAGGTACCCCTCTTTGCCTTAGTACCTATGTCTTTGTAAATTATTGTGGTTACAAAAAATTAATTTCTTATTAGCAATCCTTTTAGTATTAAGACTTATTGACCTTAGCTAGACAGATGCTTGGATGACAGACACAGTTGGTAGCCTGTTCTACCGCAGTTTGGTCAGCCTTGCCAGAGCCATATGTGAAATATTGTGGAGGATGTAAATAGTACCATAAAAAATCCAACTTTCATTTTGAGGAAGAATAATAGGCAATAGTAGGCAAAGTAAAAGAAGAGAGAAATGAAAGGAAAGACCATGTGATAAGAGGCAGTATGGTAGAATAGACAGCATAATGGACCTGGTAGGATTGGCTTCAAAACCTACCTCGGACCTTAACTAGCAGAGGCAAGACGCTTGACATCTCTCAGCCTTATTTTCCTCATCTGTAAAATGGGGATCATAAAATCATAGATTTAGAGTTGTAACATATCTTAGAGGTCATCTAGTCCAGCCCTTCATTTTACAGTTTAGAAAACTGATCCCCAGAGATATTCGGTTATATGCCCAAAGTTTTATAGTTAGTTGTAGAAATGGGATTTGAACTAAGGTCCTAGAATCCAGGTTTATCATGCTCCACACACCAAATTGCCTCCCAAAATAGTGATCCCCAAAATGATACACCTGTAGAGTGGGAATTTCATGTAGTGAAGACTTGACTAGTGTAAAAGATGATGAGGAACGTTGTTGAATCTTCTTTTCAGACTAAATATTAATAGATGCATAACCACATGCAGGGAAAAAGCTCTAGGAGACTGTGTGTTTTTACATGCATGTATGAGCACACATGTGTAAGAGAACACTTAGCCAGTTGTGTTTAATCTTATTGGATTGTATTTACATATATTTATGGAGGTAGAAGTTAATTCCAGGATAGAAGACTTGAAATACGGGAAGAAGTTACTTGGAACTATCTACTGGAAGAGCTTTAACAACATGATTATGCTTAAAATATTTGTGAGAAACAAATGAGATAATGTGGATAACATTTTCTGCAAACTTTAAAGTGCTGTGTAAATGTTGACTTTCATTATTCTTTTTTGGGTGGATGAACAGCAAGCAAGGGTGAGTACGTAGATCTTGGGGATGGTAAGTGAGGTGCCTCTCCATTCTATCACTGGCACCAGGGTTGCCAGTATATGTTATGTTTAGTCTCTGCTCCCCACATTGTGGGTCCCATCTCATACTCCTTTGGCATATTAAAAACTAAAAAAAAAAAAACCTAAGCCTAAATGTTTAACCTTGTCTTTATTCCCTAAAGTACAATTTAGACGTAATTCTTTTTTCAATGGTGAATTATGCTAGCACATTTATTATTTGTCTCTGTAACCTAAAAAGGCAGCTTGTGAAACCACAAGGCAGTCATTATTCTAGGCAGTATTTAAGCTTTGTCAGGTTTGTAAAAAGTTTATGATAAGCATATTTCTGTTGAAATATTGAACAAATTGGTATGTATGAAAGATAATGTTAATGTTTATTTTCTGCAAATTTAGGAACTCTATTTTGAGAATCTCTCAAAAAGAAAAAAAATCATGGAGAAGAATGGGAACAACCGAAAGCTCCGGGTCTGTGTTGCCACTTGTAACCGAGCTGATTACTCAAAACTTGCCCCTATCATGTTTGGCATTAAGGCAGAGCCTCAATTCTTTGAACTTGATGTGGTAGTACTCGGATCTCACCTAATAGATGACTATGGGTAAGGTAGAAACTATACCTTGTTATTTTATGTAATTAGAGGGAAGTGTGTTTTAAACTACATCTTAAAACTGTGCCACACTTACTAATGACACAGTCTCTTATGATAACTGGATTGTGAAAATTAAGTATTATTCAGCTTTGAATACAGGGTACAATGTTTACTTAATGATGTGTGACAAATGCATAGAACTGAGAGGGACCTCCAAGGTCATCAAATCCAAGCCTCTCATTTTACAGATAAGGAAATTGAAGCCAGGGATATTAAATAACATTTTAAAACTGTTACATTTATTAATAATACTAATATCTTTATGAAAATTGTATTGTGAGAATTATTTTGAATACAGGGTATAATATTAACTTAATATTGTATAATGATGATAATTGGTGATGTCACATATATGGCAAGTTGCTTTTTAATCCAATTCATATATTAGATAAAACAAAATTCAGTTTTATTAACATTTATTAATTATGTCAATTAGTAATTAATTAGATATGGTTCATATTTTGACCTAAATTTGAAAAAAATACAAAGGGAGAAAGAAGTTTAGGAAAAATCTTTGAAAACAGAAATGTACAGTTGTCCTTTGCCAAATATACTTGAAATTAAATGGTCTTTGAATAACATAGATGTGTCATTTAATGTTCCCTAGGGGATTAAACTAGTGTTACTCAATTTCCAAACACTCCCATCATTGTTAAAAAGCAAGATACAGGTTATAGCAATAATTCTTTTTCAAAGGATTTTGTTTTAAATGATTTTAACAAAAGCACAACATTGACATTTTTATATGAGAAAATACTTCTGGAACCAAGAAGAAATTTGAGAATGGTTAAATTTTTTCATGTGAAGTAAGTTCTGTTTGCCCAGGGAGAAAAATCAGCTTTGAAATGAGGTAGCATGAAGGACAAGGTAAATGACGATAAAATAAGGAAATCTGAGCAGATTCCTACCTATCTTTGAGGTAGGATAGAGAAGAAATTTGGTGGAAAAGAGACATCCAGAGAGAGTAATCTAAGTAATCTAATTTTTTTAGCCACCTGCCTCAATAATGGAGGATTGAAAAAATTATTAAATTGATGTAGTTATTAGATAGAAAATTAACAGCATTTCTACTACTGACAGAATTGAATGGCACTGAATTGAAATCCTGAGTTACATAGTCACTTTTCTTTCTTAAAACCAAAATTTTTATTAAAATGGTATCCTTTCCAGATGAAATATTTCTATTATGCATTGAGAATCATGTTAGTGCTATCAGCTAGAAATTTGCATTTTTACAGACAAGTAGGACTTGGGAATCCTGTTTCTTGATTCCTTGGTTCAAATCTATATTTTCGGAGATTGTGCTTTCTTAATAAGTGTTTATCCCGCTCGGAGATTTTCATTATATTGCTTTTCTCATGTATTTATTGCTTTAATTCAAATAAATATTCTGATGTATTCTTTCTTTCTTTCCTACCTAGAAACACATATCGTATGATTGAACAAGATGATTTTGACATTAATACAAGGCTACACACCATAGTTAGGGGTGAAGATGAGGCAGCCATGGTGGAGTCAGTAGGTCTTGCATTAGTAAAGCTTCCAGATGTCCTTAATCGTCTGAAACCTGACATAATGATTGTTCATGGTGATAGATTTGATGCACTGGCTGTGGCTACCTCTGCTGCCTTGATGAATATTCGTATTCTTCATATTGAAGGTGGAGAAGTAAGTGGGACCATAGATGACTCTATTAGACATGCTATAACCAAATTGGCTCATTATCATGTGTGCTGCACCAGAAATGCAGAACAACATCTGATATCTATGTGTGAAGACCACGATCGCATCCTTTTGGCAGGCTGCCCTTCATATGATAAACTCCTTTCAGCCAAGAATAAAGACTACATGAGTATCATTCGTATGTGGTTAGGTATGTATTACACAAAATATCAATATAATGATTGTTTTTGTTCTATTAGAAAATGTTGGGTATCTTTGATTTTATTTAGTGGCTGAACTGTGTCGATATTTGTGAAAGATACGGAGGTAAGTTTTGGTTTTGGGGTTGGTTTCTTGGTTCAAGTATAAGCCTTACATGGTAACACAATTTGCCAGATCATCAAAGGCCCTAACTTTAGTTCAACTCACAAAAAATATTCATCTCATAGTCTGCCTGATTCCTAAGTTTTTCAGATATTTATTTATTTAGTTAGTTTTAGTTTTTGCTTTTTGGAGGAGGAAGGCAGGGCAGTTGGGGTTAAGTGACTTGCCCAGGGTCACGCTGCTAGTAAGTGTTAAGTGTCTGAGGCTAGATTTGAACTCAGATCCTCCTGACTCCAGGGCCAGTGCCCTATTCACTGAGCCACCTGGCCACTCCCAGATATTTATTTTTTACTTTGAAAAATAACTTGATGTGAGGAACATAATTTAAGTTACTTTCAAATTTTGGAAAACTTTGAAATAAACTGAGTTTGGTTTTCATTATGCAGTTAACTTATAAATTCCATTTCATAACTTAGAAAGCAGAATGCTAATTTACCAAGTTACTGCAATATATCTAGGGAAGATAATCAGCAATGGTTATCTGTTCTGGTTATCTGCATATCTAGGGAAGATAATCAGCAATGGTTATCTGTTCAGTATATTCCTTTCCTGATGGGCAGATCTAATCAAGAAGTGAAATTAACTATGAGAAAAACATTGGGTGACTGTGCAATCAAAGAAAAGGTTGTGCTAAAGAAAAGAGATATTTTTACTCATGCCATAATGTCTGAAGGACTTCAGTTTTCCTATTTTATAAGATAACTAACCCCAGCGATAGATAAGTATAACTTAGCATAGCTTTCTGCTTTTGCATGGTGTTGGAAATATAATCATAAATTTCAGATTCTCAAGATGGTTTTTCTATTTTTCATATTCCATTTTGAGCATTCTTGTACATCAGATTGTAGCAGACATATTATGATTCCATTTTCATTATAGTTAAGATACTACTTTATCTTTTTCATCATTGTTTTTCAGTATTCATTTAAATAGTTTCATCCTATCTTAATGATTCCAAGTAGACTATTGTTTTTATTTAATCTATATTAAATTGATTGCTCTTAATTTCAACTAAAGAAGGTATTATGCTTTGAACCTTTGTCTTTCTTACTTTTCACTTAGTTCCTAATATAAAATTTATTTGGTGTCTTTTAATCCTTTCTGTAATATATGAGTGTATTATAAATATATAAGAATATATTACAGAAAGGATTAAAAGACACCAAATATATTTGTCCTGTCTTTTCCACTTTAGAAATTAATAGAGTACCAATCTAAAGTCAGTATTTGATCTTCAGCTAAATGTAATGTAA
This sequence comes from Petaurus breviceps papuanus, assembly GCF_028583685.1. Classification (NCBI taxonomy): domain Eukaryota; kingdom Metazoa; phylum Chordata; class Mammalia; order Diprotodontia; family Petauridae; genus Petaurus; species Petaurus breviceps. Next base: position 61,168,399 of record NW_027185764.1, on the reverse strand, counting down.
ATAATATTGGTTACTCTTAATCACAAAGTATTTATTAAGAACCTACTATATATAGGGGTGGCTAGGTGGCTCAGCGAGTAAGAGCACCGGCTCCAGTGTCGGGATGACCTGGGGATCAAGTCTGGGCTCAGATACTTGGCACCACACCCAGAAATAACTAGCCGTGTAACCTTGAGCAAGTTACTTAACCCTGATTGCTTTAAAAAAAAAAAAAGGACCTACTATATATCAGACCCTCTGCTAGGCACTAGAGATACTAGTACAAAGAATGAAACAATCACTACTCACAATGAGCGTAAGTCTCATTATTTAATAAAGATAAATTATTTATATAATTTATAAACTTCTAATTGTCCTTTGGAATTTGACAGTATTTGCAACGAATTAGTGGTTTATTCAACAAGATATTTTATTCTGTAACATTATCATTCATTTTCAGTATTTACCAATATAATGCAAAATTATACTATAAATATCCCATTTTATTTCAAGTGGGTTAATATAACACAAATATTTTAAGAAAGAACTCTAAAGCCTTATTGTCCTTGGGGCATAATATTGCTCATTTAGAGAATTTATTAGAAGGAAAACAGAAAGGGGCAGCTAGGTGATGCAGTGAATAGAGCCCTGGAGTCAGGAGGACTTGAGTTCAAATTTGGCCTGACACTTGACACTTATTAGCTGTGTGACCTTGGGCAAGTCTCTTAACCCCAATTACCTTGCCTTCCCCCCTCCAAAAAAGCAAACAAACAAACAAAAACCAAAGAAAGAAAACAGAGAGAATAAGATATTTCTGGCATTTCAAACAATAAATTTCCTTGAGTAGGGTCTAAAAAAGCCCCATCATACTTTGAATTTTATATTACTATCAGTTTGCCTTATGATGAAACTCCAGTATATTAAAGATTTGTTTGATATTTTTAATGATTGCTTTCCCAACTTTTCTAAAGATAATTATCATAATTTTTATGTTTATTGAGAATATTAACTGTATTCAAGTATAATAAGAAATGAAAGTTTTCCCCCATTGTAATCCCAAAGGACTTTTGTAGTGTTTGAAATCATAATAGATATACAACACAACTTTTTTAAACCTATATTTTTGTGACTCTAGTACAAAGAATTTTTTAAAACTGTGAAGCCATTAATTTTTAGGTTTGGTGTGATTGGATTTTTATCAGTTTTTTCCAATTTGATTTTAATTTTTCTAATTTTAGTACCTTACTGGAGCTCGTGAAGTATCAAGGTGAAAATTTTCAGTCTAGACTTTTTTTTTTTTTGCCTTTTGGAGGGCAATTGGGCAGTCTAGACTTTTAAGGCATAAATATTCTGATTTTTGCTTTAGAAACTTTTTTTTATCTAACCTTTCAATGAATAAAATACTGTGATTTGATTCTCTCTACACAGGTGATGATGTGAAACCAAAAGATTACATAGTAGCATTACAGCATCCTGTGACTACTGATATTAAACATTCTATAAAAATGTTTGAATTGACATTGGATGCACTTATCTCATTTAACAAAAGGACGCTAATTCTGTTTCCAAATATTGATGCAGGTAATTGAATTTCTAAATGCAATATTATAGCCAAATTCTGTCTTCTTGCTTAGTCTACATTATTTTCTTTCTCATATAATCTTTTATTATTTGAAGTCATTGAGAATAGGGATTGTATATTATATTCCCAGGTACATGGTATTTTCAGGACTTCATGAAAACTAAGTTTAAGAGGAAAGAGAACACTAAGAAACATTACCCTTTGGTTCCTACCTTTCCTATTACCAGAAGCCACATTATACTAAAGTCTCCTGCCAAATAGTAAGGGAAAAAATGCAAGAAATACAGCAATTGGTAATTGTTTAATTTGCCAATAAAACCAAAGAAGCATCCATCCTGTCTTTCTTGGAAAAAAGGAGAAATCCTTCTGGTTTGTAATTTATCTAATTATTCTCTTAAAGATTGATGTCAGCTAAACCCAGGGTTGTGCTGGAGGCAGCTCTAAAGAGCTTACAAGAGCTATTCATAAACTTTTTATGCGAACCTAGGCATGTGTGCATAGAAATATATATTTCCCCCCAGAGAACATGTTGTTAAAAATTTACCAGCATGCTCTTTGTATTGCTCTATAAACACTGTCTGAGCTCAGCAAGAGTGCCATAGAATGTTCAGGGGGTGAAGTCATCACCAAGCTAGAGCCTGGTGACCATAGACTAATTATAATTATTATACGAATAGCTGGCATTCATTTAACCTTTAAAGTTTGCAGAGGGTTTTAAATGCATTATCTCATCTGAGTTTTGCAACACAGCTATACCTCTAAGTTACTCTTGAGTTTAGTTGAATAGTCTGATATTGCCCTCAAGTCTCATAGACTCTGGGAAACATGGCATGTATGGTATCACAGTATCAATTAAACACTCCTTCCTTTCCCTTTAATCATTTTTTTACTGTTAAAATGAAATTAAAAGTAGATTATTTGTTGTTAAAAAAAACAATAACAACAAAATTAGAGACCCCCCTTCTCACACTGGATTTTAGTGTGAGACAAGTATGCAGATTATTAACATTTTTAAAAGTACTTTAACTATTTTCTTTTCGTTATTTATGTACACTTTTAAAGATACAATTGTATTTCACTTATAGAGATAGGCATACCTTGGCTATTCAATGTTTTGTTCATTGATATTTTAAACTGACATTCTGAATTGGAGATGTTTCCATTGGAAAAATGTTGACCCCACCCCCACCCCAAGAATGAATTGAGTGAGGCATAATGAATAAACAGCTGTCTTTATAGTCAGGAAGATCTGGGTTTGAGTTGAATCTCTGACATGTATTGATTTTGTGACCCTAGACAAGTCACTCAACTTCTCAGCGTGTTGGAAAACTTTTTTTTTATAAGCAATTAGGGGTTAAGCAATCTGGGGCTGGTGCTCTTATTCACTGTGCCACCTGGCCACCCCTAAGCAATTGGGGGTTAAGTAACTTGCTCAAGGTTACACAGCCAGGTGTTTCTGGGTGGGTGCTAAGTATCTGAGCCTGGATTCAATCCCAGGTCTCCCAACTCTAGGGCCGGCACTCTTAATCACTGCACCACCTGGCCACCCTGGAAAACTCTCTTAACACTATAAACTGTAGAATAGTTGCCAAGCTATATTGAATATTTCATCACTGGGAGGTATCTATACCAATGTTTAATACATTATACAGTAGTAATATGTTTAGTACAAAAAAATGAAAAAATTCAAATCACTTTTAAAATATGACATAATTTTCTAATACATGCATTAACATTACTTATCAAAATAAGGACAGAGTAGTGAGTAGTGGAAAGAATGAAATATGACACTTACATTCTAGTCATCAGTTCATTTGTAAAAATGAGGGTGTTGAACCAAGGTGATTTCTGCTGTCATTTTTAGCTCTGAAATTCTATGATACGGTAGTGTGCTACAGATCTAGAGGCACTCACTTTCTTGAATTGAATCTTTAAATATGGAGGTACACAGTAGATAGAGAAGCTCTTTTTCCATGGAGTTCAAGAATTGCCTCAGAGAATGAACCCTAAATTTAGGGGCCAGAAGCTATTAAATGCATGCTTTCTCATTATTAATTTTTAACTAATCTAAGGACTTATATAAGGTGTTATTAGAAAAGAGTATTTGCTATATTGTTTTCTGTTTGAAAAATCCAGGTTTCTTTCATTTAAACTCTTACATGATCTAGATTAGTTAGTTACCCAAAATTATTATTAAGGCATTGATTTTCTTGAAAGGATCAATAACTCAGTTTATTATTTACAAAATGTAGCTTTCGCATGGTAAGATTGGATTAAGTAAAAAACACTTGTAAATGAAAATAGCTCATGAATGAATGTTTAGTTTTTAATAGAAACTGTTTTTCATAGGAAGCAAAGAGATGGTTCGAGTGATGAGGAAGAAGGGTGTTGAGCATCACCCCAATTTCCGAGCAGTTAAACATGTACCATTTGACCAGTTCATACAACTTGTAGCTCATGCAGGATGTATGATTGGCAATAGCAGTTGTGGGGTACGAGAAGTGGGAGCATTTGGTACTCCTGTAATCAATCTAGGAACACGACAGATTGGAAGAGAAACAGGTAATCATCCCGACTTTAACTTTTTTATAAAATCAGTTTTATACAGAACTTTATTTTTTGTGTGTGTGCTTTTTTTTTTTTTGGAGGGCAATTGGGGTTAAGTGACTTGCCCAAGGTCACACGGCTAGTTTCTGTGTTAAGTGTGTGAGGCCGGATTTGAACTCAGATTCTCCTGACTCCAGGGCTGGTGCTCTATTCACTGCGCCACCTAGTCACCCCATACAGAACTTTATATGTAAATTAGATTGAGATGAGGGTACCCTCCTTCTCCTCTTCTCCTACATCTATCCTCAATAGCTTTGGCCTTTCCAGTAGCATTTCATAATGATCTAATTAGTGTAGAATAACTAAACTCTTATCATAGTATTTCAAAATCAAGTTTTAGCAACCTAGTTCTCTCCATCTCCTCTCTCTTCAGCCTCCCCGCCCCCCATTGCCCCACACTCTACTCTTTAGCTCTACTTTATCTATTATCATTTCAGGGCTCCATGAAGAACATTTTAAGCCTTTTATATTCTGAATTTTGACCTCCCAGGAACATAGTTTTCATGGAACTGCTTTTTGCAGTGTTGTACTGTCTAATGCCATGTATATACAGAAGTAATTTAAAATGTTGGTCGATTATTTCTCCATTTTAGAGTATATCCATACCATGGTGAAGTAAAAATTTCCTAAAGTCTATGATTAGTATTTGGCTATTAGCAAATTCATAAGTTAATTTCTTGTCTGTGTGTTGTCAATTTTTAAATTGAGATTTCAGTTTATTATAATTTTTAATACCAATAGACTTGAATGAAATTAAATTGCAAAAGTATGTTTGAATTTCAGTCCTTCATTTCCCAGGAGTAATAGAGATTACCCACAATTATAAATATCAATGGCAGATCTGAATTTCATAATGAAACAAGAGATAAGATGCTTGACACATTTAGTATATTCTGTTCCCAGTTCATAGATATTAGCCAAAGTCTCAGTAACACTACATATATAAAATGTATAATATGATATATATCTATAGCTCTCTTTTTATAGTAACTTGTTTTATTTATAGGCTTTCTTCCCTAAGCAAAATGGTTTAGTCAGTACTTTGAGTAAGATGATAGAGTGAATGATCATGATTAAGTCCAACTCCCTGTACCACCTCAAAACAATAGATGTGCCAAGTAAAAGCACAACAACTGAAAAAGGAAAAAAGGAAAAGGATAATTATTCTTTCCCTAATCTTTATGTGCGGGTATAGTCCAGAGCTTTGTCTTCCCTTTTCTCTCCTTGATCCTTCACCCTCCTCCACTCCATCCCCCCCTGTAAGTGGAGGCAAGGTGGGATCTTTGTTTTCTTTTTGGAGTTCAGTTTCCCAGGCTCAGGCTAAATTGTAAACTCTGAAGGATTGATCTCCTTTGAACCCTGATAATTTACAACTGTGCTGAGTCATGTGGGCATTGTGCCTTCTGGCATTGAGCCAGTCAGGGGCTGTCTTTGTTATATATTTTGGGAGGGTGGCATTTTGCTTTGGGGGCTTGCTGGTGAGAAGGGCCTTTTGATTCCCTGGACAGGACTCTGAGTAGCCATTCATTAAGAGCCCCTGACTTACTCAGATGTTGGTTCTCTCTTAGTCTGGGGGTATATGTAGGTGGTTGTATTATTCTGTTTAGACAGTTGGAACTCTAATTCTTTCTTAGATACTCACCTCTTTCTACTTATGTGTAATTAAAATAAGATTGTTGACCCCTTTAAAGGTGTCTTTCCTTTAGAAAAGCAGATCAAAGAACCTGTGCTAGCAGTTCATCCTGGGTGTGCTAGGGTGCTTGCTAATACACCACCTCACCACATAACCACCACCCTAATTCAGGCCATTTTTACCTTTTCTTGGACTATTATGGTAACCTTCTAATTAGGATACCTGCTTACCATTTCTCCTCTTTCCCATGCATTCTGCACATAGCTGCCAAGGTGGTCTTCTTTTTTTTCTTTTTGGAGGGCAATTGGGGTTAAGTGACTTGCCAAAGTCACATGGCTAGTGTGTCAAGTGTCTGAGGCCAGATTTGAACTCAGGTCCTCCTGACTCCAGGGTGGGTGCTCTATTCACTGCACCACCTAGCCACCCCCCCAGGTGGTATTCTTAAAGCGTAAGTGTCACCACATTACTACTGCTCAAGAATTTATTGAGTAAATCTTACCTCTAGGATACAGTACACATTTCTCAGACTTTTAAAGCCTTTCTCATCTGACTGCAGCCTACCTTTTCAGGCTTATTTTAAATATTTATTAAGTTCCTGCTGAGGACCAAATGCTGTGCACTGGGGATACAAAAACAATGAAATAATACCTACTTTCAAGGAGTCTAATTTCTAATGGTGGAGACAACAAGGATACACATACATGTATATGTATTATACATGTATATGTGTTATGTATGTATATATACCTACACATATGTATATGCACATACATGTGCTATATAAAATAAATATACACTAATTAAATTCAAGATAGTTTGAGAAGGAGGGCACTAGCAATTGAGGGAATCAGAAAAGGCTTCAAATGAAAGATGGTGCTTGAGCAGCAGCCTGAGGGAGGAGAGGGATGATACAGAGCGAGTACCTTCCTTCACATGCTCTGTGTTGTAGCTAAACTGGCCTGCCTGCTCTTGTCTCTATACAACACTATGTCTCTCTCTGTGCTTTTCCATCAGCTGTTCTTTCATTCTTGGAGTGTACTCAAGTGCTTCCTCCTGTAGGAAGTCTGTCCTGAATTTCCCCCTACTCACAGTTGCTATTGCCCACCCCCCCACCTGAAATTACTTTATATACATTTTGTATTTCTATGTACTCATTGTTTCCCCCGATAAATGTAAGTTTCCTTAGGGTAGAAACTGTTTTGTTATTATCTTTATATTCCCAGAATTTAGCACAGTTTCTGATACATAGTAGGGACTTAATACATGCTTCTTGAAGGAAGGAGGAAAGAAGGAAAGATACAGATTAGGGGTAGGGAGGAATCTCTGTACAAAATCTGTTCTGAAGTCTAATATCCAAAAAGGATGATGAAATCTAAAAGTTCCAAGTTGTTAAGAGCCATTATGAAATAAATGAATATTCAAAGAATATGAATAACTGTCAGTAAATTAACAGCACTTATTAAGCAGCAACTATATGTCAAACACTGTGGATCAAAGTCTAGGAGCCAAGAACTAGCAGGAAGAGCAGTAAACTCCACTCTTGCCTTCCAGTTTCTTTAAGTAGATTTAGAAAATATAGTAGACAAAATCCTGATTAGGAAATTCAAGGGAAAAAATCACATTGAATCATTTTTCCCAGCCCAGGTTGACATAGGGAGACAGATAGCGAGGTCTTCAAACACTGGGGGCAGGGCCTGGCTAGGAATGAGACATAAGCATTCCAGTGCATAGAGAGGCTACGTACCAGGGCAAGAGGATGCCTCAGATTCTGTATAGAGGGGCCTATGGTTAAGTAGGGTGTAGAAACAGGTTCCAGTTGGCAGCCCTGTTTTTCACAACTCAGTTCTGGATCATACATTCAAAGTAGACTGAGGAGGGAACCAGAACCTAGGTGTGGTGTTCCTGGGTAAGGATTAGTGGTAGAACCTATTCTGTGTACCCAGTAAGGAGCAAATTCAGAAGCAAGGAATAGTTTTATGGCTGGGACCTCAGGAATGGAGCAGGGTCTCAGTTCTAACTTCTAGTCTACTCTGAAGCCAATAGAAGAATAACCAGGGCAGGAATGCCAGGCCAAAGGAAAGTGACAGCTTTGTCACTCAACCAGCAGAGCTCTTCAAATGACCAATAGTATCTAAGTCCAGCAGAAATCTACTGAAAGACCAAAGAGTTTGTTTAAACCCCAAACTAGATCAGGAGCTTCCAGAGCTCAGACAGGGAATGAGGCAAGTCCCCAGCCAGAGCTGTCTCTGAGATCCTAGAATAACATAACATCCAGTACCCCAAGAAAGCAACAGCAGGATCAGCCCAGACACTTCCTCCAGAAGTATGCAGACCCTGGCTCTAACATAAAATCTGAAGTCAGGAAGTAGGCTAGAAGAATCAGCAAACAACAATAAAGAGAATCCCATCACTAAAAATTTGTTATGATGACAGGGAGACTCAAGACAAATCTAGAAGAGGAGAATGTCTCCAAAACATCTAAAGGCAAAACCTCAAAGGAAAATATAGCTCCTGTACAAATTCAACTATAATCTCTGGAAGAGATGAAGCAAGAGGTTTTTTTTTTAAAGAATTAAAGTATTTTTTTGTAAATGAAATGAGAATTCTAGGAGGAAAGAATTGGAAAAGAAATGAGAGCTATAGAAGAAAGAATTAATAAGGGAATTAACAACATGACCCAAAAAGTATAAAACCTTGCCCAAGAAACAAACTCCCTGAAAATTAAAATGAGCCAAATTGTAGAAGCTAATGACATCACAATAAAAAAATTAAAGTCAAAAGATTGAAAAATAGAAAAAAAAATTGTAAGATATCTTATAGCAGAAACCTGGAAAACATGTCAAGGAGAGATAATTTAAGAATAATTATACTACTTCAAAGCTATTTTTTTTTTGCATTTTTTGGAGGGCAGTTGGGGTTAAGTAACTTGCCCAAGGTTACATGGCTAGTTTTTTTGTGTGGGTGTTAAGTGTCTGAGGCCGGAACCAAACTCAGGACCTCCTGACTCTGGGGCCAGTGCTTTACTCACTGCACCACCTAGCTGCCTCGAAAGCTATTTTTTTTAAAAAAGAACCTAGAAATCAAATTTCAAGCACTCTTAAAAGAAAACTGCCCAGATCTCTTAGAACCAAAGGGCAAAGCAGAAATAAAATCTACCAGTCAACTCCTGAAAGAAACTCCCAAATGAAAATTTCTGGGAACAGTATAGCCTAAATCTAGAGTTTCCAGAGCCAAGAAAAAAATTCTTCAAGCATCCAGGAAAAAAAAAGAAAGAATTTAAGTAAGAAAGAGACACAGTCAGGATAAAACAATTTTTTTTAATTTATTTTAGACTTGAACACCAGAACACAAATACAGAATAGAAAAAAGAAACAAAAATATAACATAAACTTAAATATTGGAACTTAAATACAAAGTAAGAAAGAAAAAAAAGCATGTCATGTGCATAGCAGAACATCAGAGAGGATTCAAACTATGTAACAATAAATTTTCATTTCAAGAAATCTTTTATGATAAACGATACATATTATGTCCAACTTTTCTTTGCTTCCTTGTAAATTTTCTTTTGTTCTCTGCTGTGTATTTTTTTGTTCTTTTTTCCCTTCCCCATCTCCCCTAAAAGGCCACAATTATGTTTTGATATGTTTCTCTATAGCTATAGAGACATACATAAGCATATACATATATAAGCATATACTTTCCCAAACAAATTCTACTCCTGATCTTAGTTTTTATGTTTGTGCATACCTCTTGTTTCCTATCCCTCCTGCCTCATCTATTTTACTTCCACCCACTACCTTGCCCTTCTGTTACTTGCCTATCCCACTCCAAGGGTCCCTCCCCTGTCCTCCCATTGCCATAGATCTAAACACCCTTCTATACCCCACTTTTACCTATTCCCTAACCCTCCCCTCTAAAGATCCCTCCCTTGTCCTCTCCCCACTCCCTATCCCCCTACCATTTTGTTTCTTCTGAATTTAGAAGACTTTTATACTCTTCTAAATATATATGTATTGTTCCCTCTTAAATCTGTTCCCAGTGAAAATAGGTTACCAGAACTACCAACCCTCATCCCCCATCTAATTCCCCTGTATTGATTTTTCCTTTTACATCTCATTTGTACAAAATAATTCCTTTTTCAGCTGTTGCTAAATGTTTTTAATTTTTAAATTCATATCATACTCAGATTTACCCCATCTTTCTTACAAGCTACCTAATTATTAATAAGAATCCTAGATATACTTTTTACATATATAAAATGTAAATGGTCTGTTCTTACTGAATCCCTTATAATCAATTTTTGGTATGTACCTTATATTTCATTTGGCTCTTGTATGTCAAATCTTCTATTAAGTTCAGGTTTGTTTTTTTTTTAACAAAGTCTTGAAAGTCTGAGAGTTGATCAAATGTCCATTTTTTTAAAAATTCAGGACTATGCTTAATTTTGCTGGGTATGATATTTTTGGCCGGAGTCCCAGTTCTTTGGCTCTTTGATATATAGCGTTCCAAGATTTGCTGTCCTTTAATGTCTCCACCGCTAGGTCTTGTGTAATTTTAATTGTGGCACCATCCTATTTAAATTGTTTTATTTTTGTTGCTTTTAATATTTTATCATTGAGCTGGGGGGAGGGGGGTCACAAAATTTAGCAGACACCACTTTAAAGGAGTGGAAAGCTTCTGTAGGTCCAGAAGGCAAAGGATATATGCTTACTTGCCCAGCAAAACAGAATATGATCCTACAGGGTGGAAATGAACCTTTAATGAAATCCAAAACTTCCAGCATTCCTGATGGAAAGAGCAGAGTTGCATAGAAACTTTGAAGTTCAAACATAGGAGTCAAGAAAAACTTAAAAAGTAAATATGACCAAACAATCATAAGGGACTAAGAAACAAGAAATTGCTTACATTATAATGTGGGTAGATGATACATGTGTCCCTTTTGAACCCTATCATCAGGAGTTATAGAGGAAATCTTATTAGACAGAAGACCTGTGAGCGTTTCTGTTATGTCTAAAAGAAGAATGTAAAGGGAAGGGAAGAAGAATGTGCCAGGGAAGGAGAGGAAGAGGAAGGTTAGAGAAACTCTAATTATCTCATAATTGAAGTGTACAAATAGAATTCTATAAAACAAGGAAGAAGGAGGGGAGTGGCTGACACTTGAACCTTACTCTTCCGAATTTGTCAAAGGGAGTAAGTATACACCCACATATGCAGTTGGGTACTATTTCACTCAGTGGGAAAACAGGGAAAAATTGGAAGAGGGAGATTTAGAGAGAAGGTAGATTAAGGGTTGGATTCATTCTAAATAAAGCCAACAGTAAGGATATACAAAAGTATTGAAAACTTTTTGCAGTGACAAAGAATTAGAAACTGAGGGGGTAACCCATATTTTGGGGAATGGCTAAACAAGATAGCAGTATATAAATGTGATGGAATACTATTTTTCTTTAAGAAATTGTAAAGGAGATGGTTTCAGAGAAACTAGGAAGACTTGTATGAACTGATTCAGAGTAAAGTGAGTAGAACAAGAAGAGAACAATTTATATGACAATATTGCAAAGACAAACAACTTTGAAAGATTTAGAAACTCTGATCAGTATAGTGACCAATCATGATTCCAGAGGACTAATGAAGAAGCATACTGCCCAGCTCCTGATAGAGAGGTGAAAGAGAGTGCCAAATGAGACATAGCTTTTTTGATATGGCCAGTGCAGATACTTGTTTTACTGGATTATATGTGTTTTCAGCAGGGATTTGTTTATCCTTTTTTCTAGGTGGGGTGGGGGTGGATGGGAAGGAGAGATTTTTGCTGATTGATTTTTTAGAAAACTTTTATTAAAAAATGGAAGGATCTTTTTCCTCTGTTCAAGAAGAAATACATACTATCATCAATCACAAAAGTGTTTGAAATTGCTGATAACAAGAGATATTAAAATAAAAAGATATATGTTATCACATCATACTTATCAAATTGGCAAAGATGGAAAATTTCAGTAGTGTGAGGAAACAAACAGGTATTTTAATTCATTGCTAGTTAAGCTGTAGATTATCCAAATATTTTGTAAAACAATTTGAAATCATGCAAGAAAGGTCACAAAACAGTGATGTCACTATTAGATTTAAACAGGGAGGTTAAGGATAAGAAGAAATCTGTTTTAATGAAAACATCCAGAGCAACACTGTTTGTAATGGCAAAAAGTTTTGAACAGACTGAGTGCTCAGTGGTTGGAAGAATGGCTAAAGAGATTTGAGAATGACTGAACAAATTGTGGTATTTGAATGAAATGGAATATTATTATATTATGAGGAATGAAAAATATAAATACTTCAAAGAACTATGGGAAGATTCACCTGAAGTGATGAATAGTGAACAAAGCAAAATCAGAAGAACAATACACAATTACTTTAAGTCTTCCAATAACGACAGCTTTAAATGACAACAAAAGTCAGATGAAGAATAGCAGACAACAGTGATACTACCATAAAACATGTACACATCCTTTCTTTTAACAAATGGAAAATTGTGAGTGTCAGGTTGCATGACCTTGCAGTTGCAATCAGTGCTTTATGTTATCTTACTCTATTATTTTCAAGGTTTATACATTGCAGATCATTCAGTAGGAGTAAACTGAGGGGAGAGGGGGTTGGTGGTGGTATTATATGATGTGTCAAAACAAACTAGCAATAAAAATTTAAAAACTAAAATTATTAAGTAGGTAGAGTTTATCTCGACCATTCCCACTTTCAGTCTCTTCATGGTACCTGTTAGCTACCCAGCTACTATGGTGCCTCATCAGTGCCTTCTCAGGCAATGTCCAGCTAATTTGTATGTTTTATTTTATTACAATACTAAATTCTGCTTGTGCTATATACCTGTTATATACCTCCCCCAACACACATACACACTCTTCAGAAATTTCCTGTCCTTTATCCTATTCTTTACAAGTGTACTTTGTGATAGGTGATGATCACCTAATAAACCGATCTGCACAGATGTGTGCTCAAGTACCCCTACTTGGTAACACGTGCATTTTTAAAAGGATCTTCTAAAGATAAAACTTTTATTATAATAAAATACAAATGAATGGTTTGGTGGGTGGGTGAAAAAGTGAAAAAGCATCAATATAGGTAAATATGAAAAGGTTTTTTACAGATTTATTTGACATAAAGGAAAAAAAGTTTGCTTTCTCTTTGATAATAAACCAATCTAGGGGTGACTATCTAGGGGCGGCTAGGTGGTGCAGTGAATAGAGCACAGGCCCTAGAGTCAGAAGGACCTGAGTTCAAATTCGGCCTCAGACACTTAACACATACTAGCCGTGTGACTTTGGGCAAGACACTTAACCCCAACTGCCGTCCAAAAAGCAAAAAAAAAAAAAAAGAAGAAGATAAACCAATCTACTCTCTATAATTTAATATTTAGAAGTCTTAGTCTGAGAGTTCCTTTAAAATATAAGCTAGAAACTTTGCCACTGCTAGTAGAAGTTTTCAGTTTAAGTTCGTTTGAGTCTTTAATGTTTATTAGGAGCCCAGTATAAAACTACTTTATTGTATTCATTTTATCTCCTTTCTGTCACTGTAATATAGTCACTTTATTTATTATGTAGGTGAAAATGTTCTTCATGTTCGGGATGCTGATACTCAAGATAAAATACTGCAAGCTCTGCACCTCCAGTTTGGCAAACAGTATCCTTGGTAAGTAGCAGACCATGTTTTGGGTGGCAGAAAGAAGCAATGTCTTTGGAAAGAGAGATCATATTACTTTTTATGTGATGATTCAGTGGCCCAGGAATTGTTGGCACCTATGACAAATAATCATCACTGGTCATAAGAATAACAAATTTAAAAGATTTTAATGAAATAATTTAAGCCTGACACCCTGGATTCCCCAGAGAAATAGGGAGCAAGGCGTTTTTGGCCCTATCCTAAGACACTTGAGTGTCTCATTATATAGTATTATATATTATTAATAAAACCTTTCTAGTCAATTCAGCATGCATTTACCAACTATGTGCCAGGCACTATGTTAAGCAGTGGGGACACAAAGAAAGGCAATAGAAAATCCCTGCTTTTAATGAGTGCTTAATCTAATGGAGGAGACCACATGTAGCCAACTATGTGCAAACAGGATATATACGGGATAAATTGGAGATAATTAGCAGAGGAAAAACACTTAGATTAAGAAATAATGGAAGAGGCTTGTGTCAGGAGGCGGCCATTTAACTGAGACTTTAAAAGAAGTGAAGGATAGAGATAAGGAAGGACAGAGTTCGAGGCATGAGGGGACAGCCAAGTGAAATTGTGTAGATTTGGGAGATGGAACATCTTGTGGGAGGGACAGCAAGAAAGCCAGTGTCACTAGATCACAGAGTAGAAGGAGGGGAGTAATGTAAGGAGACTGGGAAGGTAGGAAGGGGCCAGATTATGAAGGACTTTAAAAGCTTGACAGAGGATTTTATTTGATCCTGGGAATAATAAGGAGACATTGAAGTCTGTTGAATAGGGAGTAACATTGTCAGATCTGTGCTTTTAGAAGATCTTTTTGACTGTTTAGTAAAGGATGGACTACAGTGGGGACAGTCTTGAGTCAGGGAAACCAGTCCAAAAACTATTGCAGTAATCCAGGTGTGAAGTGATAAAGAACTATATAAGAATGGGGGCATTGTCAGAGGAAAGAAGCAGGCATGTACAAGAGATGTTCCAAAGGTAAAACTGACAAGATTTGGCAACAGATTGGATATGGAGGTGAGAGAGAGTGAGGAGTCAAGGAGGACACCTAGGTTGCAATCCTGGAGGCTGGGAGGATGGTGGTATTCTGAAATGTTAGAAGTTAAGAAGAGGGAGAAATTTGAGAGGATGTCTACAGGACGTACAGTTTAAGATTTCCAGCAGGCAGTTGGAGACAAGAGAGACTGGGAATCAGGAGAAAAGTTAAGGCTAGAGAAATAAAGAATCGTCTATATAGAGATAATAATTGAAACCATAGGAGCTGCTAAAATCACCGAGTGACATAATATAGAGGTAAAAGAGAAGACAGCTTAGTATAGAGACTTGAGGGATACCCACAGTTAATAGGTATGACCTTGATAAAAGTCCAGCAAAGGAAACCGAGAATGAGTGGTCCAGACAGGTAAAAGGGAGAACCAGGAGAGAGCAACGTCATGAAAACTTAGAGAGTATCAAGGAGAAGAGAGTAATTAAAGTAAAAGAAAGTAAATTAAATCAAAGACTTCAGAGAGATTAAGAACAATTAAGACTGGGAAAAGGCCATCAGGTTTGATAATTAAGAGATCATTACTAACTTTGGAGAAAGTAGTTTCAGTTCACCTGCTCCAGAAGACTACGCACTGAAATAACAAGCATTAACCCTAGTCAGTAAGAGTAAGCTGGGGTAGGGTTAGTGTAGCATGGAATAAGGCTGAAAAAGAAAAGCTTATGAGAATGATAAGGAGAAAGAGATACATTAGAAAAAGGAGAGGTAGTAAGAGAACACCTAGTTGTCCTCAATGAATTAAAGTAATTATGTCCAGACAAACTGAATCCAAGAGTACTGAAATAATTAAGAGATGTGATTACTGAGCTATTGTTGGTGACCTTTGAAAAATTGGGGATGGTAGGAAAGGAGCTTCATGATTGAAGATGGATAAAGGCCTCAGTTTAAAAAAAATGGAATAGAGCTGAGCTTAATTTTGGTTCCTGATGAAATTCTGCAACTTATAACTAAAAGAATAGTTTGTGAGAATTTTTAAAATGTAAGTGCTAAGAATCAGCTTGACCTCATAAATAATAGGCCATATCAGATTGGATTACTAGACTTATTACTATAATAGCATACCTGTATTTCAGCCAGGTATTTAAGGACTTCACAAAGTCTATTATGCTTTTCATCTGGGCAAGATGTAGAGATATGGGTGGATGTACAAATGTACAAGGTATATTTGCATTAGTTGAGTGACTGGGCCCAAAGAATTATTATTAATGGATAGATACCCTCTTGAAGGAAGGTCTTTGATCTTCACTGTTGTTGTTCAGTTGTTTTTCACTTGTGTCTGACTCTTTGTATTTGGGGTATTCTTGGGAAAAATACTGGAGTGGTTTGCCATTTCCTTCTCCAGCTCATTTTACAAATGAGGAACTGATGCAAGCAGGATTAAGTGATTTGCCCAGGATCCCATAACTACTATTTTTCTGAGGCCAGATTTGAACTCAGGAAGATGACTCTCCTTGACTCCCAGTCTGGCATTCTATCCACTGTACCACCTAACTGCGCCAATCTTCAATACTATTCAACATTTAGCCATGACTTGGATGAAAGCACATTCTTGTGACCCTTGTAGGTGGCTCAGATCTGAAAGAATAGTTAACATGATAGAATCAGTATTCAAAAAGCTCTCAACAGGTTAGGATAATAGGCCAAAGAGCCTTCAATACTTTAGTGAAGCTATGGTCCTATCAGTGTGGGTATTTGCTCGAACCATGAAGATCAGAATCCAGCCATGCCTTAATCCTATGTGATTCCTTTCCTTCCTGTCATTATCTTTCCATAAATCCTATACTGAGTTCACCCAACATTCTGGGGGCTTTCCCTGGAACCTTTATGTATGAGTAACAGTGGAGCACAATGTTCTTTCCATTTGCTGTTCTTCACTATTGCTACATGATCAGCCTACCTCCTTTTTAGGTCCTATACCTTTTTTTTTTTTAATAATCACAAGTAATTTATTTTTGAGAATCAGTTAACGTGAAATTATACAAATAAAATTTGTATAAACACAAATCCACATTTCTCATAACTCAGATGGCAAAGGACAAAGCAAAAACAAGAAAAGTAAATCGGCTACTATACACAGGTGGACACAGTTGTGTCATGTACACTAAAAGTCTTACAAAATAGTCATCTCAGGTCAATAGAAGACCACTCTCCATTCAACGTCGTCATCATGCAAGATAAGCTGCTGTAGCATCTGCCCCTGTTTTCTCCATGCCCTTCTTTATTATGCCTGGTAATTGTTTTGGCAATGATCACCTCCTCAGAATACTTTACATTACATGCTTTGTTGACTTCAACCATGACCCCTAACCCCACCTCAGCCATCAGCTGCAGCACCCTTACCTCCTTTCTGTTGTTGCTATTGCTGCCTGTATACTTCTTTGGGCTCTATATCCTTTTGATTGTATCTTATGCTGCTTTTGCTGTACAGTTCTTCACTGGTTATATTCCATCTACGAACACCTACTGAACATGTCCTTATTGACCTTTGGGTGACACATGCAACTTTAGTTCATCAGAGACTTGGATATTCTAGGATTCAGAGTCATATAGAGTATAATTAGAAGAATATGGGAGTTTAGAAAAATGGGCCTTCATTGCAGGGAGAAACTTAAGGCCATTAAAAGTTCTGTTTAGTTTCCTATGTGTAATCAATCTAGCCTGTTCTTATTCCATTCAGTTCTAGGCCTAGTTTACCATACATCTGTATGAACTGATGGACTTCATTCAATTGTGTGTTATAGTGTAGACAGGCATTGTGCTGAGCAGAATTGCAGTAGCTCCAAAGAAATGTGAGATGCACAAATTCAGAGTCATCTCCACTATGAATGTCCTTAAGGACTATTTATGCCTGACCTGTTGTAGAGTCTTCCAAGCTTGTATTAGTCTAATCAGCCATAGTCAGACACACTGTACCTTGACCTCAATATAGTGATGTCATTTTGGTCCTCTTCAAGATCAACCAACCAACCAGCCAACCAACTATAATTTAGACAAATAGGCATTCTTTTTTTTTTGGAGGGCAATTAGGGTTAAGTGACTTGCCCAAGGTCACACGGGTAGTTTTTGTGTTAAGTGTCTGAGGCTGGATTTGAACTCAGGTCCCCCTGACTCCAGGGCCGGTCCTCTATTCACTGTGACACCTAGCCACCCCGGCATTCTTTTAAAATAAGTTTTATCAATGCCCTTTTTTATATCACTGTTACTTTGCAACAACTATTTTATCCAACAATAGAACCTTCCTTTATAACAAATAAATATGGTTAAGCAAAACAAATCAACCCAGCTATTTGTAAAAATGTATGCCTCATTTCTGAACCTCTCTAATGAGAGACAGGTTTCACCATCAGACCTCTGAAGTTATTGTTGGCCATTGAAGACAATAGGCATTCTTCTTGTGTGACATTTTCCTATGTGGATAGGAAATAGGAATTTTCTTTTGTGGATAGTCAAACCAAAATCTTTCTAATTATTATGAAAACATAGAAAGCTCTGCAATATTAAAAGAGTTGATGAAGTCATCACAATGTTATTTGCACATAATGATATCTGGAGGATCCTAGGATCTCACAGAATACACTTTTTCCATTTGGGTTCTGTTTGACATATGTTACAGTGATAAACACCTCAAAGTTTTTTCTGTTGTGTCTGTCAGGAATATTGCATGATTTTTAAAACCTCATTTAAAAATTACTATATATTTAAAAAATTCTTTTCATTCTAAATTTTGAGTTCCAGATTCTCTCCCTTCCTATCACTTCTACCCCCTCTATCCCACTGACTTGAGAAGACAAACAAATGTTATCAATTATACATGTAAATCATGCAAAACATATTTCTCTGTTAGCCATATCACAAAGCAAAAAAAAAAAAGTGAGAAAATTATACTTCAGTTTGCACTCAGAGTTCATCAGTTCTCTCTCTACAAGTGGATATCATTTTTTCATTATGAGTCCTTTGGAATTGTCTTGAATCATTGTATTGATCAAAGTAGCCAAGGCTTTCACAGCTGTACATCATTGCAACATCGCTCTTACAGTGCACAATGATCTGATTCTTATCACTTCACTTTGCATCAGTTTCTATAGGAGTTGACATATTTTTCTGAAACCACCCCTCTCCTCATATCTTGTAGCACAATAATACTCCACTGTAGTCATATGCAACATTCTGCAATTGATGAGTGTCTCCTCAATTTCCAGTTCTTTGCCCCACTACATAAAGAGCTGCTGTAAATATTTTTGTACAGATGTAGATCCTTTTTTTTCCTTTGATCTCTTTGGGGTACAGATTTCCTACAGAAGAACAGAATTAGTAAATACATCCTCTACTGACTCCAACAGAGCAAAGTCATAGAATCAATAAAGGGCCATTGGACAAAAGATTCAAACATGACTTATTTCATCATAAAATGTGATTGGTCAAAGAACAAATAATAGAAACAACAGATAATTTAATTTTAAAAAGTGATAACGACAAAAACAAAATCTAAAACTTTTGACATGCAGCCAATCAAAGTAGCCCTTATGCAGAAACTGAGATCACTATACACTTTGATCAATAAAAGAATTGACTACCCATCGGAAAAGCTACAAAGAACCCCCAGCCCTCATTGTTAAACTCAAGAATAGAAATCGTGAAACTGAAAGATAAAAATGAAAACAAAAAGGCAAGAAATTAATAAATACAATTAAGGGTTATAATTACTATCCACCAACTTCCCCAGGAAGTCTTCTTCCTTACACTTCAATTTACAGACCTTCCTCATAACAAGTGTAGTCAAGCAAAACAAACTCACATATTGACCATTCTGGAAGGCAGATGTATCATTCTACACTTGCAGTCTGCCACTTCTCTGCTAAGAGGTGGGATGCATGCTTCATCATCAGTCATAATTAGTCATTGATCTGATCAGAGTTATCAGGTATTTTGAAATTGCTTTCATTTACATTATTATATTCTTTGTATAAGTTGTTCTTCTGGTTTTACTTATTTCTCTTCACTCCAAATCATATTAGACCTCCAGGTTTCTCTAAATCCCTCATTTTATTATTGGATTTTTTTTTGCCTTTTTGAGGGCAATTGGTGTTAAGTAACTTGCCCAAGGTTCCACGGCTAGTTTTTTTGTGTGGGTGTTAAGTGTGTTAGGCCGGAACCGAACTCGGGTCCTTCTGACTCTGGGGCCAGCACTTTACTCACTGCACCACCTAGCCACCCTCTCATTTTATCATTTATTATGGCACAATAATATCTCATTCCATTCATATGCCATAATTTGTTCAGCCATTCCCCCCAAATTGACAGGTACCCACTTTGTTTCCAGTTCTTTGCTCTAATAGAAAGTGTTGCTGTAAATATTTTTTTGTACATAAAAACCTTTCCATTATCTACTTAATAGTGTCACTAGGTCAAAGGGTATAGATAGTTGTAATGTAATACCAAGCAAAGGCAACTTCCCAGGTTCAAAATACCAGCATAGGTGCTCTCTATTTTATTCAGTAACAAACCCAGAACAGAGAAGATCAAAACATGACATCATTCAAAATACAGCATTTACTAAGTGTGATTAAATCATCTCCAAGGCCTACCCCACCCCAGGACTTTCCAATCATTCAATCAATTACAAAGTCTCTGTTCTAAATACTACTCCACCCCTAGGCTATACCTTCATCCAACTGTTCAGCCACAATCCTGTGACAAATAGTGGGGCTATGTATGTACCCTTGTGGCAAGCGGGTGAAAGTATATTGTCTACCCTGCCAAGTGAAAGCGAAGTGGTCCCATTGTTTAGGGTCTATTGGGATGGTGAAGAAGGCATTTGCCAAGTCAATAACTGCATACCAAGTCCCATCATATTTCTGGATCCTTTCTATTAAGGTGATGGTATCTGGAACAGCAGCATACAAAGAAGGAGTCACCTTATTCAACTGTCTATAATCCACAGTCATTCTCCATGTCCCATCTGATTTTCTTACTGGCCAGACAGGATTATTCCATCTTGTGGTTGTAGGGACCAACACTCCTGCTAGGAATTTTCTAGGTGTAGTTCCAAATTGCTTTCTAGAATGGCCAGTTCTTATATTCTTTAGGATGAAGTGATTTGGTTTCTAAGTTTGAAATCTTTCTTCAAGAATATAATAATTAACTATAATTTTTATTGTATTGTATTTAGTGAAGAATATGTTTACTATTTCCTGATTTTCTATATTTATGAGGTTTTTATTCCCTTACACATATTCAATTTTTGTAAATATGTCATTCAAAGCTAAGAAATGTGTATGGTCCTTTAAATTACCAGTCAATTAATTGCCAGAGAGCTATTATGTCCAATCAGGCCTTTAGCTTCTTTTTTTTGTTTTTGTTATTAGTTTTAATTGGTTTTGTAAAGGATATGTTGAAGCCATTAACTGTTTAGTAGCTTTACTATCAATTCTTCTTGTAACTTGATTCTTTTGTTTTAGGCACATAGATGCTATGCTATTCATTGATGTTAAATATAGTATATATTATATTAAATTAAACCATACTCATTTTTGCAAGATAAACTGTTCTTGGTTCTAAGGTTTTTTCCTTTACCTTTTAGTAAATTGTATTCCATTTTTTCCTTACCAGATAGTTGTAGTGTAGTCTTGTATGATCTTAGGAGCCTATGGTCCTTCAGTACTGGAATTCTTTCTGTCTGTTTGGGGTATTTTTTCCCCTTTTGACTTAGAAATTTGAGGTTTCATCTACGTCATTCTTTGGTGTTTTTAATTCACAGTTTCTTTCAGAAAGTGAATGTTGTATTCTATTTTCTTTTGCTTCCTGATTCTAATAGATCTGGATATTTTTCTTTTATTACTTCTTAAAATATGATATTGAGGTTTTTTGGTTTGGTTTTATTTTTCAATGGGGATGGTGAAATTTCTTAAATTATTTCTTTTCAACCCGTTTTCCACATCAGTTGCTTTTGATAGCAGACAACATTTTTTCTAACTTTTCAGTCTTCTGACTTTGTTTAATATTTCTTATTGTCTCATGGAATCATTGTGTTCTATTGCTCCATTTTATGTTTTAGACATCCACTGCTTGGATAAGGTTACCCTCTTCTCTCTTCTATTCTAATCAATTTATTCTTTCCTCAAGAACTTTCATTTAATTTTATATCTCTTTATATTTCTTCCACATGCTCCTATAGTCCTTGTGATTAAACCATTTTCCCCCTTATGGCTCTGTTTGTACATGTTATGGAGTTACTCTCTTTTCTGGAACTACTTCATGGGTTTCTTTACTTATTCTTACTTATTCTTTTTTTTAAGATTTTTTTTTTTTTTTTGCTTTTAATAGGGGTAGTTGGGAGTAAGTGACTTGGCCAACGTCACATGGCTAGTACATATTAAGTGTCTGATGCTGGATTTGAACTTAGGTCCTCCTGACTCCAGGGCTGGTGCTCTATTCACTGCTCCACCTAGCTGCCCTTTATTCTTATTTATTCTTAAGGTTTCTTCTGTTTGCTTATGTCTTCAAGTTCAGTTCCTGGATTGGGGCTTTGTTATAGGGCTAGGATCCATTCCCTCCAATACTCTTGGAAGCATGGTCAACCTTGTTTGGCATTTTCCCCTCTCTAGTATGCATACCACTACTATTGTCACTACTATTGTTGGTGGAATGGCTGGGAATATTTCCCACCCTGTGCTGCAGCCTCTGGCAGCCTTATGTCCATATGATCCAGTGTGGATGCTGGTCTCATCTTTAACTCCTATCTCCTTCTTGTTGTAAATTTCCCAACCAGCAGTCGCCATCATCCTCATTGTAGCCCTAAGAAACCATAACTGGGCTTTTGGAATTGTGCTTATCTCAGGCGTTCTTGAGTTCTACCTGGTATGAGTTGAATGGGTGCTGTATGGGCCCCATCTCTTGCAGTCTGTCTTTGTGGGCCACAAGGTATGTACACATAGATAGCCCTTATCTCTTTGCACAGTGTCTGATAGAGGGTTGGCTCTGTTTCCCACCTAAGTTTTAAATGGTCTAGTAGATAGAGCCAGCTGGCTTTAAGCTCTCTTTACAAGAGTTTGCACCAGGTTCTTTCCCTTTGGTACATCTTTGCTCCAAGTACCCAACAGGCTTCTGTAATGGGAATGTAAATTTAAAGATCTTCCCTGCCCCTAGGCTAAAGTGCACCTAGAGCCTGGGGTGGGAGGCTTGTTTTTCAGTAGATACTTTTTGATTGGCCAGTGAGTCCAAAAGGTTGTTACATTCTCTGAGCCAGGAGAAGGCTATATAAGCCCTGATGTGTAGCTTTGTTTTGGGGCTCACTTTGAGAAGTGTTCTGTGATTTGATCAGATGAAACTCTGGCAAGCCGTTGGTTGTTGAGAGTCCCCCCTCCCCCGCTTTGAAAAACCCAGATGTTGATTTGGTGTGGATGTAATGGTTGGACAGTTTTGGAAACCTATCTACTTGATCTGTTTCTCTGTCTTGATAATTCTGTCTGTATACTCTGAAGTTCCGGGTGCTGACCTTTTTCCCCTGAACTAGGTAAATGATACATATTTGACTGATTAAAGTAAGCTTGTTAACCCGTTCTGAGTTGCTTTGCTTTGACAAAGTAGATCCAAGAACCTGTGTTGGCAGCTACCCTGGGGACGCTGGGGTGCTTGCCACTACAGCTTCCAACCATCTTCATGTCAAGACTAGATGGAGGAGTTTACTGGTGTTTTTCTTTAGTTTTCTTGATCATTGTTCTATTTGATATTCTTTTAAATTTTTCATGGAGTGTTTGTTGCGAAAGTTGAGCTCCTTTAAGATATTTCATGTTTCTATATTAATCAGAAATCTTCCTTTGAAGAGATTTTTGTCAAATACCTTGCGAAATTCAAATTTACTGTATCTCTTCTATGAAAAAAGTATCTGTGAATCTGAAAAAAACCCCAAAACCAAAACAAACAACAACAACAAAAAACCAAAAAATAAACCTTTCTTTCTTATGTCTCAGATTGTTTAACCTGGATTTTTATCATTTGGGGATAGGGGAAGATTGTCTGTAGTTCTAATTCCATAAAAATGCATTCATTTTAATTTGACTAATTCATATTAGTTAAATTAAATCCAATTAATTTGATTAAAGTAATTCAAATTTTCCTTTTTTTTGTTTTGGAGAGGGGATGGCAGGGCAGTTGGGGTTAAGTGACTTGCCCAAGGTCACACAGCTGGTAAGTGTTAAGTGTCTGAGGCAAGATTTGAACTCAGGTCCTCCTGACTCCAGGGTAGTGCTCTGTTCACTTCACCACCTAACCCCCCCCCTCCCCCAAAGTCATTCAAATTTTAATTTCAAATTAAGGTCAATTGACTTCAATTAAAGTCACTTCCAGTTGACTAAATAGGAGTCAGGCCAAAGTTTACCTTTATCCTCCAGCAGTTTGGATTTTGTCTTGTTTTGCTTTTTTAACAAAAGAGCTTGCTAAATAGTATTTAAGTTGGTATGTAGAGAGAGTCTACCTGGGGTGGTCCTCTAGGTCCTTAAGTGCAGCCATTTGACTGAATCCAAACTTCACAGAACAAATTCCTTTAATAAAAGTATTTGTTCTGTAAACTTGCCTGAGATCCTAAGAAGTACTTAGCTCATTGCTTTTAAGGTTTCCAAAGAGTTTCATAAAGATTGCCTCATTTGATCCTCATAAAAGCCTTACACAATAGGTAGTGCAAACGTCATTATGCCTTAGAAAACTGAGCCTTTGATTAAGTCAGAGGTGTCAGAGGCAAGTAGACTGAACAACTCTGGAGTGCTGCCAGATCAGATAAAAATCAAATTAGGAAATTTTTGACAAAAAAGTTAATTTGTTGTTTTCTGAGTCAATATGCTACCCAAGGGATCCCATTTCTATTTGAGTTTGATAGAGCTGACTTCAACAGCTTGCCGATGATTATATCACAGAGTAAGTGGGCAAAACAAGGCCTGAAGCCTGTGACCCCAAAGCTCACAAAATGTAACCCTACATCCTGGCCAGTGTATAAGTACTAAAAGGTAGTAAGGAAACTTTATCTCCTGAAAAATATTCTAAAATTCAGAATTTTTACCAATTTGTTAGTTTTTTTTCCCCAGCTATTCCAATGTAGTTCCCTTCTCAAGTGTGTAAAGATTATTTTTTTATTCATTCTTTTATTATACAGAGTATGGGTAGTCATAGGAGAGCATCATTATTTTCCTATCTGAAGACAGATTATATTGCATTCCTATGTTGTGGTGAGAAAAATGTCTATGTTAAATTAATATTTTGTTAATATTGTTTTATGATAATTTTTATATGGGACCATTTCTGTATTTATTTTTCCCCTAAGTATTAAATTGAATCTAGGCTTTCTCTCCAAAAACTGAACTGTGCTATATATAGGTATTCAGCATAGAAATTTGGATGTCATAATTATTTTAAAATATAATATGACAATAAATTTTGTATCACAAAAATTATGGTCATTGTAGTGCACTATGCTTGATTTCATTTAATATGTTTGGATGTTGCAGTTCAAAGATATATGGGGATGGGAATGCTGTTCCGAGGATTTTGAAGTTTCTCAAATCAATTGATCTCCAAGAACCACTACAAAAGAAGTTCTGCTTCCCCCCAGTGAAGGAGAACATCTCTAAAGACATTGATCACATACTTGAAACCCAGAGTGCCTTGGCTGTTGATCTAGGTGGAACAAACCTTCGAGTTGCAATAGTCAGTATGAAGGTAATTTAATCTTGAAGTGGTCAGAATTAATTCTTCAGTACTTCAGTACATCTGTAATTTCATCATCGTGGCTACTGCATCAGAGTAGATTGCAACCAATCTGTGATGTCTTGACCTGTGTGATGTTCTCGTCCATGTTCTTATTCATACTTGATTTCAAAATAATAATCTTAGCAAATAATGTTAGGTTGTTAAGGTTGAAAATTATATCCTCTATACCTTTTGCTAGTGTTTAATGTTTCAGAGCAATAAACAGCTAGGGTGTCCCAGTTTTTAACACATAAATTAAATTATTGAGTTTAGCAAAAAAGAATGAGAACAGACAGTCAGCCTTTACTTGGCTTATAAAGGGCATAAGGATATTTTTTTTTTGCTTTTTTTTGGAGGGGAAAAGGTAGGACAAGTGGGGTTAAGTGACTTGCCCAAGGTCACACAGCTAGTTTTTTGTGTTAAGTGTCTGAGGCCGGATTTGAACTCAGGTCCTCCTGACTCCAGGGCTGGGGCTTTATTCACTGTGCCACCTAGCCACCCCCGCATAAGGATTTTTTAGAGGCACTTTGGCATAGTGTATATAGAGTCAGCCTCAAGAAGCCACAAAACCTTGAGTTCAAGTCCTACCTGTGACATATGCTGTCTGTCAAACCCCTCTGTGAGTCACCTAAAATTCTCAGTGCTCTAGGCAGCTCTAATACTACTAGGTGCAGAGAAAGGGCTAACTGCTGCATTGGTAGACATGATTTCCTCACCCAGGAATTATCTATGTCAATGAAATCACAGGTTCAGTCCTATGCTTAAGAATTTTTTGTGAACACTGGGGTGGCTAGGTGGTGCAGTGAATCCTGGAGCACTGGTCCTGGAGTCAGGAGGACCTGAGTTCAAATCCAGCCTCAGACACTTAACATACACACACAAAACTAGCCATGTGACCTTGGGCAAGTCACTTGACCCCAATTGCCCTGCCTTCTCCCCTCCAAAAAAAATAAAAAAAATTTTTTTTTGTGACTTAAGCTTAATATTATCTAAACAAAGATAATATAAGTTTCAAGTTAATTTATAATACAGTAATAGGCAAGTATAAAGCAGAACTATTCAACACCAGTTTAAAGATATTAGTAAGAATTAATGTAATAATATTAATAAAAATTACTAATAATAGGTATAGTTTTTAAAATAATAAATAAGGACAAAACCACAAATCTGATATTGCTTTTTGTATCATTAACTTGACACTAGATGGATTGCTTTTTCCCTCTCAGATCCAAATTACAGTTTTTGTAGGTTGTAAGCACAAGAGGTAGAAAGTTTAAGAATTAGAGAGGAATGACAAATGAATAAGTTACAAATTCTTCTGCTTGGTAACAGCAGTGCCTGATCTCTATTGTCCATACATATGATCTTCATCCTGAGCTTCTATACTTCTTAGCTCTCTTATTCTCTAGCCTGACTCAGAGGCAGTTTTCCAGTTTCTTATCTAAAGTCGATGATTAAGAAACATCTTTCACTTGCACTATGGCAACCTGTTGTCCTCTACAAAAGTTCTACTCTAATGCCCCATTTTTATTTAGAGGCAAGCTGCCTTCTGAAAGGCTGTGTCAGCAGAGTGCAAGTTCTAGTTGGTTCAGTCAAATTACATTTTCCAGATATTCTCCTGACTGTATCCTATGTCTACTGGCTAAGGGACAGCCTAACTAAGTGTAGAGCTTCATCACTACAGTGTTGGTTGCTTAAGTAACATTTTTTTCCCTCAACAAAATGGTCCATCGAACAGATTAAAATATAAAACAGTCCTCAGTTCCTCCTCCTTCTGCAGTGTGAGGGGGCAGATGCTCATGAGGTATGAATCATACCATTTTAAGATGGTCCATAACCATTAATTAAATTTGGTGTTTTAAATTATCATATTTGCCAAGTAACCAACAAATAGCTTATGTTCTGTTTGGTATTTTTCCTGCAAATGAAACCAAAACATAAAGAACTTGCATCTAGGTGAAAACGGGACTCATGGTTTCTCCTTAGGCAAATAAAAGAATTGGAAGAATTTATTTCATCCTTCACATGGAGGAAACGAGAATCATCATTTCATGGAAGTCAGAATCGCAGATTTCAGAGTTGGAAGAGACTTAAGTAGCCAGTTAGTCCAACCTGTAGCTGGAAAGAAGATCCTTTCTACAATGTTCTTGATATGTAGCCATCCAGCCTTGAAGACCTCAAGTGAAAGGGAACCCATGCTAGGTCATTTCACCTTGAAATGTTCAAAAGCTAACAGACCACCATGAAGATAATCAAACCTTATGTATCAGTATCGGTTAAAGAGGATGAAAAAGTAGAAAAAAAAATCTATGAATAACTTAAGATCTTGCAAGCCAAGTCAACATTTATCTTACTGTTTGTTGACTACAATGTCAAGATAATTATCAAGGTAAGTGATGAAAAACTATGTCCAGAAATATCCAGGATAGATAAATAAAAGAATCCAAAAGTTATAGAATGCCCAGAAGCCTTGTGTCTCCTAATGAGGAATACTTCAAAAATCAAATGAGGAGGAAATGGATGTGACAAGCATGGGGCAACATCATAAAACTAAATTTTCCTATTTACCTTATCACACAGTTAATGATTGATTACCTATGTGGAAAGCATTTCAAAATTAGTTATAATCAGATCTGGTTAGAGCATTGATCAAAATCAGTATCAAATTAGAAGAAATTATAAAGATGAGAAGACAGTACCCAATTTTGACACCTCCAACCTGACCTTTTCAAACAAGTTGGCACCTCTGGAAAAAAAGCAGGGAGACAAAAGTAAAAACTGACTTTTATCACCATTTCTTAATAATAGTCAAATGCAAAACATTTGCCACAATGAAGACAAAAAGAGCATAAACATCTTTTCATAAAGCAAACACTTGCTGTTCTTGCCGAAGTGAAGAGAGACATAGCTCCGAAGGGCAGCACTGATTTAGAGTAGAAATTCATTTCCAATATATTAGAGAGGAGGATTATGGAAAATTGAAAGCAGTACTGTCTCACAAAATAGTATAATTATTATTTTAATTAGGTGATTAAGGGAAAATATGCCTGCAGAGAATTTAGAATGAGAACCTTCTGGACAAGATCATTCTGAGAGTACTTGTTAGATGAATCTGGAAAGATAAATTGATGTTATATGGAACAGATATGCTAGCCTTTTTATAACTTAGAACAAACAGTATCTGCATACTGTAAGCATTTAATAAATGCTTTTTTCCTTCTTTCCCTCCTGTGGTCATCTATACTCATTAGTAATCATAATGTATTTGACCTTCAGTGCACAGTATCATAAAGGGACAATAGTGCTTTAAAAAAAATGAAGTTGGGAAGGATTACTAGACCTGACAAGATTCAGAGAACAAATCTATGTTAGAAGTGATAAAATTTAAAGGCTCTCAGCTTTGGATTCTAGAGCTATCTTAAAAGATGGCAAGTTTCCAAAAGAATGGAAAAGATCAGGGCAGCTAGCTGACACAGTGAAAAGAGCACTGGCCCTGGAGTCAGGAGAACCTGAATTCAAATCTAGCCTCAGACACTTAACACTTACTAGCTGTGTGACCTTGGGCAAGTCGCTTAACCCCAATTGCCCTCCCTTCCCTCTTCCAAAAAAAAAAAAATGGAAAAGATCATGGAATGTATTTTTAGACAAAACATAACTGAGAAGATAACAGCAAAAACTTCCCCACATCTCTGTTTTCTTATCTTTGTAAAATCTTTATGAGAATGGACTATGCATGCATCAAGGATGCAGTGGAGAGTCTACTGGATTAGAAAACAAGGAGAGCTGGATTTACATCTCAGCTCTGACATTTACTATCCATGGTACTTTGGTCAAATCACTTAACTTCTTCAGGATTCTGTTTTTTCATATGTAAAATCAGCACATTTGGAATTGGATGATTACTAGGGTCCCTTCTATCTGTAAATCTGTGGACCATAATGGAAATGTGAAAAGGGAATAGGCAAGCTTTCACAGGATACTCTTGTATACTTTGTCTTCACTGTTTTACAGTGGAACAAGATATGTGTCTGTTGTTTGTTGATAAAAACTTGGACTGACATTCTCTGAAGGTCAGAGTCATTTTCTTTCCCCATCAAACCTTTGGAGAGACTGAAGATGATTTGGAAACAAAATCTGAGGACTCATAGAGTTATGACTGTGGTTGGCAGACTAGAGGCTCTGGAAATCGATGTGGGTGACTGCACCAGGGATCAGACCCTAACACTGTGTATGTCAAGGGTACCCTGCAAAAATAATGGGAAAGAAGGGGCACAAAGAAGTTGGTATCTACTGGGGACCAGCCCATGATCTAAACATAATTGGTACACATTGTAGCTGACAGACCATCCAAAGAGTATCATTAGAAGCAGCTGCCAAAGCTGTTGAAAAAGCAAAGGCCCAAAATATTCAGAAACTCATTGTGTACACAGATAACTAACTTGTCACCAAAAATATGAATGAATGAATTAACAACTGGAGAGAATGTGACTGGAAAACAAGTTAGAATAAGAATGTTGTTCACAAAGACCAATTCACTAACCTGGATAATATTACTTGGACATGGACGTTGAATGGAAGTATGTTTCTGCTCATTTAAAAGTTGAAGGCAGTGCCAAAATATTGAGAAATTCATTGTAGGGGCGGCTAGTGGTACAGTGAGTAAAATGCAGGCGCCGGAGTTAGGAGGACCCGAGTTCGGTTCCGGCCTCGGACACTTATCATCCACCCAAAAAAACTAGCCATGTAACCTTGGGCAAGTTACTTAACCCCAATTTCCCTCCAAAAAGAAAAAAAAAAGAGAGAGAGAAATTCATTGTGTACACAGATAACCAACTTGTCACCAAAAGTATAAATGAATGGATTAACAACTGGAGAGAACATGACTGGAAAACAAGTTAGAATAAGGATATTGTCCACAAAGACCAATTCACTAATCTGGATAATATGACTGTGGACATGGACGTTGAATGGAAGTATGTTTCTGGTCATTTAAAAATTGAAGGCAGTGCTGAAGTTGAAAGATTAGCCAGAGAAGTAACTAGAAAAAAGTGAGAAGATTCGGTTAACAATTGCAGATATTGAATTTAGTTTAAATCATTTTCTCTTTACCTTTCCCCCTCCTTGTCTTGCAGCAGTATTCCATGGCTATCTTTGGCCATTTTCTTCATATACTTTCTCAGTTTTTCTGTGTGCTATTTTAAATTTCTTTTAAAATAATACAAACAGAAAAGAAATGCATACTATCAGCAACTGTAGAAATTGTTCACATATACTAATACTAAGAGAAAGGCAGATATCCTCATCTCAGTCAGGTACAACTGAATTTTGATTTGCTCAACTCTTGCCCCAGATCACCTAGAACCAATCCAGACAGCTTGACTGCTCACATGATTTGGGTTAATTGGAGTCTCAACTTTTCCTTCAGGTAAGAAGCACTGCTAAAATAAACCTCACCATCAGCCCTGATGCTTCTTTCTAAGGACTTCCTGGCTTGACCACTGGCCTTGCTTGTATGCCCTACTGTCATCCTAGCTACTGACAATCTGAAGATGCCTGGCTGGGCCACACAGTCTGCCCCTCTGGAGCATTCTTATGTCTTTTAGGACTTCCAAGTCTTTCCCTTTGCCCAGCAGCCAAACTCTCTAATATGTTGTCTTCCCCCCGGGTGTGAACCTGACCACGAACCAGTCTTTCTCTAGTTGTTATCCCCAGTGCTGAGCATGGCACTTGACACTTAGTAGGAATAGTTCAAAAAAGGCTTTTTCACTCATTGATAATGTCTGGTTTATGGCTGCCCTGACCCTTCTCATAAGTGCCATCTTTATGAAACAAAACACCTCTTTTTCCATTTAAGAAAAATCTTAAGGATTTGGCAAAGGTAGAAAAAAATAAGCACCAAGGAAGGGCTCTGGGAAGAGGCCCCAAATGGGTGTTCAGTAATATTGTGATTAGTAACGAGGTTGAATGTTTGACTTTTAAAATTTGTTCATCCTTTTTTTGTAAAATGTGCCTTACTTTTACAGTTCTGGATATTGTTTGCTCTTACAAGTTTGTAGAAGTTTCTTACAGGTTCTGGATGTAAAGGCAAATAATTAAATTGTTCCTGTTTAAAAAACAAAACAAAACAACTGGACTTGCTTAAGACATTTAACCTGTTCCAACCA
This sequence comes from Petaurus breviceps papuanus, assembly GCF_028583685.1. Taxonomy (NCBI): domain Eukaryota; kingdom Metazoa; phylum Chordata; class Mammalia; order Diprotodontia; family Petauridae; genus Petaurus; species Petaurus breviceps. The sequence goes on along the minus strand of NW_027185764.1, from coordinate 61,136,924 downwards.
TGCTTTCAATACTTCCTATACCTCACTCTATGATCTGGTTCACTAGTGTTTCTGCTATTCATCTCATGTGACATTTAGTCTTTCAGCTCCATGCTTTGCACAGGCTGTCCCTTCATGTCTCTGTCATGTACCTCTTCCTCACCTTTGTCCCTTAGTTTCCTTCAAACCTTAGCTTAAGCTCCACTTTCTGCATGAAGCCTTTCTTGATCCCTCCGGATGCTGGTGCCTCTCCCCCAAATTACCTTGCATTTATTTTATATATATTTATAGATGTATTATTTTTCCTGATAGAATGTAAACTCCTTCAGGGAAGGTACTGTTTAATTTTTATGTTTGTATCCCCATTGCCCTGCACAGTCCCTAGCATATGCTAGGTACTTAATAAATGCTGATTTATTGACTCAGATGCTCTCTCAGTCTGCCCAAGTCCTGAAAGAGAATTGATGGATTCAGGGTACAGAATGAGACCTGTATTTTTTTGACATGGCCAACATGGACATTTCTTTGACTTGAATGGAAGTATGCATACATTTCGCAAAGGTTTTGTTTTTTATCTTTATTTTTCAATGGTATGGTTGTGAATTAAATAGGAAGAAAAGAAATAGATTTTTGTTCATTAAAAAAATAAATTGAAGAAATTTTAAAAGTACTTCTTTATACAAGAAATCATGACAGGTATAACCCTAGAAACAATTTTTACTTATTGCCTCACTGAATATCAACATCAGTTGAGGCATAAAACAAAGAAATGTGTATATTGATTAAAAGTATTCACCATTGTCATGGAGGATGCCCTGTACAAAGTCCAAATAGAAGAGAAATTCTCTCTGGGGGGGGCGGGATTTTAAAGATGCTTCTATTTACACATGGCATTATGCTGATCATACCAACTCCCCAAATATTACAGGAACACTATTCCTTAGTGAGCTCCATGGTCATTCAAAAAAAGATTGGTTTTTGGAAAAACAAAATGTATAAAGGCCATAACATATAGTTGGATGCATATCTGACTGAAGTATTTAATCAGTACAGATATATACAGCAGAAAGAAAATACCACTTGGCTTTTCTGTCTTCCCTGAATGAAACCCTCCTTTAATTAAATGTCTCCTCCAATTAGTGTGAGCTCATTGAGAGCAAGGTCTTTTTTCCTTTTCTGTTTGTATCCAAAGTGCTTGGCACATGGTGAGTGCTTAATAAGTGATTTTCCATTCCATTCCCCCCCACCCCTCACGACAGTGAGTGGGGACTCTAATTGAGAAGAGAATAGGTTGGATTGAATTGGGAAATTGACAATTTATATGCCCACTGCTGCCAAAAACAACCTTTAAAAAACAAATGCATTCTCCCAGTGATGGTATATAGCTGTGAACTATGGTAGACCAAAATCTCAGAACTGAAATTGTGGGTGACCTAAAGACAATGGAAAGCAGACAGTCAGTGTTCCAGTCAAACCGGTCATTTCTAGTCCATGGTGTTCCATGCCCTCCCTCCTTGCTGTTGCCCTGCAATCCCTGGGATGGATCATCTCCACACCTCAAGTTCTGGACTTGCAAGCTTCCTTTAAGGTTCAGCTCAAGTACAGCCTCCTACATACACAGCTTTTCCAGATCTCTCTAGTTATTAGTGCTCTTTCCTTCCCCAAGAAATTTCTTTGTATAAATTTTGTGTTTGCTTCTCTTTGTACATGTTTAAGGGAATATTAAGTCCTGTAGGAATATAGGCATTTTTGTCTTTGAATCCCAACTGCCAAGCATAGTGTCTGGCACATTGGCCCTTAAAAAATGTTTAACAAATTGAATAAGCAGGTTGCAGCATAATAGCAATGATTATTTTGCACATGGGAAGTGATTTAAGGAGATTGACCTTTATCTAGTGAAATTATGGGATAACTGTGAATAGCAGTGATAGTCAAAAATTTTTAAAAACAAAAAGGAAGGCCTCCATCATTGGTAAATCTTCTATGGAAGGTTTACAGAAATACACATACAAGAATCCCACAGGAAAAGCGGGCCTGGATAGGCTGCAGTCTGTACTGTTGAAGGGAATTGCCGCAACAATGAAAGCAGGCATCTTTTAAAGTGTTCACAGTGTCATTGGGTCAGCTAGGTGGAAATGTCGCATACACAGCTGGAAATAAAGGTCTAGAGCTCAAGAGACAGATTGGAACTAGGGACTGCAAGCCAAAGGATTGAATTGCTGAGGGCAGGAATATAGAGGGAAAATAGACCAGAGCCAAGGACAAGGCCTTGAAGAAGGAAGAAAGAAGAAAGAGGAGCAGTAGACACAGGAGGAAGAACACAGTAGGGCCATGTTTCTGTGGAATGAAGAGAAGAGAGAGAATTCCAGGGGTGAGTAGTCTGCACTATCACAAGCTTCAGAGTTGTCAAAGAGGATGAAGACTGAATGAAGGTGACTGCACTCGGTGGCCTGTCATTTAGATGAAAAGATGAGAAGGGGCATCTGGTTGACTTGCTTCAAATTATGTAAAATTTTGGATAAACTATTGTGACTTAACAAGGAGGTTTAACTGGGCTCACTGATTATATAGTGCTGTTTACTGTGGAGCTATCCTCACTATATCCCATGCTGAATCTTTGGATTAGCCATCTGAATCAGTAGTCAATTTTCATTCTTGGTCTATGATAATTTTAATATGTTCCCCTTCTTACTGCTTTTGTTCTCCCTTTTAGGGTGAAGTAGTTAAGAAGTATACTCAGTCCAATCCTAAAACCTATGAAGAAAGAATTAAATTAATTCTGCAGATGTGTGTGGAGGCCGCAGCAGAAGCTGTGAAACTAAATTGCAGAATTTTGGGAGTGGGTGAGTTTAATATATATTTTTAATTTGAAATACCTCAATACCAGTGCAGAGTAAATCTATTAGATTGTACAATATGCTGTGTTCTGATGTTTATTTTTCAGTTAATCAGCAGTGTTAAGTGACAAGTGTTCCATAATGAGAATAAGCATTTTTATAGTATGTATTATGTCCCAACATAGTATAGCACTGCTGTGCTAAGAACTTTTACAAATATTATCTCATTTGAGTCTCACAACAAGCCTGTTAGGTAAGTGCTGTTATTATCCCTATTTTACAGATGAAGAAACTGAGGCAAACAGAAGTTAAGTGACTTTCCCAGGTTCACACTCTTAGTAAGTGTCTGAGGCCAGATTTGAAATCAAGTCTTCCTGACTCCAAGCCCAGAACTCTGTCTTCTCTACCATGAGCTGTCTCTGCCTTTGTAACAGCATATGAAATAGGAATTCAGAAAAGGAGCAACTTAGGGTAGTCTGCTGTCATCTTAGAATGGCTCACAAAGGGAGATGTCCTTGAAGGATAGACTAGGATTTGGATAAGAATAAGCAGAGAAGAGAAAAGTAGGGCATTTCAGGCTAGAGAAAAATGGTGAAGGCACAGACTGAGGAGATGAAAATGTTGTACATAGAAGGCAGAAAAAGGACTGACTTTGCTGAAGGAGGATTTGTTAGCCTTTTATGCTCTCTGTGAACAGGCAGATTATTTAAGGTCTTATTCACATAAAAGAGAGGGTTGGTTTGCTCAATTTTAAGACCTTCAAGGAATGTTTTACTCTAGTTTCCCTAGTTCTTTAAATGATCCATTTAATCTTGCATTTCAAGGACCTTAATCCTCATTTATTACAGTGTCTTTTCTCAGAAGTAAGTAACATATGAAAGAAAAATAGCTCATATTTATGTAATCTCTTATAGTTAGTAGAGTGCTTTCTTTGCATTAATCCTATGAGATAGGCTATCTTTGTTATTATGCCTATTTTGTAGATGATAAAACTAAGGCCTAGAAAGATTTTGTGACTTGCCAACAGTTACATGGCTAACAAATGTGAAAGCTGAGGTTCAAACCTAGAAGTTTTCATTCAAAGTCCTTTTTTCTTTCTGGTATGTTAAGAGACACCATTAGCCAATACTTGCTGAAGATCATGTTGTAATAATAAAAAATAAAAATCTCCCGAATATCAGCTCTTTGCATAGCATGTGCTGTATGCTCAGATATACATACCCCCTGTTCTTGAAGGGTTCACAGTGGTCAGGGCCTTTAACTAAATAATGGATCACTGATTTTAGTTTCTTGTAAGGATATCTTTAAACTAGATCAGTGTTGCTTTGTCAGCAGTATTGTAGAAATTACTACAGTTTTTTTCATTTTCAATCTGTTAAAGAAATTTGGGAAGTAGAACCATGGTAGGGAGAATGTGGTACAGAAATGTTCAGTTTTGGCATTGTTGTTTAAGAATATAGATACTATAAAAAGTAATGTCCCAAACTTTATGGGAAATGGTGATGTAGTTTTTTTTTTAAATCAATCAGGGTTAAGTAACTTGCTCAAGGTTACACGGCCAGCTATTTCTGGGTGTAGTGGTGAGTATCTGAGCCCAGATTTGATCCCCAGGTCATCCCGACACTGGAGCTGGTGCTCTTACTCACTGTGCTACCTGGCCACCCTAGTGGTGATGTAGTTTTACCTTTCTACCCTCCTCAAAAAAAGGTAGAGATGATTCTAAATGGGAAAAGAAGTTAAAAAGAAAAAAGAAAGAGAAAAACCTTAAAACCTTACAAACAGGACTCAGCAACTGCTATTCTACCACCAACGTCACTTGAGCCATCTAATATCTATTTCTGGAACCACAGGACATCGATATATACTCAACATGGAATTGGAAGAAGAAGTTAGTAGAACTGAAGTAGTGAGTGAAAGGTGCCTCCCTCCACTAACACAATAGAGAAGGAAAAAACCCATGTTTTTAGAAATATAAGCAGATGTCCATTATAAACAGTCATTTCAAAAAATGTTCAACCTCACTGATGGTCAGAAATGCAAATTAAAACAGCTTCAGGTTATTGACTTATACCTATGATAATGGCAAACATTTTATTTTTGGTATATACTGGTAATACTGTGGGGAAATACATAGGTGGCAGAATTGCAAGTTGATTTAAACTTTTTAAAAGGCCATCTAGCAGAATTTATCAAAAGTCATAGTTATGATCCTACCATGTATTAGGATATACACCGAGTGTTAAAAAGACAAAGGATATCTGTTAACATATATATATATATATATATATATATATATATATATAAATATATGTGTGGGTGTGTGTGTACACATAAATATGCATTACATATAATCAGCACTTCTTTTACATTTGCAAAAAAATTGTATGCAATAAATGCCCAACAGTTCACGAATGACTAAAACTGTTATATCAATGTGATAGAATGTAATAATGCTTATTAAATATAACTATATTTAATATATGACAAACATACTTATTAAAACTTAAAACTGAACTAGGACTTTTGTAAAATAATATAAAAAAATTTGGATATGGATACATATATATGTGTGAATGTATAATATTTGAAACAAAGGAAGCAAAAGCAAAATATTTAAAAGCTACACACTGCCAATGACAAAAATAAAAATATGTACATAGATATGAAGAATCAAATGATTACATAGGGGGTAATAAAGTGTTATGAACAGGATGAGTTTATACATGAATAGTTATGAATTTCTAATATGTTTTGTTGTATCAATGCATTAAAATTTTTAAAAAATAATGCTAAATTACTTTCCAGTGTCTCCTGTTTTGTACCAAAATAGCCTGCTTCCAGTGTCTTAGTTTTTTTTTTTTCACATAAAGAACAGTCTGTGTTTTTTGTTGTCTTTGTTAGAGAAAAGACTGTGTGTGTGTGTGTGGGGGGGGTGTATCTGCCACCTATCTGTACCTGTTGTTAAGTTACTTTGCTCTGTTCTACACCATGATGTTGGGATTCCCCTCCCAGCAGTATTTACAGACACTCTCTAGATTCTACATATTCAATTTATGAATACCCCTCTTAAAAATGATTGGCCTTCATTGTGCCTAGAGATCAGATGGGATTTCCCCTCAGTCCAAGTTCTATAAAATTCCAGGCAAGGAGATCTGTTCTTTGAATTACTTCTCTCCCTTCATACTGGGGGGTAGGTGAGAGGGGAGGGAGAAATGAGAAAGGAAAGGGATCACTGTTTTTCTTCTTGTCTGATATTAGGCAAATGTGACCAAAGAGGCTACTCTGTGGAATGCATTTTTTCCCCATAAAAATGTTTTTTATAAGGGGTGGCTAGGTTTGGCCTTAAACACTTAACACAAAAAAACTAGCCATGTAACCTTGGGCAAGTTACTTAACCCCAATTGCCCTCCAAAAGGCAAAAAAAAAAAAAAGTTTTTTATAGCTACTAGTTAGGTTGCAGGCTTCCCAGAAAAACTCATTCTAACCCCTAATGTATCTGAAACCTTGAGAGGAAGAGGAAGAGGCACATTTCACAGGACAATACCAGTATGAGGGAGTCTATCACAGCATCGTAGCTTTAGAAAGAACCTTAGAGACTATCTTCTCCCATCTCCTCATTTTACAGATGAAGACTCTGAAACCCAGACAGGATCGAGTCTATGTTGTCTGACTCCAAATTCAGCGTTCATTTCACTGTATTATGCAACTTGAAGGGAAATACAAATATGGGTTAATTGACTTTGCTGGCTAGTTGGGAACTTAATTACCATTTATGTTTCTTTAGAGAAATACATTCCAAATTTCAAACTTGCAAACTATTTCTGGGAATAGTTTGTAGAAGTTGTGAACTGTCAATAATAGAAACTAGAATTGGTATGGTGGGTGAAAGATGAAGTGTCTGAGGAAACAAAGATTCAAGCTTCTGAGCATATAAATTTATTAAGTAAACATGCTAATCGCTCAACAAACTTGAAATAAGCCTTTTCAAATTTGGCACTGGACCCCAAATACTGGGGGAGGGGTGGGGAAGAGAGATTTTTATGCCTTAGAAACAATCAAATAAGACTAGTTACTTAAAAGAAAACAATTAACCAAGATACATTAGGTAATCTGATTTCTAATTGAAGGAAAGATTAGGGACTTTTCAAGTTGAGAGGGGAAAAGTAAACATGTAAAATTCCTTAAAATCAGAAAAAGAGGTGTCCCTCTCCTCCAAGTGTCTGTATTCAATCAGAGGAACATAGAAACAATAACTGATTGACCAGTATGAGGCCAGTTTTCAGATAAGACATAAGGATTTCTTGAAATGTATGATTGTGAGAAAACTCTTGCATCAGTCTTTGGGTCTGACTGGGATTCTGGTCAGCCTAACCTAGTTAAGAGTCTCTAAGTAATAGGTAGACTTGATTCAACGTTGCAGTCACACAGGGATAGGTTCAAACAATGCAATAAGATTTTCTTGCAGTTCCCACATTTGAATAAAGTTTACTCACAAGGCAGAAATTGGACTAGACCCCTAATTGAATAGAAGGGGAACTGAGCTAGATGCCAAATTGAGCCACAAGATGGAGTCTGTGTGGGTCATTCAATTCCCACTACCACTCACTGTTCTAATTCCCTCAATTACCTTACTGGAAAACCAGATTGGTTCTCTAAATGATTCCCCAACAACCCAACATTATTTCTATGTTTAGCATCCACAACTTTTATAGCCACTTCATATTTCACTGCCAATCCTGTGTGGGTACTAACCATACTGAAGCTTAAGTGAGTTAAGTTATTTTCCCACTAAGAAAACAACATTCTTTCTTTTGTCTTAGAAATGTTATCTGATTTTTGGTTGTGGTCAGGTATTTCCACAGGTGGACGTGTGAATCCTCGTGAAGGAATTGTGCTACATTCTACCAAACTTATTCAGGAATGGAGTTCTGTGGATCTGAGGACCCCTATCTCTGATACTCTGCATCTCCCTGTCTGGGTAGACAATGATGGCAATTGTGCTGCCTTGGCAGAAAGAAAATTTGGTCAAGGGAAAGGACTGGAGAACTTTGTGACACTCATCACAGGCACAGGTGAGAGAAGAGAGTAGGAGGTGAGTGCAGCAGTTTATTCAGGAAGTCTGACAGCAGAAGTGAGCTTGGTCCCTTGAGGAGTGTGGCTCAGTGAACACAGTCTCTCCTGTTTGTCATCTTAGGCTGATTCCCAAGCCTTCTTGATGCCAGTGTCTTCCCTCTGTCGATTCTCCATAATCCACCCCAAAGATAGCTTGTTTTCTTACATCATTAGTTCCGTGGAAGCAGGAGCTGCCTTTCTTTGCATCCCAACTCTTAGGGTGCTGCCTGGTACACACAGGGTGCCCAGACTGCTGTTCCCAGGTCCTCCTGTCACTGACTAATACTGAAGTATTAAGTGCTATTTATATCGTCATCATCAGCACCCTCCAACATAATCCTGGCTAATCCTTGCAGAGCACTTTGTGGTGTCGAACTTGTTTTCTGACTTACTTTCCATTTCTACAATACATTTCTTGGTGATACACTTTCTCCATTAAGTATATTCCAGAAAAATAAGAGTATAAAGTGAATATGTATCCAGTAGTATTTTCCCGTGAATGTTTTTCATCAAAAGAATAGAGAATTGCTACAGAAATTGTTTTGTCCTAAATGTTATAAAAATAGCACTTAATTCTAACATTCATTTCAAGGAATAGTCATTGGTCTATTCATTTGACTCCCCAGCACAATCCCCACAAGAAGTTAGATGGATACTCAATCCAGATGATTTTTGTATGTCCATTAAAACTATGCATATTAAAATATTATGCAGTTCATTCTGTTTATCAGGATTCCTAACTGATTTTGTCCTAAACCCCAGTTGTTATTAGAAAAAAATACAAACTCCTTTAACATTTAAAGTCTTTCACAATTGGATTCCAGATTGTCATTCCAGTGATTATACATGACTTCCTTTCCACCCAAACACCCCTGTCTGCTTTTCCCTATACCCAGTTTTCTACCTCGCCTTTACAGCTGTCCCTCTTGCTGTGTGTGCCCTTCCTCTTCATCTTGCCCCTCTTCAAGGCCCAGGTCACTTCCCCACAGAGGATTCTCTCTCTATTACTGTGTATTTTATTATATTATGTATTATACAGTTATTTCTTCCACATCCTGGGGGTTAGGGTGTGGCACCCCCATGATCTGGAAAATCTGCATAAAATATTTTGGGCCTCCCTTTGTGCCAGAGAAGTCTGAATTACTATGGTATTAAAAGATAAAATATGTTGATATTATATAATACTATACAAACATTTTATGAATTTCTAAACTTTTTCTGTGTCATCTGCTGGCCTTCCATAAAACTCCCTCAAAATCTCCATTTAACTTCTTATGCTGACTCTTGATATATTGAAAACCACAATGGGGAAAGTCACAATGTGGAAGAGATTACTGTGTATCCCATATTTACTTACCTGTGAACACGTTGTATTCTCTCAGAAGATAATAAGCTCCTTAAAGGCAGAGAGCTTTCTCACTTTGGTGTTTGTATCCCCGGTGCCTAGCAGAGAGCAGGTACTTAATAAATGTTTGTTTATTGAGTGATTACTTATAGTGCATCATCTGTCTAGCCATTCAGTTTAATAGAATAATGAAAATTTGGTCCATCTAAGAATAATAAAATGTCTTGACATACTACCTAACAAAATTCTGATTTATAAGTAATTTGGCAGCTTGTTAATTTTCTTTTTTTTTCTTTCTTTTTTTTTGGCCTTTTGGAGGGCAGTTGGGGTTAAGTAACTTGCCCAAGTTTATATGGCTAGTTTTTTTGTGTGGGTGTTAAGTTCTGAGGCTGGAACCAAACTCGGGTCCTCCCAACTCAGGGCCAGCTTGTTAATTTTCAATGGGCGTGATATCTGTATAGAAAATTAGAATGTGGGGTAGCTAGGTGGCGCAGTGAATAGAGCACTGGCCTTGGAGTCAGGAGGACCTGAGTTCAAATCCGACCTCAGACACTTAACACAAAAACTAGCTGTGTGACCTTGGGTAAGTCACTTAATCCCAATTGCCCTGCCTTCCCCCCTCCAAAAAGCAAAAAAAAAAAAAAAATTATAATGTTCATGTTTCCTCCAAAAGCACTTCTGATGTTAGTGGTTTGTAAGCATCTCTTACTACCATTAGTCAGTTTTATTCAGTCTCCTGTGGTTCCCACATACCTGAGGCTGCTTCACTTGCCCTGAAACAGTTTTCTGAGGTTCATGTTCCCAGCACAAGTTCTCATTTCCTTCCTTTGCTTCATTTCAATGAACCTTTTGTTTTCCCTAGTTCCTCCACTTCTAGTACAATAAATGCCTCTACTCACTCACTTCTTTTGCCTTTTCAGTTTGTTACTTGATTTGTCTTCATGCATGTTTTTTGCCTGTCTGCAAAATGAAGAGTTTGAATTAGCTATCTTCTGAGGTTCCTTCTGACTCTAGCACGGGGATCCTGTGCATGTGTTTATTTCAATGACAGTTTGACCTTAGCCTAATTTAGTAACCAAATTTCGAGTATTCCTTCAGAAGTCAATTCTTTTTGGACAGAGACTTATGCTCCAGCTAGCAGTCTTAACTCTTTGGGGGTTTAGGCAAAAACCAGGAAGGCTTCTGAATAGTCAGAGAAGTTGTTACAAAACCTCTGTGGTAAAGTTCACACACTTTAGTCACAGGAGGAAATGTCAGCCTTTTGCTTAGAGATTATTTACTTTAGCCACAATCCAAATTCAGTTTCTCTGCCCCATTGCAGAATAGAAGCAGGAAATTAGAGGGATGAAAAGGGATCTGCCAGCTAGTCTCCCATAGCTGATGGCCTCCTGTGAGGAAGGACACAGAGACCCAGAGACTGGAGAAGCATCAGCTCTAGAGAGCGCCACAGCTCCAGAGCCCCCGAAGTCCCTCCAGGATCTCTGGGACCGAGGATGACACTGATGTCTGAATGCTTTTGTCTCTCTCCGTAGGAATCGGTGGTGGCATCATTCATCAGCATGAGCTGATACATGGCAGTTCTTTTTGTGCTGCTGAGCTTGGACACCTCGTGGTGTCTTTGGATGGACCAGACTGTTCATGTGGGAATCACGGGTGCATTGAGGCCTACGCCTCTGGGATGGCCTTACAGAGAGAAGCCAAGAAACTGCATGACGGTATGGTGGCTTCTGCTGAATAGGAGCATAAAGGCTTTTGTGTACAAAGAGAAGTTGTTCAAATTATATAAGTCAAATAGGAAGATACAACATTGTTATTTTCTTTTCTTTAGCATTAATTTATATATAAGATTTACCACATTGGTCCTAATACAGCCCACCCTCAATATAGACCTTGCCCTAAAAATATGTTCTCTCTAGGGAAAAAAATAGGCATATAATGAAAAACATACTCCACATAAAAACACCAATTTGGGAGAAATCTTATTTTTTCTAAAAGTAAATGTTTCATATTTGTGGAGCGGAACCTAGTACTTCATATTTTCTGGCCACATCCGCCACAATCCCATAATTCCTGACGTCTTTGCCCCCAGAATTACAAAACAATAATAATTTCTAGCATTTATATAGTGCCTTCTGTATGCCAGGGACTATGCTAAGTCTTTACAAATATTATTTCATTTGATCCTCCCAACAATCCTGGGAGGTGAATGCTGTTATTATCCTTATTTTACAGTTGAGGAAACTGAGGTAAACAGAGGTTAAGTGACATGCCCAGAGTCACACAGCTAGGGAGTGTCTGAGGCCACATTTGAATTTAGGTCTTCCTGACTCCAGGCCCAGTGATCTATCCACTGTACCAACTAGTTGTGGGCTTTCTTCAAGGAGGCCAGTACAGATGGGTCACTCTCATTTGCCCCTTCTCCCACCTCTCTCACTCTACCACAGGATCATCCCATCCAGATTCAATATAAAAAACTACATTTTATCAAGAGCCCTGAAATGCTAAGGATTTATACTTTGTGAGAGAAATGTTTTGACAGCTCTCCCTTCCCTCTAATAGCCTTCACACCTGACAGTAGTGAAATAAATAATATTCATTCACCACGCCCTTCTCTCCCACCTTTTCTATGAGTCTACAGCATTTTGTCACCCTGGTTTGCAAATTCTTGCCACATGATTTCCACCACACTTGGCAAAATATTTTAACAGTGCAAATTTGTAGAAACTTCTTTCTCCCCTCATGCTGCCCCTGTCTCACCCTGCCCCAATCTTGGACTCTTTGGAGGTTAGGGCAACTTTCCCCCACACTAGGAGTGATGAAAAGCCCCCCTCCCCCATACTACTGAATTGGAGAGACAGAGTACGTGCCCTCCAGAACTTCTCTCTGCTTCCCTGGACTTCCGCAGCCAGCACACAAAGCTCATTTCACTTGTCTTTGTCTTGTTCCACTGGGGGAGCCGCTCACTTTGTTGTCAAGTTTGAAGCCCACTCTGTTCCATGATTTACTACTTCCACCTGTCCCTTTGATTTTTCTTTGAAAATGTTTCATTAAGACACCAGTTGTGAACATCAGTATAACCAACTAAACTTAACTAGTCACTACTTAAAAATCATTTCAGTACGTTAGATATCATTTTCATACATTTCCCCTGAATACTCATCTGCATTCTTGGTCCTTGCACGCTCCTCCACTCTTCCTTGGCTAAGGCTCTGTTATTCTTCTGCCTACTTTTCTGCTCTTTGACTTGAGACTTCCTAGTTGCCTGTGAACTTAGAAGCCCCTGGGTCATCTTTGTTAACTATTGTGAACTGGAGTATCACCCCAGAGAGGAAATGCCATGGGATCCCTTCCTGCTACTCACTTCAATGCCCATCTCAAGCCGCTGAGATGTGGGAGGGAAAGGTGACAGGTTTTACAGTGAGATTCCCCACCTCTAAGCAACTTTGGGCAGGGATATAGAGGAGCCATAAGTGGAAGGCATCTGTCTCCCTTATCTACAGTAACAGCAGCAGAGATGTAGGCTGACCTAGACGCCGCTGAGAATGAATGCAGATTGATAGAGAAGTTGTTTCTACTGCTTCAGATGATACTAGATATACCAGTGCTATCTAACCTGTGTCTTAAGAGCATAATTATGGATTGCATTCAGGCTTTATACAAGTCAGATCTGGGACAAAGTCCAACCTATATTTGTACTGATACAGTTTTTAGAATCATTTCCAAAGCTATACTTTAAAAAGCGAGTATGTGATAGCTAGTTATCTGGGCAATCCTTGATTTTCGCCACATTGTCTTCTCAGAAACCATATTTTAGTATTTTTAATCTTGTTTTATTGCTGTCTTTTATTTTTCTATCACCTTCATTTTTTAATATTCTCCTTCTGCCTCCCTCTATCCAACAAGCCATCCCTTGTAACAAATATTAGAAAAGAAAGAAAAAAAGCCAATTCAACAAAATCAATCAACACATAGATCAGTTGTTTTATTGTACACGTAATATTCCATGTCCATAGTACCACACCTTTTCAAAGAGAGTTGTATTTCCTCAATGTCTCTAAGGTCTAGCTTAGTCATTATAATTACAGAATGGGTTTTTTAATGTACATCATTGTAGTCATGGCATATGTTATCTTCCTGGCACTGCTAACTTTATTCGTCATCAATTCATCCAAGTCTTTCCCTGCTCAATTCTGTGTTTTTTAAATAGAGCTTCATAAAGCAGGACATATTTTCCCCATGGTAACAATAAGGAATGAGGCAGTATGGTATAGTGGACAGAAAGCCCACAAGATTCAGGTTCAAGTCAGGCTTCTAATCCATACTGCCTCTGTGACCCTGGGCAAGTCACTTAACCAACATCTCAGTGCCCTCTAGCAAATCTCTTAAATTATAAGTAGTAAAACAAATGATGATCTGCATAGTAGAGAGAATTTCTTTACCAGGAATTCCCTATGCCAATGAAATCAATGATAGAGGTATAGAAGAGCCAGACAATAAGCTGGGGAAAAATTTGAGGAAGAAGAGGAAAGGGGATGAGTTAGGAAGCTATTGTAGTAGACTAGGCAAGAGATCAGGGCCTAAACTAGTCAACAAATCGGTTTAATTGAACGAGCATTTATTGAGTATTTGCTAAGTGCTCAAGACACTAGGATTAAAACCCAGTAGCCTCTGTCCTTAAGGAACTTAAATTCTACTTGGTTGAGAGCAGGAGAGAGTTTTACCAGGATTGGGATGGTTGCAATAGGAATAGAATAGAGTAGGTCAAATGCAAGAGATATTGTGGAAGTAGAAATGACAGGATTTTTCCGTTTACTGTGTATGTGGGGTAAGGGAGAGGGAAAAGTGAAAGATGAATGTTACAAGTATAAGCCATATATATCCCTGAAACAGAAAGTTTCCATATGCAATAAAATATCCGTAGCAGCATATTTTTGTGTTAGCAAAGAATTAGAAATAAAGGTGCCCATCATTTGGAAGACAGCTAAATAAACTGAGGTATGTGAAATGTTGTAATAAATTCTGTGATGTGAATGATGAATATGAAAAATTCAGAAAAGCCTAGAAAGATTTATATGAATTGATGCAGATTACAGTAAGCAGATGCAAGGGGCAGCTAGGTGGCGCAGTGAATATAGCACCAGCCCTGGAGTCAGGAGGACCTGAGTTCAAATCCGGCCTCAGACACTTAACACAAAACTAGCCGTGTGACCTTGGGCAAGTCACTTAACCCCAACTGCCCTCCAAAAAGCAAAAAAAAAAAAAAGCAGATGCAACACAACAATATACACCATGTGATGGAGTATTATTGTGCTTGAAGAAATGATGAGGGGGATGTTTTCAGGAAAACATGGGAAGACATATATGAACTGATACAAAGTAAAGTGAGCAAAACCCGGAGAACATTGTACACAGTAACAGTAATATTGTAAGGGTGATCAATTGTGAAAGACTTAGCTACTCTGATCAAGACAGTTTTACCTGACTTCATATGTTTAATGGTTATCATATTACTTGCTTTATCAAAGGGTGGGCTAGTGAGAGAGAGAATTTGGAGCTCAAAATTTCAATAATGTTAAAAAATAAATAAAAATGTAAAAACCAATATATACTATGTAAACAGAAAGAATAATAAATTGAAACCAAATGATAAATAATTATAATGATCAAACTTAAGACTTAGAGAAAAGCTAAGAAAATGCATCTCCTCTCCCTTCAGGACAGAGGTAGGAAACTGTGGGTGTGTAATATTGCCTAAACTGACAGATGTAGTTGATGTATTGGTTGGTTTTACTGAACTGCTCCCCCCCCCTTTTTCATCTTTATTTGCCTTCTGATTATACGGGAGAGGAAAAGGATAGATCCAGAAATGAATGTGATACTTGAGAGGATGGTGGTGCCGTCAATAGAGGGAGAAAAAAGTTTAAGTGGGAAAATGACAAGTTCAGTCTTAAGCATTAATATGGATTTATTAATGCTATATATGTTTGATTCTCTCTCTCTCTTCCCTCCCTCCCTCTTTTTCATCTCTCCCAAAACAGAAGACCTTCTGTTAGTGGAAGGAATGTCAATGAAAAAAGAAGAAACTGTCGGTGCTCTTCATCTCATTCAGGCAGCAAAGCTTGGCAATGCAAAAGCTGCTAGTATTCTTAGAACAGGTAAGAGGTTATTCATCTTTTTGGGACAGATCTACAAAATAATGCCCCATAAATTAATATTTTTGGAATGAAATTCAAGTATTGTCTTTAAGAAATAGCCAATTTTGGTTCTTTGACCAACTTAGTTGGATTTCTCACATATTTTTTTACTGTTTCTTGACAGATTTATCTTTATTTCTCAAATTAACTTGTAATTTTACCTTTGCATGGTCCTTAGCTCTGCTATTTTTGTTTTCTTATAGCAGGGACAGCTTTGGGCCTTGGTGTTGTGAATATCCTTCACACAATGAATCCTTCACTTGTGATCCTTTCTGGAGTCCTAGCAAGTCATTACATTAACATTGTTAAAGACGTGATCCGACAACAAGCCTTGTTCTCAGTTCAAACCGTAGACGTTGTTGTTTCAGACTTGGTGGATCCTGCCTTGCTTGGTGCTGCAAGTATGGTGTTAGATTATACTACACGTCGAGTACAGTGATGGACTTAGAGATATGTAATTGAAGAAAGTTCTTAAGATGTACTAGTCTGTTGTTTGTCTTTTTAAAGTAAAATTTTAAATGCATAATTTTAGCTACAAGTACTTTTGACATATAAATGTGCACTTTTGTTTCTTTGTTTAGCCTTTTGTTTCTTGTCTACATTTACTGTCCATTTATTTATAGAGCTAGACCTCAGAATATTTAGAAACCAGTCACCTCTCTCTGTGCCAAAGAAAACAACATAATAGGTTTGGACTTATTTTTACATCATAGTCCATAATATGTCTTTTTAAGAAAAAGTTCCGTATCTTGATATTGTAGCACAGATGTAGATAACCCACTGCTTTTCAGGACTGCTATCCTCAAACCCTTTAGCAGAATACAGTCTTGCTTAAGTCTTAAGCAATTCTGAATCAACAAATTTTTTCTTTAAGATCTACGTGATCTGGGGGCGGCTAGGTGGTGCAGTGAGTGGTACTGGGTCTGGAGTCAGGAGGACTTGACTTCAAATCCAGCCTCAGACTGGACACACTTACCAGCCATGTGACCTTGGGCAAGTCACTTAACCCCAACTGCCTTCCAAAAAGCAAAACAAAACAAAAACAAACAAAAAATAGATCTACATGATCTGCCTTTTAATATTTTTTCATTTTGTTTTTCAACTACAGGCATTTATTTTCTCTCCTTTGCCTTCATGTAAAAGGAAAAAAGAAAAAACAAAATTCTTGTAAGAAATATGTGTAGTCAAGCAGAACAAATTTATTTTGAATAACTTTCCTTTTGCTAGTTTTTAAAACCATCAATTATTAATGGTTTATTTGTATTTTTAAATGAAATGAAGTTGTAAGGAACATGGCAAATGCTGATTTGTGGATTGTGAGAGTTATTTATGTGAAGAGCATGACCAGGAGAGGTGCTGCTTAGAGAGCCTGAGGATTCAGGCCTAATCTGTCCCAGTTTTTGGACTTCTTTACCTCTGTGTCAGGGTAGGGTTATGGCAAGTAAATGGAAATGCAGCCATTAGATTATATAATTTTGTGAGAACATGACCCTCAATGACTCATTTAAGCTGCAATTTTAGGAGTTGAAACTTGAAGTGTAACAAAGCAACAAAAGAAATCAGATCTGGCGGCTAGGTGGTGCAGTGAATAGAGCCCTGCCCAGGAGTCAGGAGGACCTGAGTTCAAATGCGGCCTCAGAAACTTAACACTTACTAGCCCTGTGACCTTAGGCAAATCACTTAACGCCAATTGCCCTGCCTTCTCCCCCTCAAAAAAAAAAAAAAAGGCAAAAAAAAAATCAGATCTAAATCCATCTGTGTGATTGTATTTACATTTCCACAGCACTTGGAAACCAGATTTAAATATGAGTAAGAATCAGTCTTATCCCATGGTTTTAGATTTGTGCATTGAAATTGGTTGAAATGGATAGATATCAATGAAAAATTCTGTTAAACAAACTCCTTTGTATAACTTCCCCCACGCACTAGATTGCTTCTATTGAGAAGCTGAATAGTCAGCTTGGGGGCTCCTCACTTTTGTAGCACTTGGAATATGATGGTATCTTTACTTCGATAACATCATTATCTCACATTAACATCAGAGATATATTTATACAAGAGGTAAATAATTTAGTGAACTAGATAATCCACACATCGGTGGCAAGGTTTTAAAATGCATCATGATTGTTGTGTGGTAGATCTACCTTCCTAATCATATTTTATTTGATCAGCGTTCCCTGAGTATTCACTGGCTGGGCAGTAAGGAGACAGGGCCACAAGCATTCCGAATGTCAAGTCGAAGTAATCGTGACTACAGATAATTGAGAATTAACTATCTCAGTTAACTGTGAAAGCTGCCTAAGAAACCATTTTGCTTTCTTAGCCCTATATATACTTACATACACAGAGAGTGTCTTTGAGAAACTTCAGTCAGGGATTTTAGATGACTATGTTAAATAAGAGCTGTGGCAACCATGTCTTCATTTCTTTTTGAATGGCCAAAAATAATCGTAATAATAGCCACTGGGACCCAGAGCTTGAGAATGCCTACTTATCAGGGGCCAGGACTGCATAGCAAGAGTTGTTTGCAACTTGGCTTGAAATGGCTTTTCATGCTCTCTCTTCCAAAGCCTAAGAAAATAAGCATATCAAATAGGTAATATTCCAGTACTGTCTGTCTTTTGAGGCAGAAAGATTAGTAACATTTTCTTTAAAAAAATTAAATAGGTCAATGTGTATATGTTACAACTAAATTTAATTAGCAGGTTCATGAATTTGGATTAGTTTAATCTCTGAGTTCTGTTGATAGAGCATTTATTACTAAGTGCCTGTGTGCAGAAAGCCTGGCGAAAGGCACAAGGAAGATAGAAAGTTCAGGTCAAACACAATTCTGTCTCATAGGGGAATAGAACAAACACATTCACAATAATAAATGTATTAGAGAATTACAAAACGAAGGGTGATGGGAATGCAGGCTGATGAACTTAAGTGAAATCGAAGCATTTGACTTAAGGCTATTGATGGTTTTTCATCAAAACAGAACATATGGATTGAAACAAATGATTGATTTGAAGGGCAGAAACCTACCTGTGATTCATGAATCCTGTCATGTTTTCCTCTTGTGGAAATTGGCCAGTTTTTAAGTATAACATATACATGAAAAGAGGGATTTGCATTTTATAAGTTCTCTTATTTTTTGTAAGTGAAAACTTTTGTCAAATTATGTTTATTTCAAGTTTAGGAAAACCTTAATGTGTCTAAACCTATCAATTCTAAGTTTTCTGTACTAAATGAAGATAATCTCTCACCTTTAAACTTCTTGCTTTTTTGTATTTAATATAACATATATTTAGGTGATCTTAGCAAAGTGGTACCTTGAGAAATCATTTAGGTCTCATTTTTTTGACATTCCATGGTGACTGTCCTGGGAATGAAGACCCAACAGTGACACCATTTGTGCAAAACATGAGCAATCTATAGCTGCTGCACACACTAAATGATTAGGTCTTTTTTAGTCAATCAAGCATTTATTAAATGCTTATTATGTGCCAAATATAATTGACAGATGAGAAACACTTAATTCAAAAGTGATTCTGAGTAGTGCTGACATGCATATATGTACATTAATTCTAATCATTTTAATTTATTCTTAAATCATTATTTAAAAATATCTGTACAATGCATTTAATTTATTTTAAAATGACCGGTTTTGTTTTAATGGGCTGACCAAAATTCTAAATAAATGATGTTCTTTATGTGTAGTTCTTGCCTCATTCCTGTTTCCTTGTTCATTTTTTTTCCCTCAAGCAAAAAGTCTTCCAACCCAGTATAATAGTGATTCATATTTTACATGTGTCATATAGTACTCTTTGAATGTTATTTCTCTAAATTATTTTTTGAAGTATTTCTTGATATATTGTTTTTTTTAAAGTGTCAAAGCGAAGGCATCATTTTTGTTCTGATATTTTGTCTAAGATCAATTTTAAAAATCCTAACACCATAAAGTAGGCCAGAAATATTTATTTTGAAACTACATCATTTTATTATTCAGTATTATTGAATTACTATTATTATTCAATACTACTATTATAATAGTATTCAATACTGTGAAACTGAAGGGGCTCATGTATTATGTCAATTTGCTTGCCTTTGCTGGGTTTTTTTTGATTATTCAACATACATACCACTCACTTAATTAGTCCAGCACTTATTATTGTGTAGAGCACTTTGCTTAGTCCTGGGGAAGATAGTAAATGCAGATAATAAAGTCCCTGTCTCCTAGACTTTGTCATCTAGGTGGGGACCAGAAGGCCAACACAATCAGAACTCTTTTTCTCTCTAATTGAAGAGGCTGTTTCAGAAAATGGTAGGTTTTCTCCCTCCCTGTAGGACTAAAAGGGGAAAAGGAAGGGATTCAAGCATTTATATGATACTTCTATGATACTGTAACATCAGGAACCACGCTAAGGCTTTTACAAATGTAGTCTTGTGATCCTCACAGCCATTTTGTGGTGTAGATGCTGTTATCATGCCCATTTAACTGAGGCAAATAGAGGTTGTGACTTGTCTAGAATTTTTGAGCTGAAAAGTTTTAAGTTTATTGGCCATTTGGTCCAATCCATACCTGAAATGAATCAGCAAAGATCCAGTCTCTACAGCTTATGGCACAGTGAACTGAGAGCAGGCCTCAGGCATCTGCTACTTGTGTGACTCTAGACAAAAAAGTCTATGACAAATCTTTCGAAAAGGTCACAAAGAAACAAATGAAAAATGACTGAAAAATAACAATCAACAACTTGATTAGGACCTGAAGTGAGGAGGCTGAGTGATGAAAAGATGAAGAAAAAAGATGGAGGTAAAATTGACAGGATTTGGCAAATGATTAGATATGTAGGGTAAGGAAGAGTGAGGAGTAATCCCAGGGCTGTAAATCTGGGTGAGCAGAACAGACATAGGGAGAGCTCAGAAAAGGGTCGGATTTGGAAGGAAAGACAAGTTCTTTTTTTGAATAAGTTGCACTGGGGAGATCTGTAGGACATCCAGCTCAGAATTCCCAGTATGCAGTTGGTGATCTGGTACAGGAGCTCAAGAGAGAGAGACTGGGACTGGAAACAAGTCTAGGTGTCCTCCACATGATGGTGTCCCCAACAGAACAGGGCCCAGGAGAGAGCCTCAGGGCATACCTGCAGGGGACAGGAGATGAATGGGCCGGTCCAGAGGATGAGGAGAGGTCTGAGGCTATCACAAAAACCCAGAAAGGAGAGGCTGGTGTTCCCAACAAGGATCATGAGGAGGAAGAGGCCTTGCTAATGTGTTTGTATCTATAATAATAGCTTACATCCGTCTGATCATTCCATTTCCCTCCTCAAAAAATAATTTTTTTCTTACTCCTCCTGCTTTTCTGATGCTATTTGACCTCTGCCGTTCACTGCTTATTTCTTCTTGCAGTGTCAAAATGGTTTTACTGAATTAGCCCCGAGAAGAGATGAAAAAAACATCTCCTTCCCTCCACTTTTTTAAAGTGGGGGAATATGGGTGTAGAACACAGCACACACTGCTTAATCTGGGTGATGTGGCAGTTAGCTTTGTGGACCTACTTTCCCTCCATTTTAAAAAAAAATCTTTGTCATAAGTTAGGGCTTTCTGGTTGGGAATGAATATATTCATATACAAAGATGTTATGAAAACAGATAAGGTGAGTATATGAAACATCACCGAGGGGCCCAGATCTCCCATACAGACACAAATAAAGATCTAAAAAGAGCACCAGATGGAAAAACAATCAAGATTGCCAAAGAGAAAACAGAAGGAAGGTCTTCCGTGACCTTAAGGTCTCTAAGGAGGGTATTGCATTCAGTGCAAGCACAAGTTCCCAGTAATCATGGCCTGAAGCAAGACTATCTTAACCTTAGCCTGTGGGTCAAAGTGTAATGCCATGCACAGAAGCTTTCCAGAAGAACTGCTACTGTGAACAGCTTTTTTAAGGTTCTGATTACTCAATATAGTGATCACTCTATTTATTCCATAACAAAAGCAAAACATCCATGGAAAATCAAGGTACATTATAATTCAAAATACAGCATTCACCATATTACAATTTGTCACAGAAAATCACAATATAATATTCACAACATAATCTCAAAGTAAAATAGTCACTCAAGTTAACTCAATCAGTCACTTATCAGTAGTATCAAAGTACACAGTCAAAGTCTTCCACTCTTGGGGCAAAGTCTTTAATTAACTCAATCAGTCACTAATCAGTAACAATAGTCAAAGTACTCAAAGTACAGTCACTTATTCAGCAATCAATTACTAAGTATCATACACAAAACCCTCCACCCCTTAGGTCACTAATAAACTATAATTCCATAATTACTCAGTACCCAAGGAAAGGTCTTTTCATCTTGACTTGGGGCCTGTTCTCACATTCCCTAGATTCCCTGGATCCCCTTCCACGGTCCCAGATTCTACCAGGATTCACCAGACTGTCACCTGGGTTCAATGGCAGACAGCTCTCTGTTCCTTGACCAGCTCTCTGGGGAGGTCCTGCTCCACACTGAAGTTCACAGGGTCTGGTCCATGTCAGCTCCTTCACCATTTCTGCTCCAAGGAATTAAAGGCTCAACCAAGCAGCAAACAAAGTCTCAGCATCCCAGTCATGCTTCAGTCACCTGGGCTCCTGGGCTCCTGGGCTCCTGTTCAGAAGAAGCTCCACCACCACAAGTTTTCAGGACTCAGTTCTCCATTCTTCTGTAGCTTTTCTGCCACCAGATCTCAGTCTCAAGGAAATTCTGACTGTGCCTCTCTGGGGCTTTTCTTATACACACAGTATTACTTACTTCACTTCCTTCAACCAACTTCCTGTTACATCAGTAACAAGGGGACAGGAGTTCATAGCTTCTGTTCCCCCAATCAGAGGCTTGATCAGTTACTAAATGTTAAGTACCTGCTACTTTTGCCAACACAAAAGGGATCTTCAAATGCAAAATTACATGACCATTACAAAGTCATCCCCCATGGGTCACTGCACAGAGAAAGGGGCAGTTTATGCCTCTGAGCAATGGCAGCCACAGCAAGAGACAGGGCTAACTCAATGACAGGACAGAGGCCAAGGCCTGAGACCAGTGCAGCCTCTCACAGCTAATTAAGGCTTATCAGGGAACTAGGAGAGGACAAAAGCAACTCCCAGCTGGGGACTGTGCAAGGAGTTAAAGACTGTACACAAAAAGATGAGGAAGAAACAAGGAATGTGGCAGAAGGTGAAGCCTCAGCTCAGTCTTCCAGAATAGCGGAGGCTGACTTGGTCAGAGCCCAGAGTGGGCAGGACCAAGTAGAGCCTACCCTTTCCATCCAGGAAGGCAACAGTGCAGAACAAGGTCCTGCCACAAAGCCCCTGTCCAGAAACGGACTAGAGAGTAAAGAGAAGGAAACACAACAAAGAAATGTTATGGATTAAGAAAAGCCTGATGGGCAAACCCAGAAAAAGGGAGTAACCCCTCAACAAATACATGTTAATAATAATCATAGAAAATAATGGTTTGGCCACAAGGACGTAAGAATGGCTGGAAGACATAAAGCAAAAGATTTTCTAAAATAAAAATAAAATGAAAAGAAGGGCTCTGGAGAAAAAAAAAATTGGGAGAAAAAGAGCTTAGTTTGAGGGAAGTTGGGTGGTACAGTGGATGGAGGGCTGGGCCTGGAGTCAAGAAGACTTGAGTTCAAATCCAGTCTCAGACACTTACTAACTGTATGACCCTGAGCAAGTCACTTATCTGCTCTTAGTTTGTTTCCTCAACTGTAGGTTGGTGATAATAGTACCTACCTGGCAGAGATGTTGTGAGGACCAAATGAGATAATATTTGTAAAGTGTTTGCTTAGCACAGGGCCTGGTACATTGTAGACACCACTGAAATGGTAATAATAAAAATAGTAATAATTGTCATTATTATTACTTAGAACAAAGAGTGGAAATGCTTACCCAAGTAGTAGACTCCCTAAAAACAGAATGGAAGAGATAGAATTCAATGATTCCATGAGATAACAAGAAATATAACAAAGTCAAAAGACAGAAAAATTAGAACATGGAAAGTATCAGCATCAAAAACAAATAGAAAACCTGGATAATAGATCAAGGAGACAATATTTAAGAAGAAAATCATGACCAAAAAAAAAATCTTAAATACCATATTTTAAGAATTCATAAAAGCAAACTGCCCAAGTAGAAAGGAATCCACACTCCATCTTTTAAAACCCCAAACCGAAAACATCCAGGAATATCAAAGCCCAAATCTGAAGCTTCTTAGTTAAAAAAACAAATATAGACCAAAAAAAGAAAACCCTTCAGAATTCTGGAAAGCAAGTTCAAGTACCAGAGTTAGAATCACATAAAAGCAACCCTCATAAAAGAGAGAAAATCTTAGAATACAAAATTCCAAAATCTAAAAGATAGAGGCTTGCAATTAAAGAACTTTCCCTGAAAAGCTAAATATAAAATTCTACAGCGGAAAAAATGAGCCTTTAATAAAAGGGAGGAATTTCAAGCATTCCTGATGAGAAGACCAGGTCTGGGGAGAATCTATCATCAACAAACACAAGAGAACTTAAAAAGTTAAATCTATTTGAGCAACTGGAATAAATAAGTACAAAATGCTTACATTAAGGGGGAGGAAGAGAGAGGCAAGTGTCCCTTCAGAATCTCATGGTTTTCAAGAGTCAAAGAAGTTAAGAAAGACAAGCACAGGTTTGCATGTGGTTTAAGATACATGGAAGTGTTGGGGCAGAGGATATTTTAAGATACTTTACTCTTACCTGAACCAGAAAAAGGAAGGTGGGTCAATGCTCCCTCCCCCAATACATCTGGTACAGACATACGCTAAACTCAACAGGGAAACAAGAAGAAGAGTAGAAGGAGGGGCAGCTAGGTGGCGCAGTGAGTAAAGCGCTGGCCCTGGAGTCAGGAGGACCCGAGTTCAGTTCCCGCCTCAGACACTTACACACACACACACACACACACACACACACACACACAAAACTAGCCATGTGACCTTGGGCAAGTTACTTAACCCCAATTTCCCTACAAAAGGCAAAAAAATAAAAAGAGTAGAAGTAAAATATTTCACCTTTGGAGGGTAAATCAGAAAATAGAGTATTAATAGGAAGAGAAAGAAAAGGTAACAACCAGTGACTGATCACTAAGTTAAATGAGGACAGAGGAGAGTTGTGGTTTTTTTGTCCTTCGTTTTCAAAGAGGATCCTGGCATCAGGGAAATGATGACATGACTGGCAGTTGACTTGGATTTGAGTGAGGTAGGGCTGGGCAAGGTCACCAGTCTCACTCCCTCCTCCAGAGCCATCTGGGTCCAGTGACCACATATTCATCAGGATGATTGTAGGATGGCCCAGGGTTCAATGGGAGACTCCGGCCCTTTTAGGCTAAGGCCTTTTCAAGTGCTCACTTAGAGCGAGGTAATGCCCATTGGAGAGAGAAGAAACAGAAGACTAGAAGCCGATTACTTCAGTTATTGATTAGCAGCACTGATCATGTTCCTTTTCCTTCAACTCCTTTGTAAAGATGGAGGTATGAGGTAAAGACAGAAAAAAGTATGAGGATGTGATGGAAGGAAACAATAAATAAATAAAAACTGCAGTAAAGCAACAGGATGTAAGATAAACCCACAAAAAGCCCTTCTCTGCATATTCTTTTTTTTTTTTGATGTTCAATAAGTTTATTGTCTTAATCTGAAAATCTTCATAGAAAATTACAGATTTTGATATTTTAACTATCAGCTGCCCGCTCCTTAGCTCTGAGGAAACTCGCCTTCTGAGCAACCCGATCTTTCTTCTGGGCAAGGGACATTTTGGGGCGGTTCCATCTTTTCTTTTTCACTTCTCTCTTGGGTTTCTTTTCATACACTGGATTTTCCCGTATACCAGCATGAGCCTTCTTGTACATTTCCTCCATCATGTCAGGAGTTATGTTGTTCTTTATGTACTGTGAGAATTGCATCTTCATCTTCTTCCATGAGATAACATATAATCTGCAACATTTTGGCCCATGATGTGTTTATGATGTACTTCAGCATTGAATTCCTTTGTTTTCCGAATCATACCCAGGGAAGCATTTGGTACTGTGAGGAATAGACCATCCACAGCTCCCTTAAGGGCCCCAAAGACTTTGTTTCCTGTGGTAGTTCTGGCAAGACCTGCATCCAGGTAGCATGTAAAAGCACCGGGCTGACCATCGATGCTTTCCACATTGTACTCATCTCCAGTCACTTCCACCTGACCTTCATAGATCTTGTCCATGCCAAATCTGTTAAGAAGCCTGCGGGCCAGCAGCAGGCCTGTGCAGTAAGTGGCAGCATAATTTGTCAGGCCAACCTTCATACCATACTTTGGTAATTCATGGGTGTAAGCTGCACAGACAATCATATCCCCTTCTATATGGGCATAAGCAATCTGGCAGATGATGTCTCTGTTGGTGACCCGGACGATCATGCAGTATTTCGGGGTGTTATACTTGTTCTTATCCTGGATCACTAGGCGTTTCCGTGCATAATAATCCGTTTTCCCCTCTGGCCTTCTCTGGAACTTCACTTGGTACCCCTTGAAGTAGGCCTTATTCTTTACAACTTTAACAAACCCCATCCTGCTGAACAAGAACCGCGCCCTTGGCACAGACCTGCAGGCCTCCCAGCACTAGGGGAAAAAAGGCTTCTCTGCATATTCTTAACAAAACCCAATAGGAAGAGACAGAAAAAGAAATTTCGTTTAAAAGATTTATTGTTGTTCAGTTGTTTTAATTGTGTCCAGGTCTTTGTGGCCCCATTTGGGGTTTTCTTGGCATAGATCCTGCAGGGGTTTGCCATTTCCTTCTCCAGCTCATTTTACACATGAGGAAACTGAGGCCAATGGGGTTAAGTGACTTACCCAGGGTCACACAGCTAGCAAGGGTCTCAGGCTGCATTTGAACTCAGGAAGACTCTTTTTCCTGCCTCCCGGCCCTGTGCTCTAGTATTGTGCCACCTGGCCCAAAATACCTATAGAACGTTGTAGCAGCAAGCACCCCAAGCGTCCTCAGGGTTTGCCGCCACCACAGGTTCTTGGATCTGCTTTGTTAAAGGAAAGCAACTCAAAATGGGTTAACAAGCTTACTTTAATCAGTCAGACATATATCGTTTACCTTGTTCAGGGGAAAAAAGTCAGCACCCCGAACTTCAAAGCATACAGGAAGAATTATCAAGACAGAAACAGATCAAGTAGACAGATTTCCAAACTGTCCAACCATTACATCCATACCAAATCAACATCTGGGTTTTTCAAAGCCGAGGGGGGCCCTGGACAATGGCTTCCCAGAATACAGATCAAATCACAGAACACTTCTCAAAGTGAGCCCCCAAAACAAAGCTACACATCAGGGCTTATATAGCCTTCTCCTGGCTCAGAAAATGTAACAACCTTATTGACCCACTGGCCAATCAAAAAGTATCTACTGAAAAACAAGCCTCCCACCCTAGGCTTCAGGTGCACTTTAGCCTAGGGGCAGGGAAGATCTTCCAAATTTGCATTCCCATTACAAACGTATAAACTACCAAGACATGCAATAAGTGTATGAACATGACCACAAAACACTTTTTACAAAAACAGATTAATTAATTGGAGAGACATGGGTTTCTTATGGCTTGGCCATGGCAATATAATAAAAATGACCAATACTACTTAAATGAACAGATTTGGTGCCACATCTACCAAACTAACAAAAGGGTACTTTATTTGCACAGTGTCAGCACAATGCTTGGCACACAGTAGGTGCTGAATAAATGTTTGTTCTCTTCCCCTCCCTTAGATTTTTGGGCAGCTAAGTGGTACAGCATATAAAGTACTAAAACTGGAATCAGATAATCTGAATTTAAATCCTGCTTCATACACTTCCTAGTTGTGTGGCCTTGTACAAATCACTTAGTTGTTGTCTCACTCAGTTTCCTCCATTGTAAAACGGTGATAATAATAGCACCTAGCTCATAGGGTGGTTGTGAGGATCAAATAAGAGATTTATAAAGTGCTTAACACAAGGCCTCACACACAGTAGGCCCTTATTTCCTTCCTTTCCCCCTAGACAGAATAATAACAATCCAGAGGGGAAAAAAAGTCAAGATCTCAAGAGAAATTGTGTAAAAAAAGAGGGCAAAAGAATGACCCTAACAGTAGCAGATCTTAAACCATACTACAAAGTAGTAATTGTTCAAACTATCTGCTACTGGCTGAAAAACATAAAAGTTGCTAGGCAGAAAACCTCAGGTAAGTACAGAGGTTCCATTAGTGGTTGAACAGTATCATATAGTTAAAAAAAATGATGGACTCCAACTACTGGGGTAAAGATTCAACAAAAACTACTAGGGAAACTGAAAAAAAAGTCTGGAGGAATTAAGAGTTAGACTAACATCTCATACCATATACCACAATAAGCTCCAAATGGATTCAATGCATGCATGCGCACACCACACACACACACACACACACACACACACATTCACAGATCCATATAATTTTTAAAAATTAAAAGTTTAGGATGGAGATACCTTTCAAAACTATGGACAGAAAAAGAGTACAGACCAAACAAGGGATTGGAGGAGATAAAAAGATCAACTTTGATTATGTAAGTTTGAAAAGGTTTTTTATACAAAGTCATTAGAATTTAGAATATTAGAATAAGGGGAACATTTTTTTACTTTAGCTGAAGCATGTATATTTTACTCCAGCCTTTTACCTTTACCCTGTGTGTATCCCGCCCCCTCCCCCCGTTTAAATGTTTCTTGTGTTAACAGCATATTGTAGGATTATTGTTTTTAATCCATTCTATTATCCTGTTTTATGGGAGAGTTCATCCCATTCAAATTCACAGTTATAATTACTATCTGTATCTTTCCCTCCATCTTATTCCCTCCCCTGTTTATTCTTTTATTTTTTCCCCTTCTCCTTTCCCCTCTGCAAAGTGAGCAGAACCAAGACCATAACCAGAGAGGAGACATTTGGAAACCTCAAGACCCAAATGGAGTTTTCCTTTTGACTGCTCCTCCCTCAGCATTCCCTCCTTATCAGCCCCCCTCCCTTTTTTAACCCTTCCCCCTTCCTACTGCCTGTAGGATACAATAGATTTTTATACTTAATATAGTATGTTATTTCTTCCTCGAACCAAAATTGACAAGAATAGGTCTCATGCAATGCTCCTCTCCCTCCCCTCTTTCCCTCTATTATGATGTTTTATGTCTCTTCTCACGTGTCCTGTACTTAACTGATTATGCTATTCCCTCCTTACATCAGAACTAATGAGGGAGAAGCTCATATAATATTCATCTCCCTCCCTTCTTTTCCTCTACTAGAATGTTTTTATGCCTCTTTGTGTGGCATAATTTGCCGTTTCCTGCTTCATTCTTTCCTCTTCTTCCACTGCAGTCCCTTTGCAGTCCTTAATAAGGTTTTTGATAATCATTTTGTGTAATTTAAACCTACATTCTCTATTTATCTATATTCCTTTTTAGATGTTGCCATAAGTATAGAATTCTCAATATTAACAGGTATCAGCTTCCCACTTAGGGATGTAAACTGTTTGCTCTTATTAAATAACAAGTTATGTGTGTGTGTGTGTGTGTGTGTGTGTGTGTGTGTGTGTGTGTGTTTCCCTATTTACCTTTCTATGTCTCTCTTGAGTCTTGTAATTGGAGGTTGAATTTTCCATTGAGCTCTAGCTTTTTTATCAGGAAGGTCTGGAAGTCCATTATATCATTGAATGACCATCTTCTTGCCTGGAAGATTATGCTCAGTTTTGCTGGATAGGTGATCCTTGGTTGTAACCTGAGCTCTTTTGCCTTGTGAAAAATCATATTCCAGTTGCTCCAATCTTTCAGTGCTGCCAGATCCTGTGTGATCCTCACTGTGGTTCCACGATATTTGAATTGTTTCTTTCTAGCTGCTTGTAGTATTTTCTACTTTACCTGATAGTTCTGGAATTTGGACATTTCATGGACTTTTCAATTTAGGATCTCTTTCAGGAGGTGTCTGGTGAATTCTCTCGATTTCTATTTTACCCTCTGGTTCTAGGATCTAAGGGCAGTTTTCCTCGATGAGCCCTTGGAAGATATTGTCCAGGCTTATTTTTTCATCATGATTTTCTGGGAGGCCTATGATTCTCAGATTCTCTCTCCTGGATCTGTTTTCCAGGTCAGTTATTTTTCTATCGAGATATTTTACATTTTTTTCTAATTTTTCATTCTTGATGTTTTGTTTGACTGATTCTTGGTGCCTCATAGAGTCATTAGCTTCAATTTGGCTGATTCTAATTTTTAGCAAATTATTTTCCTCATTTAGTTTTTGAAGCTCCTTTACCTTATGTTCAGATTTCGTTTTAAGTTCACACATTTTTCTTTTTAAGGAGCTTTCTTCATTGTAATGCTTTTCTATTTTTGCAATTTTGGTTTTAAAAGAATCATTCATTTTACCTTCTACCTCTCTAATTTGGTTTTCAAAGTTCTTTTTGAGCTCATCTAAGAAAGCTTTATGTGCTTGAGACCAGTTCATATTCCCTGTTGAGGCTTCAGCTGTGGGTGTGGAGTCAATACTGTCTCCTTCTGAATTTCACTGTAATAGGATTCTAGAGTCTTTGTCTTTGCAGTCTGTTTTTTTTTCCCATTTTGAGGCGGGGCCTTAGCCACGCCCTTCCTCTATGGTTCCCAAGCCTTCACTGTTTAAAATTTTGCTCTAGGACAATAATTACTGTGTTTTCAGGGTCAGAGGGGGGGAATTGGAGCAGCCAGGGTTCGCTCTGCCATCCTGGTCCCTGGAAGTTCAGATAGTCTTTTTAAATTTCTAGGCTGTGGGTTGGTAGTCACAGGAGTGGCTGCTGCCACTGCCGTGGGACCTGCATTTGTCTCTTACCCAGGTCTGTCAGATCTCAGCCCTACAGTGATAGGCCTGGGAATGGCCCTTGAGGTTGGTGGATCAACTTGCTGCCATGTTGATCAGGCCTCATCCGGGCCTCCACATGGCAATTGTTACAAATATGTAAGAAAAGGGGCAGCTAGGTGGCACAGTTAGTAAAGCGCCGGCCCCGGAGTCAGGAGGACCCGAGTTCAGTTCCGGCCTCAGACACTTAACACACACACACAAAAACAACTAGCCAAGTAACCTTGGGCAAGTTACTTAACCCCAATTGCCCTCCAAAAAGGCTAAATTAATTAATTAATTAAAATTAAAATAAATATGCAAGAATAAGAGCCATTTTCCAATAGATAAATCATCAAAGCACATGAACAAGGAGTTCTGAAAAGAAAAAAAAATACCAAGCTGTCAACAACCAATGTAAAAAATGTTCCAAATCACTGAATAGTACTGCAAATCAAAAGAACTCTGAGGTTCTATGTCACAGAGACAGACACATATCACAACTGGCACAAAAATACATTAAATTCCACAGAGAAACAAGCAGGGACAAGGAAAGAAGAGAGAGAAGTTTAAGAGGAAGGGTAGAGTTGTGGAAGAAATATCGCAGCTTTGTAAGATGATTACAACAGAAAGTAAGAATTGCTAGAGCAGCTGTGGAAAACAGCCTATGGCACCAACATTGGACCTGCAAGTTGATCCAATCATTGTGGAAACCAATTTGGAATCATATCCCCAAAGTCACTTGTCACCCACTGAAATCACTTCCAGGGCTGGTGCTCTATTCACTGCGCCACCTACCCGCCCCAGATATTTATATTATTTATCATTATAAAATGCTGTGCAAGTGCGGTAGAGAAGTTTTGAACCATAACTGCAATAACTCCTATCTAATACCTGGGAACAACAGATTGTTATGACTATGGAACCTGGGAAACTGAACTCTAAGAAATAATAACAAGAATTCACTTCACACACTAAAATCCATCTTACCATAAAATTCACCTTACTTACTGACACTGATTAGCTGTGTGACCCTGAGCAAGTCACTTAATCCTATTTGCTTCAGTTTCCTCATCTGTAAAATGAGAATAACAGAGTGACCACTCCAGTGTCTTTGCCAAGAAAATCCCAAATGGAGTCATGAAGAGTCAGACACAACTGAAATGGTTCAACGAGAGTGCCAGACGACTCCTGAAGAAAAGACTACCTCTGCAATAACTCTTGACTAGAGTGGAAGGAAGGTCCAACAGAATCGAAATAAAAAAGGAGTGAAATCAGAGCTCTTACTAAAATACTTGGAAGAAGAGTCTGAACACACTGAAAAAGGAAATTAAGGAGATGGAATTCAAAAATTCAATAATAACTAGCATTTATATAGCTCTTTAAGGCTTACAAAGTTTACAAATATGACATCATTTTATCCTTTAAGTAACCCTATTAAGTAGGCAGCATTGTTAATCCCCGCTTTGTGCATAAGGAAACCGAGGCAAAGTTTAAGTGACTTGTTCAGCGTCCCAAAAGCTAATAAAAGACTGAGGTTGGATTTGAACACAGATCCTCCTGACTCCAGATTTAGTTCTCTAACTACTGTGCCATCTAACAAAAGACAAATCAGTGGCAAAAGATGGTAAAAGTGGAAGAACATAGGTCTAGAGCAGGTCTGCATAACCTCCAGCTTACAGCCTGTGAGTCTTTTGCAGCATGCCAAGGGATTTCAGGTGGCCCGCAAAGATGTCCTCTACATTCTTCATGGGCTGCCCCAAATTCTTTGGTGGGCTGCAAGTTGTGTAGGCCTGGTCTAGAGCAAAAGTAATTGATCTGGCCTTCCCCACTAAACCTGCATTTATTAGTTAATAATGATCAACATAATACAATAAAAATAAACTCCATTTACAACAAAACCCAATTCCCTTATCTGAGAATTAACCTACCTCCAACCCTGTATAAGGGTTATAAATCTATAACCTGTATATTTATATATAAACTATAATGACCTAAATATAAAAGGAGTGAAACAACAGAACGATCGAGGTTCATGGATGGGTCTAATTAATAAAGATGACAACTCCTCAAATTAACTTACACATTTACTGCAATACGAAACAAAATGCCAACAAGCTTCTTTGCAGAACTGAACAAAACTATACACCCCAGTGAATTACAGCTGGATGACAAACAAAAGAAATTACCCAAAAAAAAAAAAAAAGAAAATGGAACGTTTTCGCAATTGTAGCCAAGAAATAGCATTTTTTGATTCAATTAATTTGAAGGAAACACGTGGACATGACAAATATGCCTGACTACATTAAAACCAATAATTTCTGCATAATAAAAGTAACAATTGAAAAAAAAAACAAGGAAATTAGGGAAAATATTTATAACAAATTCCTGGGCCTTAATCTTCCTATCAAAATCTATGGCTGCTGTGAGAATACAAAACTCACCATCAGCCCAGGCATGCATCACTGCCTGATCTTAATAGTGTGGGACTGGTTTGGGCCAGGGATGGGGAGGGAACCTGTGGCCTCGAGGCCACATGAGGTCCTCTAGGACCTCAACTGCGGTCCTTTGACTTAATCCAAATTTCACAAAACAAATGGATACAGTCAAAGGGCTCCACTTACCTAGAGGGCCATATGTGACCTTGAGGACAAAGGTTTCCCACTCGTGGTTTGGGCAAATCAAGGGATTTTCAATGAACCTTTCCTACTGGAATGGGCTCAAGCTAATGAAACAACTGCCTGAACTGCTATCAGTCTCTATAAACCCAACAAAATCCATACCTACTATATCTTTGACTAATTTATAAGGGACACAAACTACTTACTGGCAGTGTTCCATTTTATCTGGACAGCAGTCTCTGTCCTCCACATGGTGACTCCATCCAAACTTTCCACTTCCACAGCGATTCTACATCCAGAGTGGGATCTCTAGGGATGATGGTTGACTTCCTTTGAGTTATCTAGCAAACCTTGCCTTCCACACAATAGACTTGTCACTGAGCTTTAAAAGGTCACTGACATTCATTTAGTCCAATGCTAAAAACTGAATGAGTCTGAGGAGCTTGGTCCCGCCCTTGGCAATCTAAATTCTATATAATAAGGGTACAAAGGGATTCATGAGGGCCAAGGCGGAGCAGCTGAAGGCTCTAAAACCTCTTCCTTATTCTGATATTTCCTAACCAGATTACTAAAGGCCTGGCTATCAATCTTTTTTTTTTTCCCCATCATCTCTATTAGAGCAAGCCAGGAATCTGCTTAACATCAAGGTAATTCACCCTTTATTCAAACTAGCCTAAACAGTAACAAATAAATTGGTGTTTCTAGACAGGCATTCCTTCCAAGAGCTTAGTTCTACATCATCTATAGTAAGTATAAGAAACCTGAGGTTTGATCAACTTCTCAGTATTATACGACCAATCAAGAACTGTCAGCTCCTTCAGAAAGTATGACCACTCCCCCTCTCCCCAGATCAGGACAGGCAAGGAATTCTTGGCAGGCCAAACCTGCTTGATTCCCAAAGGAAAAAAGACAAGTTTCTATCCCAACTGTATAGGGTCCCAAACCCACCTTACTATAGGGAGTCCTCCAACTTGTGAGATCCAGTCTCAGTAAATCAGTATTTGCTCGTTGCCCATAAATGCAATTGCCCAGCTTTTTTCTAGAAAATAGCCCAAAAAGGGCTTATTTTCTTCCCTGAATTCACCATTCTTAATGATCTACCATACCGTGGAGTGGTAACTGGATATACCTTCTAAATTCTAATCTTTGGGAAGCCTGAGGCTAGGGCCAAGATGAGCTGGAGGAATCTTCCTCACTCCAGTGTGCATTCTTCTTCAGAATTTCTAATAACGAATATCCTAGAGCAAACAGGTAACAGTCAAGATCAATGCAAAGGCTAGGACACAGAAGGAATAGCAACAAACACATATCTAGTGCCTACTATGTGCTGGGTATCATGCAATGCTAAGCACTATACAAACGTCATTTGATAGAACTCCTCCCACCTTTAATAGAACTACCCCAAAGTGGCCTTCTGTGCTCCTCTAATCAACTCAGCCTCGTTTAATTTCACTTTCATTGATTCAAGGTTGAGTTTTCCAATAACAATCAGCAAATCCTTTCCATCTAGCTGACCAACGCCTCTGCATAAGCAAGGGACCCCAGTTATCCCATCAATGTGATCCATCCAGGGCCCTTTAAATAAAAAAGGACCAATCTCAGTGTGTTCCAGGAGTGAGAATCCCACCTTTCCTATGCTTCCTCCTAGCGAGCTGGGAGCCTATTGAAAGTCAATTTTGTTTTTTAAGAAACTGCTCAGGTGTTTTTGTGAACTGAAGTTATACATGATGCTCAAGGCACAGAAGCAATATATTACAGAGGAAGAGTATGAGATAGACACTTGGCCTTGAATCCCAGTTATGTTATAGGAACCTGGGCAAGTCCACTTTCTCGGAGTCTCAGCTGCCTGGGCTGTAAAGTGAGAAGGGCACTTGGACTATCTTGCTCACGGGGAGGTTATGAAGGTGCTACATGATCCAATCCTCCTTTTGTACACCTATATTTATAATATAAACCTATCTTTTAAGGTGGTTTGGAGTGGGTAGGAGGGAAATGAAATTTCAGAGGGCTTTCAACCCAACTTCTACTCAAAACACAAGTCCACTCTACAAACATACCGAAAATGGTCACCAAGTCCCAAAGAAAAAGGAAACAAAATACCATGTGCTATTTCAAAGAGAATTTTATTATCAGTACAGTTGAAAATGACAATGCACAAAAGAAGCACAAGAGACTATTGTCCCGGAGGTTCTCACTTCCCTCCCACTCAAAATGCCAGGGAGAAAACAGTTGAAGAAAACATGCAATCACAAACAATGATCAACTCTAAAGACAAGAGGTTTGGTCCAAAAGAACCCAACGTAATTAATCCAATGACTGTGAACAGCTTCGCTGAGTAAGATGAAGATATTGCAATCGTAGTGTTTCATTGGGCTTCCCTTCAGTGAACCAGGGGGGCCTGCTTGAGGGAGATGAGGACCGAGCGCATTC
This sequence comes from Petaurus breviceps papuanus, assembly GCF_028583685.1. Lineage (NCBI taxonomy): Eukaryota > Metazoa > Chordata > Mammalia > Diprotodontia > Petauridae > Petaurus > Petaurus breviceps. Next base: position 61,101,529 of record NW_027185764.1, on the reverse strand, counting down.
GGGACACATCCTTGGCCTGCTTGCTAGACTTGGGGTTAAAGTCACACAGCCGAGCCACACGTTCCCACTCTGTGCCAGGAGAAGTTTCTTCAACATCATTTACAAAAGCTTCTTCAGCTGCCCTGCAAACAAAGAGACACGAGTTATTGCACTGTAAGACACACAGCCAGTGAGCCAGCTCTGCCTTACCACAAAAGCACCTCATCTGCCAGGCCTGTCAAACGGCATTCTGTTTCCCCCCCAAGAGTAAGAAGTACTTTCCTATGGCAGAAGACAGATGTGCCACATCACATCAACCCCCTGTGCACATGGAGTGCAAGAACTGCTGTGTAAAATGTTGGAATACAGGTGTTTGGTTTAGGATTGCTCTCTTTCAATCTTGACCTGTCCTACACTGTCACAGCTATGGACTGATTTTGTGACTGAGAGTCAAAGACTGACACTTGTGTATTCAAGCAGGTATTTAGTCTATTTGGTTGGGCTTACCTGTACTGAATTCAAGGAAATTTTAAGAACATCTGCAGACCTGATAGGCCATTGTAAAAATAACAAACTAAATCCTAAGACTGTAGCAAACAAGGCCAGTATGAATGGGAACTTAAGTCAGAGCCTCCATGCCTGGAAAAGCTGTAGACTTAAGCCATTCTCCTGTTGATACCAGGCTGTTTTAAGGCAAGCAAAAGAGATAACACTGGCTCTTCTGTAATGGTCTTTGCTTCACAAGGCAAACCAACCTAGAAGGGAAAATGTTATCTTTCTGCAAGATGCTGCCTGAAGCATTCTTTCAAATTAGGCAAATGTCCCCTGTTACTTCAATCAGGAATTGATTGGTGTGGGGGGGTACTCATTCCAGCCCAGGAAGCAGTGGTGGGGAAAGAGACAGGACACAATCTAGAAGAGAAAACCAAATTCATCTACTCCAACAAGCAGTAAAGGAAAAGCCAAAGCAATGGAGATGGAGATTCCATGGAAAGGTTTGCACTATTCACAGGAATGACTATGTGAGACACCACTGCAGACCAAGCTCACTACAACACTGCTACTTCATGGGACAGACACTGAGGGGCAGTGAGAAAATTTTACTTAACTGTTCTAGGCTGTAGCAAGGATGATTTATGTTTGTGCTTAAAGGTGAAGAGAAGAAAAGAAACAAGGAGAGAAAGTTTAAGTCAGATATAGGAAATGAAAATGAGCTTAATGCAGATGACAAGTAAGCTAGACATGCCCTCACCACTCAGGCTACATTCAGGAAACATGCTGCTAATTTCACTGTGCCATTTTACTGCACAGTTGTTCTGTATTATCTACATAATGGACACAGTAAACCAAAACCCATCCTTGCCATTCCTTTTTTTTTTTTCCAATGTCAGAAATATTTTCAAAGGCAAATCAAACACCACCTGTAAATCCAGCATTTCACAAGTCTTGTTTCAAATCGATCTAGGAAGCTCATTATATAGAAAATTACCATTCTTTAAAGTTCCAGAATGGGGGGAAGGGAGAAATTCAATTATTTGTTTCTACTGTTGTCCCAAAATGCTAAGATAACCAAGGGGAAATTTATAGTCTTAAAACACAACGAAAAAGCCCAACAATTAAAGCCAAACAAACCATAAGACTCGATTTTCTTTGGTGAAAAAAAAAAATACCTAAAATTAGCCTGCTGCTTATAGTTGTGACCATCTCATCCTTTGAGTTGGGCAAGGGTAGGGACAAGAGAATGGAGATCATCTACGGGAGAAAGGAAGCTCAGCAACAACCAAGTGGAAGCACATTCATTCATGTAAGATCATAGAAAACAATGACATTTATCTGAGAAACTTCTCAAATTCAATTATCTTCTTCCTTGAGGAAGAGGCAGAAGCAATACTAACAGCAACTCATAATGCCGTGATCCTCTACAAATAGTATCCAAGTTGATAAATTAAAACCACCCTGGGAAGTAAGTAGTGTAAGAACCATTGCCATTTTATAAATGAAGAGAGCAAAACTTAACAAGCTTCAGTGACTCATCCAAAGTCACCGAGACAAGAATCATCAGGTGGCAGAACTGAATCGCCATGTTCAGGCTGGCTCCAAATTCAGGGCTCTTTTCCCTCCCGGTGAATGACCATGTCTTTTCTTCCATTCCCAATTCCACTCCATCCCCAGGCTGAAATACCTTTCTCCCTTCCCAAGGGTGAGGGATAAGTGGGGGAAAAAGGCAGAAGCAGGTGTTAGGGCCACATACCCCAGGTGATCTTAGCCTCCACTCCCATCCCCAAAGAACCTTTGAAAGGAAAAACATTTTCCTTCAATACCTTGTCTCGTAGCTCAAAAGATATAGAAATTAGACAATAGTTTATAGATTAAATCCAAGTTATAAAAAATATTCATAATTTATATTGCCTTTTACCAAAACTGCTAAAAGGCAACTGACAGGATCAATCTGAAATAGCTTAAAAGCAAGACAACTATTTTTACACAAAAGAAATACTAACAGACAAAAAAGTTAAGAAGATCAAAAGAATTAGTTTTGCAACATACACATAACCAATCACGTCAGCGAAGGGTTGTTTGTAGAAAGCTTCATCTGCCACCCTAGACAGCAAGAAGTCCAAAAGGCAGGCAAGCAGGCAGGAGAAAAGAGAGAACATTGAAAAGCAGAAAAATCTAATTATCAGTATCAGCCTAGTGACAATGGCATTACATTAAGACCTCACACAAATTATCGAGCTTGCCACTCTGTTCTAACCCTATTTAGGTTTTGGTGGAATAGTGCCCCAAGTTTTGATCAAATCTTCCAACTGGAATTGGTGAATGGTGAATTATGTTAATCAACTAGATTATTCTGATTAGTCACTAAAAATGACTAAGGGAATCAAACTTTTGGCAACATCTTAAGTAAATATTAAAAGCCAAATTTATAGTGGCTTATATATTAATGATTTTACAATTTGCAAAGTACTTCACAACAACCCTGTGAAGTAGGGACAGAAGTAACTATCATTCTTATTTTACAAATGGGTAAACCAAGGGCTGGAGGTTAAAAGACTTGTCAAAGGGCAGTAGGATTAAATGTCAGAGCAGAAACTTGTATCCTGCTTCCTGACTCCCAATGCAGTATATCTTTTGATAACGTATTACAAAACAGCTCTCCACCTTTGTCCCTTTTAAAATTATCCATATTACCATACCTTTCCAAATAATATAGCTGATTTTATCATGCTTCAATATACCAGTTCACTCAAATAGTCAGTTAGAGGATCTACATACGCTATATAAAGAAAAATATGGGCACTAAACTAACTGACTTAGCTATAAGAGTAAATGGCTATGTAAACTGTCACCTGGTTACAAAGTTAGCTGTCACCTAGTTACAAAAAAGAAAAAGTGTCTTGAAAAGAAGTGGGATGAGAGGGGAAGAGACCCAAATGTTATCGAACCTCTTATTTCAAAGATAACATGGACTAGAATTATACTATTGCTAACTAATCTATCACCCCCTCCCTATACCAAAAAAGTTTGCCAATCATTCGGTTTTGAGTTAAATGTAATATAGTCCCCATAAAGGAACCTCCTTAGGTCAAATATCTTTTAACTTAAAATTAAAATATCTAGGTCTAGTCAATATAATATATTCAGGGGTCTACATTATAGTCTTTTTAAAATGCTTACTACCCAAACATCTTAACAAGGCTTACATATCATTACCCAGCTAAAATGAAGAATAACTCTCAAATGACAGTAATAATTGGATTGGTATCCTTAAATTCTCTCGTTTCCATAATCCATATATATGATTTAATTTTCTTAAAAAGCCACTGAAGCTATTAAAATAATCCTTCCTTCTTGCTTTGCCTTAAATAGGCAAGTTTTATCAAGATTTAAACAAAAACACAAGTGAGAAATAAAATGTAATTTGGTGAAAGCAGCAGCTTGGTAGCAAAATACATGATAATTTTTCAGGAAGGAGTTTTCAAGTGGAGAACAAAACCACTATATTTAAACTGCCACTCTTTAACTTTAGAGAAAAGAACATCAATGGGCTCATTTCAACCAAAATTTGTTATTTCTACTCAAACAGGTAAATCCTGTTATCTAATCTCACAGACTCAATGTTAGAGATCTAACCACCCGCATTATACAGACAAGCAAAGGATATATGTGTATGTATTTATGTGCACGCACAAAAAAGCTTTTACTCTTTTCTGAACTCCATTATGAATAAATTCAAAAATGAAAGCCTCAGTATTTACAGAATGACCAGACATTCTAAAATTGAGGAGGGCTACCATATCATCTTCACAGGGAGTTTAGTCATGGATTAGTCACACTAAACATTTACTAAACTCTCTTACTATTTTAACATGCAATGGAGATAGAAAGACAAGAGGGAAATAGTCCCTGCTTTTAAAGTATTTACTTATGTTTAAACCTTTCAGGCCCACCCCCACCCCCCCGCCAGCCTCCCCCAGAGTTTCCCTGGAGAAGCAACTTTCTTCAAGACACTCAGCTCAGTTCTCTTCCAACTCAGGTCAGAGCCCAGAGAAGGAACAATAAGGAATGACTGCAGAAGAGGAATACTAAGAGTAAGACACTAAGTGAAGAGTCAGACTTGGTGTAGAGTCAATTAAACAACTGGTTTAGTTCAAGGAGAGCCAATACAAAACCCACACCACCTTCAACTCTTCAGAGTGCTACATGTAGCCCTTGAGTTAAAAAAAAAATCTGCTGTCACAAATTATATCAATGCGGTTGGTTTCTCAATATTCCAAGGAAATGTGATTTCATTCATGCGTATCCATCCTCTACTAACACACATCACAATCCCACTATAACTTAGTGGATGGTCCTCAAGAGTTACTGTGTTGGAAAAATTTCTAACTCTGTAGCCAACTTGGTGACGTGATTACAGAAGATGAGTTAGTTCCCAATCTCTGTAATTTGAAATACTTCATATCACTTATTTAGAATGAGAAACTCATAGGCATAATTTCAAATTTTGTTAATTCAATGTCCGTGGGGTATTCATATTTTTCTTAGCCACAGAAGAGTTCCAGTATAAAACAAAAGTTTATACTGTAATGCAAGTCCGTACTGAAATATTTTTTGACAGATTTGAACCTGCTTTTTAAGATCCCTTTCCCACTGCCTGCAAGAAAAAAATGAATGGCCTAGGCATATAATGGGCAAGACATAGGCATAAGTGCTCATGAAAGTTCTGGGCGTTTAGCTCAAATAAGCTAAGGTGCTATTGCTATCAAAACCTTCTGGAAGGTCAAGAAAAGCTTATAATGGCACTCTAGTGTCTATGTGGACTAACTGGTGCAAGCATGTTTAACTCTGGGAGCTATACTGCAAAGGGTCAGAGATCCCAAAGGAATGGCAAAGTGCCTCGAAGCCATACCATATGAAGAACAACTCAAAGGCCTGGGGATCTTTTGTCTGGAGAAGAGGAGACTAGGGGTGGGGAGAAGATAAAAGAGGGAAAAGAGAAATTTTTTAAGGGTTGTATGGAACAGGCAAAAGATCGGTGGTGTCAAACTCCAACAGAAACAAATCCCTGAAGGGAACACAGTGACTCAGAAAACCATAAAGTAATATTGTCTATGTTACACTGTATTTTTTATTAATTTTGTTAAACATTTCCCAATTCCATTTTGATCTAGTCAGGTCACCTCATCTAGAGTTTGACACCTCTGTTCTAGATGACAGAAACAGAACCAATGGATAGTAGATACAAGGAAGATGATTAAGGATGCTGATAATTGAAGATTTCTAATAATGAAACTCTGAGGCAAGTAATGGGCTCCCTCTTTCATTAGAAATATTTCAGTAGAAGTTGAATGACCATTTATCAAGCAGGTTTATAGAAGAAATTCCTGAATTATAAGCAAATTTGACTCAATCAGCTGGTGTCCTAAAATTTTGTGAATTATTAAAATTTCCAGCCTAACTTTCCACTAAAGCCACCCAAGAGGAGGAAGTGAATTAGCCAATGAATGTTTTGAAAGAAAAAGGAGAAAAGTTATTTTCATGAAAGGGATAGAATACTCCCTTTTCTTCCTCTCCTTTTAATTTCGTAGGTCTTATTGTTTAAGCAGTTTGAGAATTTATTTTCTGGTGAAGGTCAGATTAACCGAGGTAGAAACAGAAGAAGAAATTAAAGATAACCACTGCTTTTTTACAGTCAAAGAACAAAAATGTCAAGAGTTTCTATGTGTTCTTCCCTTTTAAGGAATTAAAAAAATAAGATGCCACAAACCACATCGCCAAAATTTCCCCAGAAGAGATGAATAGGATGATCCAGACAGGGACTAGAGAAAAATGTACTGACCTAAGATGTATTGTAGTGAATGTCATGGTAACCAAATCAAAACACAATTCTATAGCATGGAACTCCTTAAGGCTAGTGGTAGGGAACAGAGGTAACGCTCATACTATAGTTTAGTTATAAGTCTTTATTCTGTGTACTTGTCATAGGATCACAGATTTAGAGATGGAAGAGAACTCAGAGGCCATTTAGTATAAGACCCTCCAATAGGTGAGGAATTGTAGCCTGGCAAAGTTAAATTACTTGCTCAGCTCATAGTTGACAGAGAAATAAATAGTACATCTAGGACTCAAACTTAGGTCCTGACTCTAAATACCCTAAAATAGTTATGTGTGTTTGATGATGAAATTAAAATATGCAAGCCTAAGCTTTCAATAATCTTATATACAAGGTAAGTTGGAAGCAAGAAAGAACATCAAAATATAGCCACCAGAAGTACGAGGCTCAAGAGAAAACTGAATAAGTGACACTTAACGTTACTTCAGGTTGGAAGCTTTGTTCTTTTATCCCCTTTTCACTTACCTGTTATTTACTTTTGTTTTCTGTAGCTGTTCATCTTGCCTTGCATACCATTCTTCCAACTCTTTTATTGCCTTTTCTTTCCATTCTGCTTCTTGCTTCTGAGAATTAGCATCTTTGGAGAAGGAAAAGAGTAGAAACTTTGTAACTAGTTTATTTACAGTTTTATTCAAAAATAACAAATACGAAGGATGTTTTTTAGCCATTAGCTAGGGACAGTCTCTTATTATCTATTCTAACAACCACTCTGCTTAATACCATTTATTTGTTCTATGACTGTTGCTTAGAGTTAGGGAGGAATGAGAAAGGAAAGAGGTTTATGGTTTCTTCATCCTATACCCAGGTCTTGGTACCAAGAAAAAGCTTAAATTAAAACAACTACAACCTGACTTGACAATCCCCAGAAGAATCAGACACATTTTGGATAAATCTGTTGTCTCAATCTGAAAATTTACAGCACAGAGTTCATGCTACAGGTTAAATGTGAGCATTCACTTTATGTAAAAGGGAACAGGAAGCTGAATTGGGAGGGGAGCAAGGGGTCGGGAAAGAAAAGTTATCCAAGTCAAATTTTCATAGTCATAATATTTTAACTTCCCAGACCAGATTTTAAATCAGTGGAGAAATAAATTTAAAAGACAAATACAATTTCTGGATTATAGGGGCCACAGATTCCTTCCAATTCCCAGAGGCACTGTGGTATTACTAAGAAGGAGTATTGAACTGGAAACAGGAAGACCTGGAATTTAACTCTGGTTCTGTCACTTACTAGCCATGTGACTTTGGGTAAAATCACAACTCCTTCAAGCCTCCATTTCCTCACAGTAAACAAAAGTGGGGAGGGAGAGGCGGGGGGGGGGGGGGGGTTGGGGTACACACATGCACACAATAATGCTTTCCTTGCTTACCTCACTGGATTTTTTTTTGAGTATCAACAAGAAGAGTTGGCTAGGAAACCTGGATTTCAGGCCCAGCTATGTTACCAAATGGATAAGTCACCATTTTGGACAGTTATGTCTTAATCCATAAAAGGAGGGAGGTTCAACTAAATGATTTAAGATGCCCTTACAGTTCTAATATTCTATAAATATATGTGAAAATACCATAATAATACAAAGAATAACAAGTGACAGTGACTGAACATAGATTATAAATAAAAATAACCACAAAATTATTGGAAATGCCTTAACTTCAAAACAAAACATAAAAACTTTTAGGAAAACAGAGGAAGGAGCTGGAGCAAAGGGCAGATGTTAGGACAACTAGCAGTAGTATGACAATGACTAAGCTGGCATAGCTATACATACTTAATTAACAATGAAAAGTAACATTAAGCAACTTTATCCTTCCTATGTGACAGAATATGTCATTGGGGAGCAGAGGAAAGATCCCCAAAGGAGAATGGATGAGCTAAGTGCCCAATTTATCAAAGAAGTCACTTGGAAATATTAATTCTTTTGGAAAATAAGGAATTTGGGGTGGGGGAAGAGAGAACTTAGAGGTTTCCTTTCAGATGGTGACTGAAATAACCACATAATTCTATCTTTCAGAGGTGTGCCTACATAAACATTTACATATCACTGTTCCCTCTGCTTGAAGTTCACTGGAGAAAAAATGGAGGACTAAGAATTAGATTTTAGAGATGACCACAATGGACAACTTGGGGAAGAGAAATTAAAGCATCAATTAGAGGTAAGAAGGAAGCTAGAATATCCATCTTTTTACGAGATGGAATTTGGCCATCACATAAGGACACATGCTTTCATGGGGGGTGGAAGGAAGAAGCACAGAAACAGCCATGCAATATGGGCCACCTGGTGTTGCAGGAACCTATCAACTATTTTCTGGGGGTCAGAGGGAAAATGGGAATGGGGATCAATTAATCCTATGACAAGTTTCACAATGTAAAAGAGTGAAAATAAACAGGATCACTGAAGACACATTGCATTCCCTTGTATAAAGTAATAAAGCATGGAGACAAATTTTATTTTCTTTTGAGATCCAGAAAACACTGCGTTTGACTTATACAGGGTGCAGAACCACAAGTTAAAAAAAAAAATAGATCATTCAGATAAGGGATCATTTTACCCCATAACTAATGAAGTAGAACAAATATAAGAGAAACTTCTAGTAGAAAGAAGTTTTATTTCTTACTTCAAAAAGTGGATGGTAGTGCTCAAATTATTTCCAAGATTTGAACAATTAAACTTAAAACTTTTAAATTCAGCTTTGGATGTGTATTTAAAAATGTAATTTAAGGGATTACTGGTAGGTAACTTTGGGTTCCTTCTGCCTCCTTTCCATTTCATATGACTTTAAAAAAAAAAGTATATCTGAAAATTGTCCAGTTTGACTGTGCTTTCTTCTGTGAATTTTAAAATGTTTTGATGGTCCCCCATTTTGGCTTCACTATGTTACCCCCTGGCACCCCACTTTAAAACATACAGCTTCTTTTTGTATACTGTCAGTATCTTTTCTTTGACATGAAAGCTCTAGGTTTTGGGGTTCATTCCTAGGGTTTTTCCTTTGGAGGCTAACTTGAGAAGATGAACAGTAAAGACTCTCTTCACTTTGCCTTAATAAACCTTAGCAGTTTTCACCTATTTCTTGAACCCAGGTTGTTGTTGTTGTTTTTTTTTAATAAAAGTTTTCAGGGAGTCCAGTGATTCTTAAATTCTCTCTCCTTGACGGGTTTTCCAGGTCAACTGTTTTTGGCATCAGGTCTTATATTTACTTCTACTTTTTTTCAATCTTTGGGCTTTGTTTTAATATTTTTTGCTGTCTCATGAAGTCCTTGGCTTCCATTTAGTCTATTCTAATTTTCAAGGAGTCCATTATTTGGGTAAGGTTTACCACTTTCCATTCTCCTTTCAATTCTTTCTTCCCCAAAATTTAATTTCATCTTTCTCTCTTCATTTCTTTTAGTAACTATGTAGTCCAGGTTGAAAATTCATTTTTACCTCCAAGTAACCTTTAGTTCCTGAATTGAGGCTATCAACCTGTGCTGCTGTGCTGACCTGGAATTAGGCCCCCTGAATCTGAGGTCCAGAGTGCTATGTCTTCAAGGTCATGACATCTCAGGACAAAGTACTAGGGACTTCAGATCCCTGGATTGTCCTGGTATGAGTCACTGCCACTCCAGGGGCTTCCAATGTTCTCATGTAATGGGGTCCTAATCGCCCTGGGATTTTCTCACCAGAGCTCCCTGTTCTTGGTACCTCCTGGATAAAGGCCTGCAGACCACATGTGTCCTTGGTCCATCACTAATTACGTGGGAGCTGCTGGCTTGCTATCTATATTGGCAACTCCTTTTCTATTGCCCATGGGCTTCTGGCTAACTTTCTGAGCATTTCTGGGGTGAAAGAAATCTCTTACTGTGTTAATTTCCCCTTGGGTTTCCTGATCAATCCTTGGCCTGTTGCAACATTTTGGTTTTTGCTGGAATAGATGTGGAGGACCTGATCAATCTGCCTCTATTCAGGCAGTCCTTAGCCAGAAGTCCTCTTCTCATTTGGAACTTTGAAGAGACTAATTTCAAGTGACTGAAGAGTTTGTGAGCAAAGGTTGAAGTGAAAGGAGAGAAGCTGTGAGCAATGAGTGTAGACAACTTTAAAAAAAAAGTTTCGATGAGAGAGGAAAGAGATATAGGATGATAGGTTATGGGGGTGGCAGAGTTTAATGATTTTCTCAGAATGAGGGTAACCTAGGCATATTTAAAGGTTTTTGAGAAGGAACTCTGTCTCTCTCTGTCACGCACGCACGCATGCACATGGGATAGGGGCAGAAGTTAAGAAGAAATAACTGAGAGGGCAATCTGCAGGAGAAAATGGAGGCAGGGGATTAAAGGGTTGTAGAAGGGCTGCTCTTGCCAAGAAGGACCATGTCACTATCAGAAATTAGGGGAAAAGATGAGAGTGAAAAATGTCAAGGAAAATAAAGAGAAGAGGGAACTCATGGTGAATGGTCACAATTTTCCCAATAACGTAAATGGTGATCTCCTTTTTGAGAAGAAGCTTGTATAGCAAAAAGCCAACAGAAGTTAGCTAACGAATTTACCACGTACCCTATAACACAGCTTTATGACTTCCTCCAGCTTCTAATAGCATAAAAAAAGTGGAGGTAGATTATGTGAGCAATCCAAAGTGGGGATCTGTCAAGGAATGAATGGCAACAGGACAAGGGGAAAAGGAGTGTGACAATTTATGAAAGTGAGACATTCATTGGGTGGTTGACTGTAGGGATGAGCCTGGGAAGGTAAACCAAGTCAGAGAAGTAGGTTAAGGTCTGTGAAAGTACTGAGGGTTGGAGAGAGTTCATGGTAAAGATGAAGAATAAGTTTAGGAAGTATTAAGGCAAAGGGAGAGATGAAATGATGCATTATGGTCAGATAGAAAAATGTCAGTTTTTGATTAAGAAGTAAAACCCCATGTGGGTAATAGGAAGATCTAGGATGTGACCATTCTCACATGTAAGTTATGTGAAAATAAAGGAATAAGCCAAGGGATTCAAGGAGATCAAAGAATTATGACATCAGGGAGTTTGTGAGATCATCAACATGAATTTTAAAGTCCCCCAACAAATGACAGGATCTGGGGAAAAGAGAAAGACCATGAGCTAGGTGCTAAACTCTTTGAGAAAGTATAAAGAATGATCTGGTTGGCAGACAACTGTCATCTGAATAGAGAGGAAAGTTCTTATCTTTTTTTTTTTTTAAGAAGAGGGTTTGTTCTAGTGATAGTGGCAAAAGAAAAGTTTGGAAGTGGCAGATAAAAGAAAGGAATATCCCAATGTATTTTGTAAGACCTGTGAGTGTGAGAGAGAGGGAAGAAGAAAAATAGGGAAGGGGTGGTGGAGTCAAGATGGCAGAGTAGAAGCAGGACCTCTGCAGCTCTGGCTTCCACCTTCCCCAATCCATGTAAAAGGGGACTCTGAACAAACTTTGGAGCTGCAGAACGCACAAAATAACAGAGAGAAGCTAACCTTCTGCTAAGGACAACCCGGCAGACTGGCAGAAATCAGCCAGCGCAGCGCTCTTGGAGCTGAGCATGAGCCAGAGGTTTTAGCCCCCGGGTGGGCCTGACCAGCCACTGGCCAAAGGGACTCCAGCTCAGGAGCAGCTGTGGCCGTTTCCAGAATTATCAACACATAGATGCGAAGAACAAAGTAAGAGGTCAGTGCAGTGTGGATTTTGGGACCAGTAGTTGGGAGAGCATAGGCTTTTACCCCTGGGGCAAGAAACCGCTGAGCCGCCTTGGCCTAGCCGGTGCCACATGGCAGCTTCAGCTCCTGGCCTGCAGAGTGTAGGGGGACGAAACAACCAGTCTGAGGGGTAACCGTTATTGCTTTAACCTGCTTGGATCTGGATTGCAATCTAGGGTGGAGGTCCTGGGGTGTGTGTCCAGCTTGCCAGAGCATGTGGAGACCTCAGAGAGGGCACCCATCTAATACCTCTGGCAGCTGAGAAAACCCCAGCGTTTGGGACGAAAGCTCCCCTGTCTGGTGGCAGAGTCCTACTGTGGCAAAAAGCCCAAAACACAAGTAATTGAGTGGCAACATGACCAGGCAAAGGAAGCAAAGCAAACAGAAGAATGCAACATTAGACTCCTATTTTGGAGACAAAAAGGATCAAAGCATGGAACAGGAGGAAGACAGTGAAGTCAGAACTCCTGCACCAAATAGAGGACCTTAAGAAGCAGATAAGAGAAGTGGAGGAAAAATTGGGAAGAGAAATGAGAGCGATGCAAGAAAATTATGAAATGAAAGTCTGACTGAGGAAAATCACACCTTAAAAAACAGACTAACTCAATTGGCAAAAGAGGCTCAAAAAGGCAATGAGGAGAAGAATGCCTTAAAAAAACGAATTTGCCAGATAGAAAAAGAATCTCAAAAGGTCAATGAGGAGAATCATTCCCTCAGATTTAGAATGAAGCAAAGGGAAGCTAGTGACTTTATGAGAAATCAAGATGATGTTAAATAGATCCAAACAAATGAAAGAATAGAAGGCAATGTGAAATATCTCATTGGAAAAACCACTGACCTGGAAAATAGATCCAGGAGAGATAATTAAAAAAAAATTATTGGACTACCTGAAAGCCATGATCAAAGAAAGAACCTAGAAATCATCCTCCAAGAAATTCTCAAGGAAAATTGCCCTGTTTTAGAACCAGAAGGCAAAACAGAGGTTGAAAGTATTCACGATCACCTCCTGAAAAAGATCCCAAAAAGAAAACTCCTAGGAATATTATAGCCAGGTTCCAGAATTCCCAGATCAAGAGAGGATATTACAAGCAGCCAGGAAGAAACAACTTGAATATTGTGGAAACATAATCAGGATAACACAAGATCTGGAAGCTTCTACACTGAGGGATCGAAGGGCTTGGAATATGATATTCTGGAGGGCAGAGGAGCTGGGATTAAAACCAAGAATCACCTACCCAGCAAAACTAAATATCATGTTTCAGGGGAAATTATGGTCATTCAGTGGAAGAGGACTTTCAAGCATTCTTAATGAAAAAACCAGAGTTGAATAGAAAATTTGACATTCAGATACAAGAAGCAAGAGAAGCACAAGAAGGTAAACAGGGAAAAGAAATCATAAGGAACTTATCAAAGTTGAACTATTAACATTCCTACATGGAAAAACGATAATTGTAACTGATGAAACTTTTCTCAGTGTATGAAAATAGTTGAAGGGAATATATTATGTCTATATTGGAGGGTATATGGGCGTATGAATACATATGTGAATGTGTGTGTGTGTATATATATATGTTTACAGGTATACATAGACAGAAGGCACAGGACCAATTTAATAGGAAGGGATGATACTTAAAAGATGAAATTAAGAGGTGTGAGAGGAATATAATGAGAGGAGATGGAGAGAGGCAGAATGGAGTAAACTATCTCATATAGAAGAGGCAAGGGAAAATGGTTACAATGGAGGGGAAGAATAGGAAGGCAAAAGGGAATGGGTCAACCTTATTCTTATTGAATTTGGCTCAGGGAGAGAATGACATACACACTAAATAGGGTATCTCACCCTCCAGGAGAGTAGGGGAGAAGGGGATGAGAGAGGGGATGATGGAAGGGAGGGCAGGCTGGGGGGGGGGGGGGGGGGGGGGGGGGG
>NW_027185764.1:60951814-61087468 GCF_028583685.1 Petaurus breviceps papuanus | reverse complement strand
AGTTGGAAGCATTCACTTTTGAAAAGGGATGGGATCAAAGTAGAGAATAGAACAAGTGGGTGGTGGGATAGGAGGGAGGGAAATATAGTCAGTCTTTTACAATATATCTACTATGTTAATGTTTTGCATTAGCTACACATGTACAACCTATACTGAACTGCTTATCTTCCCAGTAAGGGTGGGTGATGAGGGAGGAAGGGAATGAATCTGGAATTCAAAGTTTTAAAATCAAATGTTTAAAATTATATATATACATACATATATATGTATATACTATTATTAATACTATTTTACATGTAATTGAGAAATAAGATATACAGGCACTGGGACATAGAGATCCACCAAGCCCTACTGGAAAAGTCTAAGGGGGGTATGGGAGAAGACATGGGAGAGAGCAGATTGGAGGAGGGGATATCCTGTGGGACTATTTTGGGGTGGTGGGTAGAGGAAAAACAGGGAGAAAATTTGTAACTCAAAATCTGGCAGAAATGAATGATGTAAATCAGAAGTTAATAAAGCATTTGAAAAATAAAAAGAAAAATAGGGAAGGAGAGGGAGGAAAAAAGAGGGAAAGAAGAACAGTGTGAGAAGGAGGGTGGGGATAGGAGTTGTGAATGAAGGCATAACCAGATATAGTATCTTCTGGGACATGGCAAGTCTCAGTGAGTACAGACAGACAGAAAAAGTATGAGAGAAAAAGGTGTAGGATGGAGAGTTTTGTTCACTATGGAAGGTGAATTCTGGTAAGCACATTGGAAAAGGTGAGCATAGCTGGAGGAGGATGTCAAGGATGTTGGGGAGAGTGTTCCTAGATGGTTGGTGACTGAGTAATAAGGGATAAGAAGAGAAACAGATGGTAGGAGTTTATTAGCCACAGGAATAGTAGTGGGTGGCAGATGAATAATAACACTCTAAGTTTCAAATATCATATACTTTTGTATCAACAACACTTTGGGTGACTGGCAGATGATTACTAGAATACTATGCTTTCAGGTATATATGAATGGATGGTACATTTATAAAGTTGTTACAAAATTATAATTTTGTTATAAAATGAAAGCTAAGAGAGATGAAATTCAAGATTGGTTCTATCAAACCTTAATAATGCAATCTGCTTCATTTTTTGTTTTGTCTTTCAGCCAGTTCTGATCATCAACATGAGTGGTAATGAGATGGAGGAATATTAAAAAACAGGGCTAAGGTCTTCTGGCAAGAATGTATATACAGCAACTGCTAGCTAGGTCAGCAGTAGTAATACGACACTTGGGGGATGAGAATAGAAATGGAAAAAGGGAGGAAACAAAATACACATTGCAATAATTAAACATTTATAACAGAGTGAAGAATTCAATGCAAAAATGACTCATGACAGTATTTTCCCTCTTTATCTTTCTGCGTCCTGGCTTTATCACAATAGAAAATAATTTGAAAAACCCCCTTCCTTTATCTTCCTATTAATTTTTAGGAGACTGAAAATAATAAAAGGGCTGCTCTCTTGAAATATAAGTCAAACATAACCACCTCAAATATTCTAGAATAAAGGGAGCAGGCAGAATAAGACTAATCTACTCAGAACGAGAATCTCTGCAGAATTTTGTGTTTCTGATTTGGCCCTTACAACAGAGACATGTATGCACTAAATGTACATAAAATTTTAGAACTATATGCTTTGGAACACTTTTCCTCATGTTCCTGTTCTTTCTTATATCTTACTGTCCTCAATACTTATCAAACCAAGATACTAGTAATATACAGTTATACACTGCCCTTCCACTGAGAGAAAATATCAAGCCAAAGCCAAGAGTCAAACAAGATTCTAAATGCTTCAAAGATATGAACAACTGGTATTAGAAACTATTGCAGAAGGCTAACTGTAAACATTATATGAACCTGAACTAAATTAAGGGAAAAAAATATAGTGATTTTGCTAATATAAACTTGAAAAAGAATTGCAAAAGGATTACCAAGGACTTCCAGACGTTTCATTTGTTCTTCTCTCCATTTACGGATACTCTCTGGTTCTGACTGTAATCGATCCACTTGTGAAATAGCTGCATAACTATCAGTTGGACCATTACTCTCCTTTACAACAACAACAACAACAAAAAACCAAGTGTTTTATATTATTATAAAGTATGTCAATGCAATCAGTTCACATTTAAACTGCCGTGTCCTGCATGGTTTACTGCTGACATTTAAGATAATACAAAGTGCATGCAATAATGCTCACGACAGGTCACTGATAGAAGCAGACAAGGGCTCTTATTTTAGTATAAACCATATTAAGAGAAATCTAAACAAAGTGGTTAATTCTAGAACAGAGCAGTCTAAGACATATCTGAGAAATAGGTAGGAGCTTTCTTTTAGTGACCCAAATTTGTACAAGTTATTAATAACCAATTAGATAAAAATATCTGAGTAGCCAGAAAGCCCTTAAGATGACTGATCAATGTTGAGAAAAACACACGGGTACATTTGAGTTAAATTGTAAGAAGCCAGATAATGAATAAATGTAATTTAGAAGACACATTTACGAATTCTTCTAAGTACCACATTAAAGAACTGTCAAGTATTGGACAAGAATATTGGAAAACGGTGAAAGCATTCAATAAGCACCATCTAATTCAGGTGATTTTAGAACATTTCAGACTTAAATCGTGTCATATACATAACCTGTCTTCTAAATAAGTAAATAAATGTATCGCAAGGTGATAGCTTTAGAGTGAGAAAGGACCTTAGAAGTCACAGAACAGTTGGCAGGCTCTTGACAGCCATCTAGTCCAACCCAGCACAAAATGTATCATTACCAACAAGTGGTCATCCAGCCTCTATTTAAAGACCTCAAAGGACATGGAATCCGCCACCTCCTGATGAAGCCCATTCTACTTCTGGGCAGCTCTAATTACTAGGAAGTTTTTCCTAAAATCTAGCTTAAATTTGCTTTTCTTCATCTTTAACTAATTTAGATTCCTGTAGTTCTGCCTTCTGGGCCCAAAGAGAATTTAATCTCTAATCCCTCTTCCACATGAGGGCCCTTCAAATACTTGAAAACTGCTCTCATTTCCCTGAGTCTTCTCTTTCAGATAAACATACTAGGTTCCTTCAATCAATCACAATAGGTCGGCCTAGTCCAAGCCCCTCATTCTGCAGGTTCTGAGGGGTTAAGTGACTTGCCCAAGGTCACATGGATAGTAAGGAGCAGAGCCGAGATCCAAATCCAGGTCCTCTGACTCCGAGGCAAGGACTCTTTCTACTGTACCACACTGTCTGTCAAAGAGAGAAAAATACCTATCAATATAGACATACTTATTCCAAAGGAACAAGTATACCAGAAGACAAACTAGAACACAAGATAAAATGGCCCCAATAACGGACTGTTTCTTTTCTTTTATAGAATTCCGTGATGATGGAGGCTCTTTTAGTTAGTAGTGTATTTAAATAAAAGGTCAATGCTCCAGAAATTACAAATGGGCTCTTCCGGTTGTTACTACAGATCTCAGAGGATCTCAATGTCCTCAAATGCTCCACAACACAAACAGGTGGAAAGGCTGAAAACGATCATTAGTGTTACCAGGAAAATATAACCCAGACCCTTAAAAGCTCAGACTTTCAATCCAACATCGAGACAGATGTGGTCAGTCTGACTTCCACTGCACTGAGGCACTAGAGCAGAACACAGCATGCAGCTGTTTTCAATGTGACTGGCCTTTAAGAAGTCATGTTTCCACCAAAAAGGCAAAAGCTTCATGGATGTAATAAATTAAAGAAATTTATTCTAATATAAGCAGTAAACAGTTTTTAAAATAGGTTCACAGAACTCTTAAGAAAGAAGATAACACAGGAGCAGCCAGGTAGCATAGCGAGTAAGAGCACCAGCTCCACTGTCGGGATGACCTGGGGTTCAAATTTGGGCTCAGATACTTAGCACCACACCCAGAAATAACTGGCCGTGTAACCCTGCGCAAGTCACTTAACCCTGATTGCTTTAAAAAAAAAAAAATAAGAAAGAAGGTAACACAGAACAAACGTAAATTAAAGAACAACTATAATTCCAAGAGCTGACAATATTTATGGAATAGGCTCAAATATAACACATTTTTCTAATGGGGATAGAGAGGGAAGGAGGGTTATTTCAGAACACTGTTTTCTCTTGGTTAAATAAAAACATACACTTCTACCATTTGCATCCCAAAATTATACTAATTCCTTTGCTACCTTACATTTGAATGTTATTACCAATTCAGTTTTTAAAGCTCAATTTGATGTTCTATGAAGATAGTTTCATCTGGGTATATTTAAAGGGCTCAACCTTCATTAGAAAAGGAAGAGACACAATACTATTGTCAAGATGTACACTTTCACTGCCCTCTTTGTGAGAAGTACAACAGGTTCTGTTTTGGGTTTTTTGGTCTTGTTCCAATTTATTGTTCTTAAAAGGAGGGTTCTGTTCCATTGAGTCTTCTCTGGCTTTACCACAAGCCTAACAACTGGAGAGCTCTCTGAGATGAAGGGACTAGTAATGCTCATTACATTTTGGATGTTTCTGGAGTAGAGCCTCAGCTGTATGCAACCAGTGAATCTTAAATTATTGTCTTGTGTAAATTTATGTATTACTACTAGTTACTGAAAAAGGGCAACCAAACAGATGGCAGTACCTATAAGATACACTTATTTAAGATAATGTGGTAAAGGTAAATAGATGGGGGGAGAAGTAAACAGAATTTCTTAGATTACTGAGATGACAAGGGAAAGAAAAAAATTTAGTTAAGCCAGCATATTTATCCCCTGCAAAAATACTGGGTACTTAATTGTCTTAAGCAATAATTTTTTTTTTCCATTAGGCTATATATTCTTCCCTAGAATTTCTGAATAGAAAGGAAATGTGAGATCTAGTCCCAGCCTTCTCAATCTATAGACAAAATAATTAAGGACCACTAGAAATTATGACTTATCTAAAACCAACAAAGTTAATTAGTGGCAGATCCAGGACCAGAACCCCAAGTCTCAATCCCACATCCTTTCCCCTTTATAAGTACTTGTAAATCTTAAAATGCTGTTATATGTAACCTATCATTACCACAACTTGCTCTCAAAATCTCTCCATTGTTAATGTGCTATTACTCCTATGCAAATCAAAAAAGCAAAGTTCACAAAAGAAATAGAGCACACTAAGCTTCTAATGAAATACATTTAAGGACATTTTAACTTTGTTACCTGGTAGTATTCTCCATTCATCACTCCATCAATAGCATCTGTAAGAGACAGGATTGTAGTCAACATTAGCTGATCACACATGGAGTCCTAAGGAATAAATGAATTCAGTTTATAACGAAAAATGAGATAGTATAGTAAAAGGTTCATGGAATTATCAAATGTTATGGAAGGGGAAATGAATTATGAAAAAATAACATGTTTGTATTTTTAATCAAAGAAATCCAGAAGCACCTAAATAAGAAATGCTATACTGAAACTTCCAAACTCAACAACACATTGCTTCTACATAGCCATGGTATTTAGGAAGTGAGGAGAGGGAGAGGGAAAGAAAACAAAAGATACCAGCCCTGTTGTTCCATCAAGTGCAAAAATAAACCTAGTCTCTAAACCGACAGTCTCCTTCCCTTCAATTCATCTTTCATACCACATTAGAAGGTTTATGTACCAATCTATCATGCCATGTAGACTCCCCTCCTCAGGTCTAAATACTCCAGACCCTCTTTACCATCTTTTATCTTTTCCACCTTACTCCTTCTTAGGGACTCCATTATCCAAAATGGACTCACTATACCTCTTGTACTTCAGAGCACTTTTGTTTCTTTGTTCACCTTTACTCTAGTTATAGAACATATAGACCAATTCCAGCTGCCCAGTTTGCATCCTTTTTCCACCTTGGAAAATCTAACCCAACCTTCAAGGTTCAAGCTCCAATGCTGCCATCTCCACATAGCTTTCTGTGATGCTCTCTCTTATCCCAGGAAAAAGCAATCTTTCCTGCCTCTGATCTTCAAAAACCCTCTGTAACCCTAATGTTCTTATTCTATTTTGCAGAATACAGACATTTACTCTAGTTATTAGTATATTTTCCATTTTAAAATTAAACACAGGCATTCCAGTTAAGTTGGTACCAGGTAGGGTCACAGAGGATCTTAATTTTCCCATATGCCACAACAACAAATATCTAAAAAGGGTAGCAGACAAAGCAATCAAGAAAACTCAAGAAAAATAGAAGCATCACTCCAAAAATATAAAACCCGAAGTCTGTAGAACTAGGGAAAAGAGTTAATAACACAGAGAGCAAAAGGCCTGTCCTACAGCTGGGAGATGCTCATGCTACACGAGGGTTAGAAACCAATAACGAGCTCTGGTAACTGGGGCTGAAACCCTGATGTCTTTGAACAGAATTGGGAGACAGAAAAAACCTTGTTAGGTCACTGTGTGGGGAAGGAGACAAAAGCATCAACTGAATTCTTCTCTGAGCACAGGGGTGGCATACCCTCCCACCCCTCCAGTAATTTCCAATATCCAATACATAGCTGAGATGGAACCAGCTCCCAACTGGTGATTGTACAAGGACAAAGATACAAGTATAGAATAAGATTAGCAAGCACACTAGATCTCTAGGAGAACTGAGACAGAAATGAGGGACTGAAATAGGGATTAGGGTTTACTAGCTACTCTATTGAGATCAAGAATGACATCTAGCCTACATAGAAAAGAGAACCAAATAAGATCTACCCAAATAAACCAAAAATGCCAGAGAGACTAAAGTTTGGCTCTGGAACAAAGTCTCAAAGCAGGTAGTGAGGCTAGAAATAGAAATTCATAAAGAGAATACTTCCACATCAACTATGGAGAGAGGCTCAGAGAAAATATGTGGCTTGGTCAAAAGCACTCTAAAAATACTTGGAAATATCGAAGAGATTAAAGAATAAAAATGGAACTGAAATAAGAACTGTGAAAGAAAAAAGTTGGAAGGAGAACAGGTTAGAATAAAAGGTGAAAAACTTTATCTAAGTAGTGAATTCCATGAAAAAAAAAGTAGCAAAGTATCTATTAAACCTAAGAATACCAGGACTCTGTGAAAACCATATTAAAACAAAAACAACCCCCTGGATACTGCATTTCAAGAAATTATAGTTATTTTTGCTTTTAGGAGGGGGGAAGGCAGGGCAATTGAGGTTAAGTGACTTGCCCAAGGTCACATGGCCAGTAAGTATTAAGTGTCTGAGATCGGATTTGAACTCAGGTCCTCCTGACTCCAGGGCCAGTGCTCTATTCACTGTGCCACCTAGCTGCCCGTATTTCAAGAAATTATAAAACAAAACTTTAATGATCTCTTCAAACCAGAGGGCAAAGTGAAAAGCAGTCAGACTTATAATTTAAGAAAATCACTTTGGCAGAGAGAAAATGGATCATAGAGGTGAGATACTTGAGGAAACAGAAAGAAATCCCAAACTGTTTCAAAATACCCAGGAAAGCCAAAATCAAGAGTATTCAAGTAAAAACTAAGAAATAAGCTTCTGTGAGGAACTAGAAAACAAGAGTTGAAGTACCAAGCAACCAAAATCATGTAACACAGAGAGATAAAAGGACTCATGCACAAAAGTATTTCTTTATGGCAGCAATCTTTATTACACCAAAGAACTAGAAACACAGTGAATTTCCATCAAGTGGAGAATGGCTGAACAAACTGTGAAGTAATGGAGTACTACTGTGCTATAAGAAATAGTGAAAAGGACAGATTCAGAGAAACCTCAATGGACTTCTATGGATGTATGCAGAGATAACAGGATAAGAACGATTTCATCATCCAGTCAGTTAATAACCATTTACTATGTGCCAAAAGCTGTAGAAAAAAAGAAAGGCAAAAACACAGTCCCTGACTTCAAGAAGGTCTAAAGCAGGACACAACATGCAAATACCAGATTAAAAGAAGGGAACCGGGGGTGGGGTGCCAATACGGAGAGTGAGGCCTCCTGTAGAGAACAGTTTAAGCTATCCTTAAGGAGCCCAGGGAATCCAGGAGGCATAGGTGCAATGGGGGACAGTCAGGTAATGGAGTATCATATTCGAAAAACAACAGGTAGGATAGCATACCTAGATCAAAACATGTAAAGAAGAGTAAGGAACATGAAGACTGGCAAGGTGGGAAGGGATACAGACTGTAAAACACTTTAAATGTCAAGCAGAACATTTTATATTTGAACTTAATAACAGGGAACAACTAAATTTATTAAATTGGAGGAGGAAGGGGAGTAATTTGGTGGGGAGAGGTCAGACTTGTACTTTAAGAAAATCACTTTGGGGGTGGCTAGGTGGAGCAGTGAACGGAGCACCGGCCCTGGAGTCAGGAGGACCCGAGTTCAAATCCAGCCTCAGACAGTTGACACACTTACTAGCTATGTGACCTTGGGCAAGTCACTTAACCCCAATTGCCCTCCAAAAAAAGCAATAATAATAATAATAATAAAGAAAAAAAGAAAATCACTTTGGCAGATAAGTGGAGGATAGAAGGGAGAGATCACAAAACCTGAAACAGGGAAACCAATCAGAAGACTACTGGAATATGGGCTTGTCCCAGAGTAATGGCTGTTTAAGTGGAAAGGAGATGTATATTAAGGTTCTAAAGGTAGAAACAACTTTAATCGGACAAGACTGGATATGGGGGATGAGTGTAAATAAGGAGTTAAGGATGACACTGAAGTTGCTAGCTTGGATGACTGGGAGAAGGGTGATACACTCCACAGGGGTCTGGCAATTAGGAGGTCATTGATAATTTTGGAGAGAACATTTTTGTTTGACTGACATTAGACAGCAGAAAGTTTAGAATCTAGTGGGAAAAGTCCAAGTGGAAGCACCTATTATAGATGGCTTTCTCAAAAAGGTTAGTTAAAATAAGGAAATGTTTGGCACGACCTCGGGTATAATCAAAATTAAAATGCTTGCCTTCTCAAGGAAGGGGGAGGGCAGCAGGGAGGAAGAGAATCTGGAACTCAAAATTTTAAAAGATGATTGTTAAATTATTTTACATGTAATTGGGAAATATCTAACAAAATAAATTTAAAAAATTTTTAAAGCATAGCCAAGAGGAGGATGAGGGGTGGGAACAGAAGGTTTGAGGAGGCTCATTTACAGGCAGCAGGAAAAGGAGCCAGGAGATAGGATGACTAAAGATTTGGGAAACAGTGGGGATGATAGAGAGGACAATCTGCTGAGGGAAAAAGAGGGGAAATGATCAAAGATGCAAGTGTCGGGTTGGTCTTGGTGAGAAGAGCCATCTTATCATCTGAGACAAGAGTGAAGGGAAGTCAGGGAAGATGTCTGAGCGATATGATAATAGCTAACATTTATATAGTACTTACTATATCTCTGTCACTGTACTGAGGGCTTTACAATTATTATTTCATTTAATCCTCTAACACCAGGGTGTCTTAAGCTTTTTTCCACTCAAGCTCCCTTCAGCACTTCTTAAACTGTGGGTCACAACCACAACTGAGTCTAAACAACTCCCAGGTAGGTGCTATTATTATCACCCCCATTTTACAGATGAGGAAACTGAGGCAATAAGAGGTTAAGTGATTTGACCAGCTAATTAGTGTCTGAGACTTGATTTGAACTCAAGTCATCCTGAATATAGGCTCAGAACTCTGGCCATTGTGCCACCACCTTGTTGGGATGAAGGGGAAAGCAGAAGTAGGAGCTCTGGGTGAACATTCTCAATTTTTTTAGTGAAGAATACAGACGTGCAATTTATATTGCACTCTAAAATAAGAAATGTGAAAGCCTTTAAAACCATAAATCATTTTTCTCCCATCTTCTTCTATACTCTATTACTCTCTTCCAATAATGGGATAAGTGAGGATAAGAACAATTTTATTATCCAGTCAGTTAATAAGCATTTTTGAATCATTTACTATATGTCAGGGACTGCACCAAAAGCTACATATAAAAATAAAGGCAAAAACATAGTCCCTTTCAAGATAACATTCTAAAATGGAACACAATACGCAAATGACTATGTACATATAAGATAAATGGAAGGTAATGGTGAGGGGGTGACGCTGGAGGAAGGACTTATTATAAGGAGTTCTTATTTCACTCAGACATCTTCCTCAACTACATCCTTCACTCTCATCTCAAACGATGAGATGGCCCTTCTTTTTGACAAAGTCAATCTGGAACCTGGGTCCTTGATCATTTCCCCTCTTTTTCCTCCAGCATACTGTCCCCTCTGTCATCTCCACTGTTGGTCTGATCTTTAAACTCTATCGGCTCCTTTCCTGCTGTCAACAAACATGTCCATATATTCTTTTCCTACCTCACCCTCCTCCCAATAATGTGAGAGGGCAATAGGGGAGATGCAGAATAAGAGAGATATTTTCAAACATGGACAATGTGTAGATTTATTTGCTTGACTATACAAACATACACAGATACGTGTGTGTGTTTTTTAAAGAGAGCCTTTGTCTTTTATTTTTTCAGCAGAGAAAGAGTTATAGGAGGCCAGTAATAGTGTCAAAAACACTTTCCAGGAGAGAGTAGAAGTTCAGAAGGAACCATAAGCAATCAGGGCAGTGTTAGAACTATCACCTTACATTTAATATATTCTCAAAAATATTCCAAGTTGTAGGTAATATTTATCACGGCAAAGAAATGTTCATGTCTGTAAAATTAATGACAAAATTTTAAAAATAAATATTAAGTACAAAGGAAACACATTACCTATTTCTTTTTGTATCATATGCACTCACAGTGGTATAAAACCACTCTTATTTCAAAGGTGGAAGTTTAGAGAATCAGGAAACTAGTCAGTATACGGGAAAAAGAAGGGAGAGAGACTGCTAAATGTTTTAATACTCTATGTTTGCTTTGTCAGACCTTCAAGTAGAATCACTGCTGTCACTAAATTTTATCTTCTTATCCTCCACTGGATGACCAGGATGTACAGACCACCAAGCTCTAAGGGTAATGTAATGAAACCACACACTTATCTGCTTTCCATGGAAAACTCACGTAAAAAACTGTGTAAAGTGTACTCAGATGAATAATAAAAGCTAGTTTGATAATTTACAAGGGAAGATAAACTTATCAGGTTCCTTTTTTGCAGTTCTAACTACAATATATACCAAAAAATGGAGGGCAAATAGAGCAATTTCTGTTACTAAATCTGGGAGCTTTCCTTAAGGATCACTGATTTAATATTTAAGAGATCATTGAAAAGCTGGGAAAAATCTCTGCCAAATGATGGAGTCAGATCACAAGGGGTTGAGAGGTATGGCAGGTAAATAAAATTATTCACAACACTATGAGATAGGGTACTGTACTGTCTCCAGTTTATAGAAGGGGAAACATTCAGAGAGGTGAGATGAATTGTTTATGGCCACATTGGTTTGCCTTCCCTGATGTATTTGCCTTTTCAGGCAAAGACTCTTGGTTTCCTTTAAAAAGACACTGTACAGGGGCAGGTAGGTGGCGCCGAGAGTTTGGTTCCAGCCTCAGACACTTAAAACACACACAAAATCTAGCCGTGTAACCTTGGGCAAGTTACTTAACCCCAACTGCCCTCCAAAAGGCAAAAAAAAAAAAAGACACTCTACATCTTATTCATTAATCTTGTCAGATCTTATCTTGAAATGATCCTCCACATAAGTCCCATTATGAGATAATGTTGTAGCAGGAGGTGAACCTGAGTCCTCAAAGGCTATATAAATAATGCTCAAATTGTGATAACCTCTACCAAGTGGGAAAGGCTGGGAGTACTCTGACAATGAATAAACTAGGTATGTGCTAGCCAACTACTATTAAAGAGTCTCACTGGCCACTATGTAATTAATTCTTTACTCTAGGTGACTCATAAGACAGACAGAAATACAAAATGGCCATCACGCACAATGAAGCCTCCACAGTTAAAGGCTGAATTATTAGAAAAAAGGCAGAGGAGGTGAAGATTCACACAATTCTTAGATGTTACACAAACACTAATTTTGCTGTTGATGATTTAAATATGAAGTCTTTCAAATGACTATCAAACCAATAAACATTTATTAAGCACCTACCATGTATAAGATATGTGCTAGGGACACTACAGATCCAAACAAAAGTTTAATAATCTAGAAGTTGCAATCTATTGAGAAGAATCAACACATGCAAAAAATAGGTAAAAACAAAAGAGATAGGACGTTTTGGTGAGCTAAAACCCTAGCAGCTGGGAGGTGGAGGGCAATTAGGATAAAGAAAGTGGTGCTTGAAGAAACTAGGGATACTAAGGGGCAGAGGTAAGCAGGAAGAACATTCCAGGCATGGCGTGCAGTACAAAAGGAGACTAAGTGCCAAGTATGAGAAACAGTAAGAAGGCCAGTATGATACAAAAAGGAGTAATGTACAAATCTGGAAAGGTAGACTGGGGTGAAGTTGTGAAGGATTCTAAATGTCAAGCAAAGGGGGGCTGATATTTAATCCTACATGTAGTAGGTGCCAATGGAATTTAATGAATAGAAAAATGCATTCAGGGGCGGCCAGGTAGCACAGCGAGTAAGAGTACTGGCTACAGTGTCGGGATGACCTGGATCAAATCCGGGCTCAGATACTCAGCACCACACCCAGAAATAACTGGCCGTGTAACCTTGAGCAAGTTACTTAACCACGACTGCTTTAAAAAAAAAATGCATTCAGAATTGACTTCAAGAAAGTCACTGTGGGGGCGGCGCTGGCTCTGGAGTCAGGAAGACCTGAGTTCAAATGCAACCTCAGACACTTAACACTTACTAGCTGCGTGACTTTGGGTAAGTCACCCCAACTGCCCTGCCTTCCCCCCTCCAAAAAGCAAAAATATTAATTTTTTAAAAAAATGGCTGTTTGAGTAGAAAGAATAGGACAGATATGAGATATTGTATAAGCATAAAGAACAAGACTTGGCAAAAGACTGGATATGTGGAGTAAACAGTGAAATTTGAAGATGACTACTAAGCTGTTATACTATTAGAAGAATTAACCAAGTCCATGTTGATACTCTCCTGATACCTTTGTGAAGTTAAGGAGCTCTTCACTTGGAGTCCACGAACTTGTTTCTCTCTTTGTAATTTTTATTTTCAGTTCTTAATGTTCTCCCTCTTGCTGGCCTCCCCCATGAGAAGGCAAAAATACAAGATATCCAATATAATGAAGTTATGGAAAACATTTCCACATTAGCCATGTTGTAAAAGGAAAAAGAAAAACACAAGAAAAATAAAGTGAAAGAATGTGATTCAATCTGCACTCAAAGAGTTCCTCAGCTCTTTCTCTGGAAGTGGACAGCATTTTTCACCACAAATCCTTTGGAATGGTCATGGATTGGTCATGAATTGATCAGAGTAGCCAAGGCTTTCACACTTATTTTTTTTACAATATTGTTATGACTGTGTACAATATCCTACTAGTTATGCTCACTTCACTTTGCATCAGCTCAGAGAAATCTTACCAGGTTTTTCTGAAACCATCCACTTAAACCACTTCTTCTAGCACAACAGAATTTCATCACAAACACAACTCCAACTGTCATTCTCCAGTTGATGGGCATCCCCTTAGTTTCCAATTCTTTGTCACCACAAGAAGAACTACTATAAATATTTTATAAATAAATCCTTTTCCTTTGATCTCTTTGGGATACAGAACCTACTAGCAATATTGTTGGGTCAAATGGTATGAACCATCTTAGAGCCCTCTGGCCACAGTTCTAAATTGTTCTCCAAAATTGTTGGACAAATTCACAGTTCCATTAACGTGGATCATGAATTTGTTTCTTTACTTTGGTATTTCAGTATAATTGGCTTAATTTGTAATTGTGTATTTTATTTTATGCATTTAAAAAGGGTTCCATAGGTTTTACCAGACTGCCATAGGGATCCACAACACATGTAAAAATTAAAAATATCTGCTATAAATGAATTTGGAAGGCAAAGTAGTAGACAAATGGAAGGATAGGTCAAAGGTTTTTGGAGAGGCAAATATCATTAATGGATTGTGTGTGTACTCAAAAGGGTAAGAAGAAACCCTATGGTTTAAAAAGTTCAAGGTCTCAAACTGCATCTGGGGCCACTATCAGTCTTCCTGACCTATCTTGCCACTGGACTCAGAATGATAAGAGGAGAAAGGAAGACTGATAACTTTGCACAACCCTTGCTTCACTTAAATCTAATTCACTTGTAAGTCATCACCCTCCTGATGTAACTGGTCCTCTTCAAGAAGAAAGGATGAAAAATAACAAAGGTTTTACATTTTAAAATTTTTTTTGAAGTATTCCTCTAGTTCTAGTCTTCTGGTTTTATCCATATTCTTTAAAATTATATAGATTATATCAACACTTGACCTTCATCTTTCTAAACTGAGTTCATCTATCTAGTAATCCATTTGAAAGCATGAAAATTATTACTAGAAAAAAGTTAGGTGATTTTTTGGGGGGAGGTTGAAGAAAGGACAACTGCATCACAAATCTTCAGCTCAAGACAAGAGCATTTCATTTTGATTCTTAGCAACTATTCAGAATTAAACTGGGTGATTTTGCCACCTCCTATAGGAAGAACCAACAGCAAACCAGAACAATTCTAAGAGGAATTGGGTCTATTTTGTTTAGTAAGTATTCTAGGAAAGCCTTTTCTGAGAATAGAAATTGTAAGAGATGCTCAGGAGAGGAAAAAAAAATTCAGTTTTGTGATACAGATTTATCTCTTATTATCACAAGCAAATTCACATTCTTAACTTATTGAAGAATAACTTTTTTAGGATCATCAACATACTGCTGAGAATATTAGAGCAAAGAATGAAACAGTGCTAGGAGTGCTCAGGCTTCAAAGGAACTTGAACTCTCTTAGGGCACCTCCACAACAGTTATTCTTGTGCTGCTCAACTTTCTCCCTTGATACAATTCAAACCAATTTCCTCTAGGTAGTTTTTTTTTTTTTTTGAAAAGGCAGAAAGTAGCAAAAGCCATCCTTCAAATACTTATTAAAAATCATTCTTCTGCATCTCTTTTCTTGACCATAGTAACTGGAAACTTGTTTTGTTGAAGCATCTCAATTCTGCATTCTTAAAAAAAAAAAATTCAAACTGGAAATCTGGTTCAGCTCTTATATTACAATCTAGATAACATAATAGTTAGCGCTTACTAGTCTAAGACACAACACTATACCAAACTTTCCACAGCACTCCAAACCACGCTGAACCATCTAGTAAATGAAAAATGTGCTCTATCCCACATACACAAAGGCCTAAAATCATACTTTGAGCCTTTACCAAGTAGGGAGGATGAACACATCTCCAGTACTGATCCATCAACATACTGTCACTTAGTCCCTCTTATAATCAGAGAACACATTTGGGAAAGCTTGTCAAGGTGGAGGTACTGTGGCTATGGAATAGATTATCCAGACCTCCCAGAAACAGCCTGGAACCTTGGCCTTAAAAGCACTGTGTTCTAACAATATACACTAATCACCAGATACCATGATACAAAATTCTTCATTGGTTAGCTCTGAGACTCAACAAACAATCAATAAACACAGTTAAAAGTTCTACAAGTGACAGACATCATTTCTTTTTACAACTACTTTGCCTTCACAATTTTCCTTCACTTGGGGTATTCCAAAGCACTGGATCAGGAGTCACAGGTTTGAATCTAAGCTCTGTTCTTTTTTTTTTTTTTTTAAAGCAATCGGGGTTAAGTAACTTGCTCAAGGTTACACGGCCAGTTATTTCTGGGTGTGGTGCTGAGTATCTGAGGCCGGGATTTGATCTAGGTCATCCCGACACTGGAGCCCGTGCTCTTACTCGCTGAGCCACCTGGCCACCCCTCAAGCTCTGTTCTTTACTGCTTTTACTGTCTGAGTCTCAGTTTCCTATACTGGAATGGCTGGTTTCTAAGGCCCCTTCTAGCACAATCATTCTAAGTGTCCTCTATTTTGAAAGGAGGCCTTCCTTCAAATCAAGGGCTTTAGTTCCCTTCTCTCAAAGGAGAAATTTCTCAATTCAATAATCTATATCTCCTCATCTTGGCACTTACTCTGCTAGTATAGTCTGCCTGTGGAGGATGGGAGGTAGCAGAGGGGTGCTGAGGGAGTCACGGGTCAGTGGGCATCAGTTAGTTCATGGGTTTTGGCAGGAGTTCTGTTTTTGTTTTTCTACTATTTTTGTTTCCTGGGTGTTCTATATCATGGAGACAGTGGAAGTTACTTTATCTTAGGACACAATTTCTGTTTTGGACAGGTTTCATCATGCTGCTTATGTGGGCCCCAGAAGTCACCAGCACTTCCTCCTTCCTCTTTAACCACCAGCAATCTCACTCTATCTTCCATTACTCAGCTCTAACTGCTGCTAACTGAAAAAATTTCAACAACCTCCTTTAATTCTGTTGACAACCCACTTTCTAAAACTAACTTCTTATAAGATAACATACCTTCTGGGGCGGCTAGGTGGCGCAGTGAGTAAAGCGCCAGCCCTGGAGTTGGGAGGACCCGAGTTTGGTTCTGGCCTGAGACACTTAACACCCACACAAAAATACTCTAGCCTGTAATCTTGGGCAAGTTACTTAACCTCAATTGCCCTCCAAAAGGCAAAAAAAAAAAAAAAAGATAATATACCTTCCCAGTCATTTCCTGCCTTTTTCCTTTTGGGAAAAGAAATAATCCTTATCTTATCTAGTTCTTCTGTTGTTCAGTCATTTTTCAGTTGTATAAAACTCTTCATGACCCCATTTGGGGTTTTCTTGGTAAAGGTACTGGAGCAATTTTCCATTTCCTTCTCCAGCTCATTTAACAGATTAGGAAACTGAGGCAAACAGTATTAAGTGACTTGCCCAAGGTCACATAGCTAGTAAGTGTCTGAGGCCAAATCTGAACTATGGAAGATGAGTTTTTTTGACACCAGGGCCAGCACTTTACCCACTTTGACACCTAGCTGCCCACCTACTTCTCCAATGAACACCAATTATGAATATTAATCAAGTTTCAGCACAGAACCCTTTGCTCCTCACAAAGCTTCTTTTTCCTTCAAAATCTGTCCAAGTAACAATTTCATCATCAAAGACACCAACCTGGCATGGGTTAACTTGTTTTTTTAAATAGCAATAATAATATTTCAATTTAATTGTTCTTTGTAATTCTCTATATATTATGCTCTTAGAAACATTACTGAGAAGAGGTCCATAAACTTCACCCAAAGGGTGAATAAAAAAATCCTGATTCCACATGAATCCTTTGAGTGTTCAACCAATCACCTACCCCCTAAAATTCACTGCACATTTATTTTGTATATATTTCTGTTATGTCTCCCCTGGTATAATTTAAGTTCCTCAAGGGCAAGGTTTGTTTCATTTTTGTCATCGAATCCCCACCCCCAAACTGATAACACAGAGAATACTTAATAATTTATCTTTCAGAGGAGTCATCATCCATTAACTTTTCAACCCATTGTAATCTGGATTCCAATTTCACCACTCACCTAAAAGCTAACTTTGCAACTACCCTCCAAAAATTAACAACGAACACTTAACTGCTAAATTTGATAGCCTCTTCTCAGTGCTCATCCTCCTTAAACCTTACTGCAGATTACAACAGTCAACTGGCCTCCTCTTTCAGCTTCCACTGCCCTCTCCTGAATCTCTGCTTACTCATCTAACTAATCCTTGGTACCCTCTGCTGAGTCATCACCTATATCCAGTCTTCTCAGCATGAATGCTTCCCAGGGCTTTGTCATGGATCTTCTGCTGTTTCTATATTCTGTCCCCTTGAAGTGTCATCAGCTTCTAACGGTTCAAACATAATTTCTGTGTGACTCCCAAATCTATATATCTAGCCTTGATATCCTGAATGCCTATCATGCATTGTTAATGAGTAACCTGCTAGATATTCAAAACAGAATTCTTAACTTCCCTATTTCTTTTGAAGGTAGCACCGTTCTCCCACTAGCCCAAGACTGAAACCTCAACCTCATCCTCAAGTGCTAAGGGCTCCTAAATCCCTCAGACAGTGAAGACGCTGCACTGGTTCCCTCCCTTCTACTAACACTGAGATACTCACCTTTAGCATTGGGGGAAATGTGAGGGAGGGGAAAAATGGAACTATGATGTCACTGGTATTGTAGGTAAAGGAACTTCCTTGAAAAGATGGTTGTTCTGGTCTCAGGGCCTGGGCTCTCTAATCAATCCTCCAGATAAGTTTTGCAAAGAAGCAGGTCTTTGATCACATTATTCCTCCTGCTCAAAATCATTCTGCTATTCCTAGCATCTAAGGTAAAACACAGAGTCTTCATTTTGCTATTTAAGGCCCTCTACAATCGTATTCTAACCTACTTTTCCAGTCTTGTTTCACACTTTTCTACTTAATGCACTTTATATTCCAAACTGACCTCCTGGCTCTTTCCTGAATTCAACATTCCACCTCCAGCCTCCATGAATTTTCACAGTCCCGTGTATGGGATGTATTTTCTACTCCTTTCTCTCAGAGGCTAATATTCCTTCAAAGTTCAACATAGGTGGGTCTCATTCAAATTACAGCACTTTCTATTGATTTACCTGCTTATAATTTTCAATCCCCAGTGGAAAGCAAGCTTCTCAACTGTCAGTGTTCACTTTTTAGCCCCAGTACTAGCAGACAGCCTTGTTATCTTAGAACATCACTCTGCTTCCCTGGCCCCCTTCTTCCATGGGTGAGTTCATCCTGGGGCTCCCCTTCTGGGAATGGACCCAGGCTGGTCATACTTCATTTCCCTCCTGGATTTCCTTCTGACTCTGAGGTCTTTGATATCATACCCAAACTCAGCTATTTTTCTCTTTCTCCTTCCTCCTTCCCTTTTGTGTTGTCTTCTCCCATTAGAATGTAAGAGAACAGCAACTGTCTTTTTGCTTATATTTGTATCCCCAGAGCTTAGAGGAGTGCTTGGCACACAGCAGATGCTTGATAAAATGTTTGTTGCACTGCCTTGCCCTATGCCTGGAGCTCTGTAGAGAAAGCAGAGACTGGATACAGGGGTTTCAATTAGACAGCTATCACAACAGTCCAAGTAAATGGGATGTAGAAATCAATGAGTGAAAAGAGAATGATGAAGAGGGGCCGAGGAGACAGAACAGATAGAACTTGATAACTGGAGGAGAGAAAGGGTAAGCAAAAAAAGCAAAGATGACTCACAGGTTGAAAACCTGGGTGTCAGGAATCCCCAACCCCCAAAACACTTACTTTTAGACTTTTCTAGAACTTCCCTATTGTAGTTATCTGAGTATAAGATACATAGAGGTAAAGACTAGAACTCATCTAAATTTTGTTATCACTACCATTGCAGTGCTTTTCATAAAGCAGACACTGAATGTTTATGGAACTGAATTGGGTTCTTTTGGAAAACTGCATTTTCCGAGATGCTGTTTGAAACTCAACCTTCCTGAACAATTCTTGTTCATACAATCTGCCAAGAAGACCTAACAAATGCTGGTGATAATCTTCCTAGTTCTTTTAACATCCTGGGTGCTAGCAGGCTACTCAAGCTCAACCATACAATATATTCTCCTGCCGAGGCTCTTCCCTTGCTCTCCACAAAAGGAACAGGTGTTCTTTCGATTTATCATTCAAAGAGTAGATATCGAAGTAGCGTCAAAAGCCTTTATTTCTTAGTCCTGGCTCCTCTAGTAACCAGCTGCATAACTTTGAGCAGGTCACAGCTTCTCTCATGAGGGAAAATAGACAAGATCCCCATTGTCCTTTCTAGCTCCATGAAACTCGGATTTCACGGCTCCAAAAGCATTAAATTTCCCCCTCCAACCCCTTAAATTCAACCTCATCTCTGTTACCCCCCAGTTCAGCCCAACCTATTTCTGTCATTTCCTGCTAAAAAAAAAAAAAATGCCACCTTCCTCAAAATGTTGTGGCCAGCTCACCAACAAATAACCCTTAGTTAGCAACAAGCAGGAACCTCCCTTCGGGCGAGTGCTATGCCAGGCTGGCAAGGCTTGCGCCCCTTCCTCCTCTGTTCTCCCGTACCAGCCTCGGCCCAGCCCCGGAGGGCGCTCCCCGATCGCTCGCCTCCCCTCCCCCGCCCGCCCCACAGCAGCACGGGGAAGCGGAAGGGGCGGAAAGCTCCGGCCAGGATGGCAGCCCCCTCCCGAGCTGAGCTCGCCGTCGTGCCCGGGGGCTCCGGGCGGGGCGGACGCGGCTCTTACCCGGGCCCCCGGGGGGCTCTCCTTGCAGGGAGGCGGGCACACTGCCGCTGTCGAGGATGCTGAAGCCCTCGTCGTTCTCGATGCCCGCGATCTCGCTCTCCTGCTGGGCTAGGAAGGCCGCGGCCGGATCTTCCTCGCTGCTGCCGCCGCTCGCCACCCCGTTACCCACCGCGGGACCCCCCGGGGCAGGGGCCGGAGCGGCGGCCGCACCAAATGGGTCTACCTCAGCCATGGCGCACGGGGCCGGAGAGAGCGGGCAGGGAGCAGGACCCAGGAAGGGAAGGCAGTCAGGGACGGAGGTCAGCGGCCACTGTGGTGCTGGTGGTGGTAGTGGGGGGCGAGGGGCGGAAGCGGAAACCCCGCCCCTATAAGGTGAAGGGAGTAGGGGGAGAAGGAGGGTCTGCCAATCGGCAGCCTCGTTGCTCCGAGCCGAGGCCCAATCGGCAGGGAAGCGGGGGCGGGCCCTGGGAAAACTCGTGACTCTAGGAGCCGAGGGTGGGGCTAGGGACGAGACCAATCAAAATAGTGAACCCTGAGTCGGGGAAGTCTCAGAAAGAGGCGGAAAGGGCTTGGCACGTGATTGTGAATTTTCCGGAGAAAGGTGGGGAGTTATTACTAGCCGGCACTGAAGGCTTTGAGTCAGTTTCGCTAACTCTGGTTGGGATTCAGGGCATCACTTTACTCTCTTCGTTTTTATGAGACTCCTCAGTTAGCCTCAGACAGACCAATTTTTCCCGGCATCTGTCACCTCGCCCTATAACTTTCCCTTCCACCACACCTTCCCAAAACAAAAACAACACATAGCATAACAATACAACACACAACACAATATAGCAATGGCCCACTGGCTCTCATTAGCAGACTA
Organism: Petaurus breviceps papuanus; assembly: GCF_028583685.1. NCBI lineage: Eukaryota > Metazoa > Chordata > Mammalia > Diprotodontia > Petauridae > Petaurus > Petaurus breviceps. The sequence continues at coordinate 61,066,430 of NW_027185764.1, read as the reverse complement.
TAAGGGAGCGCTGGATTTGGAGTGCGAGGACCCTAGTTCAAATGCTGCCTTTGACACTTAATCGCTAGAAGCAAAGTCAACTTAACTTCTCAACCTCCCTTGAGAAGTTAAGCCTTTAGAGATCCCTGTCAAGTCTAAATCGAATATCTTGTAATATGACGCAGAGGTTGATAGATTGATCTATTTGGACTACTTTGAATTATTTTCTGTGCTATTCAACATCTGAATTGTAAACAGGGGGGACGGAACTGTTCTAAATGCATGTAATTTGGGGGTTGGACGGACTTTGGTAGTCATTTAGTGCTGTCCCTAGTCAAAGCACAATTCCTTTTGTATGTGTGTGTGGGTGGGTGTAAAGTGTCTGAGGCGGAACCGAACTTGGGTCCTCCCTACTCCAGGGCCCGCACTTTTCTCGCTGTGCGACCTAGCCGCCCCTCAAAGCACAATTCTTAACCAGTCCAGCATCTTTATGATCACACTTTCCATTTTTACTCAGCTCTAATTGCTGAAAAGATCTTTTCATATGGAGTCTAAACCTGTCTTATTTGAGACTACAAGCTGCAATACTTTTCATATTTTTCTTTAATGATATTTTAACAAAATAGAAATGTAGATATTTTCAAATAATTTTGTTGAAAATTTGAAGTGTGTGTGTGTGTTTTAAATGGGGGAGCGGGGAGAGGTGGCAGCACAATGTAATGGGGAAAGAACTAGATTTGGAGTCAGTACCTGGCTTCAAATTCTAGCTCTGTTTCTTCTAGGGATGTGAACTTGGGCCAAGTACTTAACATCCCTAAACCTCAGTTTCCTAACCTGGAAAATAAGGAATGTGGATAACATAATGTCTAAGGTCTCTTCCTATTCTACCATCTTCTTCATACTGAGTAATGTAAGAAATTTGAAATGTTAGCTTATGCAGCTAAAATATTAGGTTATATAGCTAATTCAACCTCCTTTATCTTCCTGTTTACTTACAGATTCACAGAAAATGATGAAGTTTCCTGATTTCTCAGTTCTCATTTTGCTAACTTAGAAGAAATTAGTTAAAAGGAAGAGAACATATTTTCTACAACTGCAAAAGAAGCTACTGTGGTTAAAAGCTAGATTATTGTTGATACTTTATTTTTCTGTGTACTTCCCCCTCCCTCCATCCCCACTCAGCTCAATGAATTGGATATAGTTGCTTTAAAAATGTGCATTGAATGATTGATTTAATGACAACAGGCACTTTGAGTAGCCTTATTTTGTTTAAAAATTGTTTCAGTCATAGGGTCACCAAGGCATAGGGTATTGAAGACCATCCTGGGAGTCAGTAAAAATTGTGTTTTGGGGTTGTTGTTTTTTTTTTGGTGGGGGGAGACAAAGAGAATTAAGTGACTTTCCCAGGGCCTCATAGCTAGTAAGTGTCGGAAGCCACATTTGAACTCAAGTCCTTGTGACTCCAGGGTCCGTGCTCTATCCACTGCAAGGCCTAGCAGCTCAAGACTTGGTTTTAAGTCCTGTTGATTATACATATTATCTATGTGATGCTGGGCCATCCTTTAAAACTATAATTTGCAGAAGAGTTGCTATCCGTATCTGGTGGAAGAAGTTTCTACACTAAGTATTTGCTATCCTAATGAAACCACAAGTTCCTAAAAGACCATAGAATTAAAAACTGCTAGAGGTAGAAAAGTCGATTTTTAATATGTATTTTTTAAATTAAATTTTATGGTTTTTTTTTAGTTTACATCATTCATTTCCACAAGATTTTGAGTTACAAATTTTCTCCCTGTCTTTCCCCTACCCACCATCCCAAAACAGCATTCCCACTGTATACCCCCTCCCTCAATCTGCTCTCTCCTCCATTCCCCCTCCAACTTTCCAGTAGGGCAAGATGGATCTCTATACCCCAGTGACTGTATGTCTTATTTCCTAGTTTCATGGAAAAAAAATAATAATATATTTCTTTTAAACATTTGATTTTAAAACTTTGAATTCCAGATTCTTTCCCTTCCTCTCTTGTCACCCTCCCTTAGTGGGAAGATAAGCAATTCAATATAGATTGTACATGTGTAGCTATGCCAAACATTTCCATAGTGGATATATTGTGAAAGACTGACTATATTTCTCTCTACCCTATCCTGCCCCCCACATGTTCTATACTCTACTTTGACCCTGTTCCTTATCAAGTGTGTGCTTTTAACTTCCATCCCCCCAACCTGCCCTGCCTTCTATCATCACCCCCTCTCATCCCTTTCCCCCCTACTCTCCTGTAGGGTGAATACGCTATTTAGTGTGTATGTCATTCCCTCCCTAAGCCAAATTCAATGAGAGTAAGGTTGACTCATTACTTTTCCCCCTTCTGTTCTTCCCCTCCATTGTAACAGTTTTCCCTTGCCGCTTTTTTTTTTTTGGAGGGCAATTGGGGTTGTGACTTGCCCAAGGTCACATGACTAGTTTTTGTGTTAAGTGTCTGAGGCCGGATTTGAACTTAGGTCCTCCTGACTCCAGGGCTGGTGCTCTATTCACTGCACCACCTAGCTGCTCCTCCCTTGCCTCTTTTATATGAGATAATTTACCCCATTCTGTCTCTCCCCATCTCTTCTCATTATATTCCTCTCTCACCTCTCAATTTCACTTTTTAAGTATCATCCCTTTCTATTCAATTGGTCCTGTTCCCTCTGTCTATGTATACCTGTACACATATATACACACACTCACATATGTATTCATATGCCCATATACCCTCCTATATAGATATATATGTATGTATACATATATACATTTATATTCCCTTCAACTATTCTCATACTGAGAAAAGTTTAATAAGTTAGAATGATCATTTTTCCATGTAGGAATGTAAATAGTTCAACTTTGATAAGTTCCTTATGATTTCTTTTCCCTTTTTCCCTTCTCATGCTTCTCTTGCTTCTTGTAACTGAATGTCAAATTTTCTATTCAACTCTGGTTTTTTCATCAAGAATGCTTGAAAGTTGGGGCGGCCAGGTAGCACAGCAAGTAAGAGCACTGGCTCCAGTGTTGAGAAGACCTGGAGATCGAATCCCGGGCTCAGACACTTAGCACCCACCCAGAAACACCTGGCCGTGTAACCTTGAGCAAGTTACTTAACCCCAATTGCTTAAAAAAAAAAAAAAAGAATGCTTGAAAGTTCTTTATTTCATTGAATGATCATATTTTCCCCTGAAACATGATGCTCAGTTTTGCTGGGTGGGTGATTCTTGGTTTTAAACCCAGCTCCTTTGACCTCTGGAATAAAATATTCCAAGCCCTTCGATCCCTCAATGTAGAAGCTGCCACATCCTGTGTTATCCTGATTGTGTTTCCACAATATTCAAATGGTTTCTTCTTGGCTACTTATAATATTTTCTCCTTGATCTGGGAACTCAGGAACCTGGCTATGATATTCCTAGGAGTTTTCTTTTTGGGATCTTTCTCAAGAGGTGATCAGTGGATTCTTTCAACCTCTATTTTGCCCTCTGGTTCTAAAACATCAGGGCAATTTTGCTTGAGAATTTCTTGATGGATGATTTCTGGGTTCTCTTTTTGATAATGGCTTTCAGGTACTTTAATAATTTTTAAATTATCTCTCCTGGATCTATTTTCCAGGTCAGTGGTTTTTCCAATGAGATATTTCACATTGCTGTCTAGTTTTTTATTTGTTTGAATCTGTTTTTATCTTGATTTCTCATAAAGTCACTAGCTTCCATTTGCTCCAATCTAATTATGAAGGAATTATTCTCCTCAATGAGCTTTTGAGATTCTTTTTCCATCTGGCAAATTCAGCTTTTTAAGGCAATCTTCTCCTCACTGGCTTTTTCAGCCTCTTTTGCCATTTGAGTTGGTCTATGTTTTAAGGTGTTATTTTCTTCAATCAGTTTGTTGACTCTCTTTTCAAGATTTTCTTGCATCATTCTCATTTCTCTTCCCAATTTTTCCTCCACTTCTCTTATTTAGTTTTCAAAATTCTTCTTAAGCTCGTCTATGGCCTGTAACCAGCTCATATTTCTCTTGGAAGCTTTTGGTGCAGGAGTTCTGACTTCATTGTCTTCCTCCTGTTCCATGCTTTGATCCTTTTTGTTCCCAAAATAAGAATCTAAAGTCTGATTGCTGTGCTTGTTTTGCTTCCTTTTTTTCCTCATGTTGCCGCTCAATTATTTGACTTTTGAGCTTTTTGTCAGAGTAGAACTCTGCTTCCAGAGAGGAGAGCTTTGTCCCAAATTGCTGGGGTTTTCTCAGCTGCCGGAGGTATTAGTTGGGTGCTCTCTCAGAAGCCTCCACTGGCTCTGGCACCTGGTCACCCACCCCAGGACCTCTACTCTAGACAGTAATCCAGATCCAAGCAGGTTAAAGCAAGAGCGATTACCCTCAGAATGGTTTCTTGCTTCTCCTACAATTTACAGGCCAGGAGGTCTGAAGCAGCCATGCTGTGGTGGCTGCCATGCCTCTGCCACTTCTCCCTCTAGGGGCAGAGGCCAGACCACACTCCTGGCCCCCCTGTTCCCACAAAGTCCACACTGACCTCTCACTTTGTCTTTGGCATTTATGGGTTGATAATTCTGGAAACTGCCACAGCTGTTGGTGATCCACTCTCCAGAAGTCCCTCCAGCCATGGTGGTTGGGCCACCCTGAGGCTAAAACCACTGGGCTCAAGCAGGGCTGGGCTCTGCTCCCAGCATGCTGCAATGGACCCTTCCTGCTGGCCTGCCGGGCTGTCTTCAGTAGGAGGTTTGTTTCTCTCTGTCACTTTGTGGGTTCTGTAGCTCTAAAGTTTGTTTAGAGTTATTTTTATAGATATTTGAGGTGGTTATGGAAGGGGCATATGGAATTTTCCTGCTTCTATGCCGCCATCTTGGCTCTACCCCCTAGAAAGGTCTTTAGTGATCATCTAGTCCAATTAGTTCTCAAGTTTTTTGATTATGAGGATGCTTTTAACTTAAAAAAAAAAATCTAGGGACCAAATTAAATCTGCTGACAGCAGCTGAAAATTTTCAGTGTGAGTGCTTAGATTTGTCAGCAAAGACTTCTCCAAGTGAATAATTACTTGGTTATTCACTGTCTGCAGTAAAAAGAGGGGAAAGGACAAAGCTCACATATGACTTACATGTCTAAAAAAGATTTATTAAAGGATATTCTTTACAGCTGACTGGAGTCTGGATTGGTATGCTATGGCCCTCCAAATATGCATCCAGATTGGGGAGCTGGTATGGAAGCCCCAAGATGGCTTCCCAGCTTTCCTTTTTCTATATAAGAAAAGTCAATCAATTGGGAGGTACATACTTGTAATCCGACTTCCAGAGAACATAAGGCTTGTATGAGGGTGAGGCTGGTGGATAACTTGAACACAAGAATTCTGAACTGCAATGGACTAAATCCATTAAGTGTCCACACCAACTCTGGCATCAATATGCTAGGCCCCCCCACCCCAAGGACAAATTGCCTAACAAGGGGTCCTACCCAGATCAGAAATGGAATAAATCAGCAGTGGGATCAGACCCTGTGGTTACTGCACTTCCTGCCTGATCAAGATAGGGAGACCCAGTCTCTTCTTTTTTTTTGAGAGGGAAAGGCAGGGCTATTGGGGTTAAGTGACTTGCCCAAGATCACATGACTAGTAAGTGTTAAGTGTTTTAAGCCTGATTTGAACTCAGGTCCTCCTGACTCCAGGGCCAGTGCTCTATTCACCTAGCCACCTTGGTAGACCCAGTCTCCAAAAAAATTAAAAAAAAAATCCATGTATGATGTGTTGTAGATGCTGCTCTCTTTTTTTTTTTTTGAGGAGTTGGGGTGAGAGGTGAGGAGTGTGGTGTTCCAGGATGATGACTGATGAGAGTCAAGATATTTTGTTAAATCCCATTTCTACATCTGTGTTTTGAGTTCCTTGAGCATAGTAATTAGTTGAGGGGAATGATCAATCAATCAACATTTAGAATATAGGATTAAAATGTCCCCTAATTTAATTCAAAATTCAGCTAAAAAGAGGGGATATGGAAGATCTCATCCATGATCCCAGTTGCTGTGAGGCTGTTTGGGAAGGTGGACATTTATTTATGAAGTATGTAATAGGAGCTGAAAGGGAGGGAGACTGCAGCTGTTTTAGGGGTGAAAGTAAAAGAAAGTGAAAACAATTACAACTACATGGGCTTACAGGACAGTAGCCTGTTAATTATATGGGCCTGAGTCTTTTCCCACTGAATTACCTTTAAATCACATGGTAAATTCCAGGAGAATGTACTTGGGTTGTTTCCAGCAAGGATCAAAGGCCTCCAATGGAGGTGCTTATAACTATTTTCCTTTGTGATTCTACACATGAATACTGACTCAGATTTTACTGAGGAAAAGAATAAACTTCCCATACCCAGAAATCCTAACAGGGTAAAAGGTCTCAATCGTGAATATAAATATGGATGTGGATGTATATTCTATAACTAACCGTACTGGTTTGTGTTTACATTCGGCAAAGGCTAGATGACACTTGTAATTACAAAATTCTAAAAAGCAAACATGTCCTTACATAAAATAATAAGAAAGGATATAGAAGCCACAAAGCAGACATTATGAAATGAACTGTGGCATTTAGTTTAACAGTCTCTATAGCCCTCCACCTTTCCTAGTGTATTTTAGTTTCATGTGGTGGGCTTTTTGTTTGTTACTAGATTTAAAGTGGGTGCTATGGAAAAGGAGGAAAATCAATATAGGGCTTTTAGGGTCCTCTGAATCAGTTCACAGACTAAAGCTCTTCACTGTTTTCTTTACAAACCCTCCCCTCTTTTCTGTCTACAATGCAGCTGTTTGTGATTCAGTCATGTCTGACTCTTCGTGAACCCATTTGGGATTTTCTTGGCAAAGACCCCAGAATGGTTTGATATTTCCTTCTCCAGCCCATTTTACAGATGGGGAAACTTAAGACAGAGTTAAGTTGCTCAGATTCTACACCTGGTAAGTGTCTGAGGCTGAATTTGAATTTAGGCAGATGAGTCTTCCTGACTCCAGGCTTGGCACACTATTCAATGTGCCACCTAGCTGTCTACCATGCAGAGGTACCAAGAATTACCTAAGCATTAGGAAATGGTTGATTTTTACCGGAATTTTTTCACCACTCTAGGCCTATCACTGTATACTGAAGGAGGGATGGATGATGCTAATGATGCTAAAATTTATCCTAAAGTGGTTGAGTTTTTACAGCTGTGGGTAGGAGATGAATTCTTTTTTGTTTTTTTCATTTTTCAAATGCTTTATTAACTTCTGATTTACATCATTCATTTCCACCAGATTTTGAGTTACAAATTTTCTCCCCGTTTTTCCCCTACCCACTGCCCCAAAATAGCAGTCCCACAGGATATCCCCTCTGCCAATCTGCTCTCTCCCATATATTCTCCCATACCCTCTTCGACTTTTCCAGTAGGGCTTAGTGGATCTCTATGCCCCAGTGCCTGTATATCTTATTTCCCAATTACATGTAAAATAGTATTAATAATAGTATATATATATATATATATATATATATATATATATATTTAAACATTTGATTTTAAAACTTTAAATTCCAGATTCATTCCCTTCCTCCCTAGTCATCCACCCTTACTGGGAAGATAAGCAGTTCAGTATAGGTTGTACATGTGTAGCTAATGCAAAACATTGCTATAGTAGATATATTGTAAAAGACTGACTATATTGCCCTCCCTCCAATCCCACATCCCACTTGTTCTATTCTCTACTTTGATCCTGTCCCTTTTCAGAAGTGGGTGCTTCCAACTTCCCCCCCCAACCTGCCCTCCCTTCCATCATCCCCCCTCTCATCCCCTTCCCCCCTACTGTCCTGTAGGGTGAGATACCCTATTTAGTGTGTATGTCATTTTCTCCCCAAGCCACATTCAATGAGAATAAGGTTTTGCCTTCCGATTCTTCCCCTCCACTGTAACCATTTTCCCTTGCCTCTTCTATATGAGATAGTTCACCCCATTCTGTCTCTCCCCATCTCCTCTCATTATATTCCTCTCTCACCTCTTAATTTCACCTTTTAAGTATTATCCCTTCCTATTAAATTGTTCCTATGCCCTCTATCTATGTATACCTGTAAACATATATACATACATTCACATATGTATTCATATGCCCATATTCCCTCTGATACAGGCATATATATACATACATATGTACATATATATACATACATATATATACACATATATATTCCCTTCAACTATTTTCATATTGAGAAAAGTTTCATCAGTTACAACTACCGTTTTTCCATGTAGTAATGTTAATAGTTCAACTTTGATAAGTTCCTTATGATTTCTTTTCCCTGTTTACCTTCTCAAGCTTCTCTTGCTTCTTGTATCTAAATGTCAAATTTGCTATTCAACTCTGGTTTTTTCATCAAGAATGCTTGAAAGTCCTCTATTCCACTGAATGCCCATATGTTCCCCTGAAACATGATACTCAATTTTGCTGAGTAGGTGATTCTTGGTTTTAATCCCAGCTCCTTTGCCCTCTGGAATATCATATTCCAAGCCCTTCGATCCCTCAGTGTAGAAGCTGCCACATCCTGAGTTATCCTGACTGTGTTTCTACAATATTCAAATTGTTTCTTCCTGGCTGATTATAATATTCTCTCCTTGATCTGGGAATTCTGGAACCTGGGTATAATATTCCTAGGAGTTTTCTTTTTGGGATCTTTTTCAGGAGGTGATAGGTGGATTCTTGCAAGCTCTCTTTTGCCCTCTGGTTCTAAAACATCAGGGCAGTTTTCCTTGAGAATTTCTTGGAGGGTGATTTCTAGGTTCTTTTTTTGATCATGGCTTTCAGGTAGTCCAATAATTTTTAAATTATCTCTCCTGGATCTATTTTCCAGGTCAGTGGTTTTTCCAATGAGATATTTCACATTGCCTTCTATTCTTTCATTTATTTGGATGTGTTTAACAGCATCTTGATTGCTCATAAAGTCATTAGGTTCCATTTGTTCCAATCTAATTCTGAAGAAATGATTCTCCTCAGTGAGCTATTGAGATTCTTTTTCCATCTGGCAAATTCGGGTTTTTAAGCCATTCTTCTCCTCATTGCCTTTTTGAGCCTCTTTTGCCATTTGAGTTAGTCTATTTTTTAAGGTATGATTTTCCTCAGTCAGGCTGTTGATTCTCATTTCATAATTTTCTTGCATCGTTCTCATTTCTCTTCCCAATTTTGCCTCCACTTCTCTTATCTCCTTCTTAAGGTCTTCTATGGCCTGTAACCAGCTCGTATTTTCCTTTGAAGCTTTTGGTGCAAGAGTTCTGACTTCACTGTCTTCCTCCTGTTCCATGCTTTGATCCTTTTTGTCCCCCAAATAGGAATCTAATGTTGGATTGCTTTGCTTGGTTTGCTTCCTTTGCCTGGTCATTTTGCCACTCGTTTACTTGACTTTTGGGCTTTTTGCCACAGTAGGACTCTGCCACCAGATGGGGGAGCTTCTTTCCAAATGCTTGGGTTTTCTCAGCTGCCGGAGGTATTAGTTGGGTGCCCTCTCTGAAGCCTCCACATACTCTGGCAAGCTGGTCGCACATCCCAGGACCTCCATCCTAGACAGCAATCCAGATCCAAGCAGGTTAAAGCAAGAGCGATTACCCCTCAGACTGGTCCCTTGGTCCCCCTACAGTCCGCAGGCCAGGAGCTGAAGCTGCCACATGGTGGGGGCTGTGGCATAGCCCCTTAGTGGCTTCTTGCCCCAGGGGAAAAAGCCGACGTACTCCCAACTACTGGGTCCCAAAGTCCACACTGCACTGACCTCTCACTTTGTCCTTTGCATCCATGTGTTGATAATTCTGGACAGCCACAGCTGCTGGTAATCTTGAGTCCCTCCAGCCGGCAGCTGGTCAGGCCCACCCTGGGGCTAAAACCTCGGTGTGGGGCTGGTCTGGGCTCCCAGGGCGCTGTGCTGGCTGATTCCTGCCTGCCTGCTGGGCTGTCCTCAGTGGGAGGTGAGCTTCTCTGTGTCATTTTGTGGGTTCTGTAGTTCCAAAGTTTGTTCAGAGTCTCCTTTTATATGGATTGGAGGTGGTGAGAGCCAAAGCTGGGCGGCGGTCCTATTTCTACTCTGCCATCTTGACTCCCAGGAGATGAATTCTTAACCAGACATGGGATAGAAGTAATTACAAAAGAGGCAAGGAGTATGCTGAAGGCAACATAATCTCCAGTACAAAGGACCTGAAGACAGTGAGGTCTCAGTCCCCAACTGCTGGAGTACCAGCAGAGAATAAAGCCAGCTTCCAACAGAGGTGGAATTGTCTCTTAGTGAGGTGAAGGGGCTCAGGAGCCTGAAAGTGCTGGGACATAGAGAAGGGTCCTCCATAAGAGCTGACATTAGTCTGATAGCCAGTAACCTGCTGGAGCTGGAGTAGGAGATAAAGCCCTTTTAGGAGATTGGTGGAGAAGATGAAAACTAGTCCAAGCCCCCCCTGGAAACCCTCTGGGGGAAGGCAAAATCATGATCTCCAAGATATAGTTGTGCTCATCAGGGTTGCCACAGGAAACAAAGCTAGCATCTGGTGATTCCAGAAGGAGGAAATAATGATAGGGTCAAAGCCAGGATCAGTGCTGGGGTCAGCAGAAAGTGGAAGCAGAAACCAGAGACTAAAGCAAAGGGGGATGTTGCCTTGCCCTAGCTCTGAGCACAGCTCCCAGTCCTTTGCTAAGGCTGTGGAAGAGAGCAGGGAGGGGGAGCAGGAACCAGTTACCCCATCAAGACCTGGGGGTAGAGCAGTGGTAACAATATCTAGACTGCAGAGACAATGGGATCAAATCAACAGAATCTGACTGACTTGGGTAAAAAATCAAAGTCAGGAGCTGGGTCAGAGGCATGAGCAAACAGAAGCACCACCACCACAACCCCCCCCCCCAAAAAAGGATAAGAAAACAAGCCTAATACACTGATGAAATACTATGGCTTAAGAGAAGCCCAAGAAGTAAAATAGAATTCCAAAAAACGTACAGGTAGAAACTCAGAAAAAAGGAATAACTTGGCTACAAGGCCTCCATGAATAGAACGTAGAAATGAGGTAAGAGAATAAAAAAACACCCCCCAAAAAAACCAAAAAACAAAATTAGAGCTCTGGAGGAAAAAAAATAAAATGAAAATAAATGGCTTAGCCCTGGAAGTGGAAAATGTGAACCAAACCATGAACTCCCAGGGAAACAGAATAGAGCAAACAGAAACTCAGTGGAACTATGATACAAATACAATTAGGGGACAAAGTCAAAAGATTGAAAAATTGGAAGATCGTGTGAAGTATCTACTACATACATGTATAATGTATATGTATGTGTGTATATTATGTATGTACATGTGTGGGATAAAAGAGTTCAGAGTCTGAATCTGAGATCAGAAAAGGTCTTTATTCTTTCTCATGAGAAAGGGTCCTCTGCCCCTGTCGCTCAAATGGCATCTGCCAGGGAGAGAGAAAGAGGTAGGAGCAAGCCCATGGTTATATAACCTTCTAATGCAGAAACCCAACCCCCCAACTGGCCTTCACTCTCATTGGTAGGGAGGCTGGCCCATAACCTAAGGATAGGGAAACTTGTGGGTATCCGATGCAAGACCAGGAAAGCAGTTTTATCCTTATTTGGCATATCTTGTGCTGAGGTGGCACTGGGGAGGGTCTCCATTGCTCTAAGTCCCAGATTCTTGTAAGGTCAAGTGACCTCTAAACTTAGGCCTAGTGGATGCTGAAGCCACTCTAGATTTGATTTTTCAGAATGGGGAAACTTCATTGCAAATTATCCCCCACATACATATATACCACCAGACTCCCTAAAAACAATAATCAAACTAAAACTTGGATGCCATGTTTCAAGAAATCATAAAATAATACTACTCACATCTATTATAATCAGAAAGCAAAGTAAAAACAGATACCACTAGTCACCTCCTGAAAGAAACCTCTGAATCGAATAACATCTAGGAATTTCATGGCCCAAATCCAGAACCTCCAAGTGAAAGAAAAACTACCAGCAGTCCAAAATTTAAAAAAAAAATAGTAATTCAAGTACCAAAGAAACAAACCAGATTTACATAGGAAAAGAAATATTGGAATACAATATACCAAAAGGCAAAAGAAAAAAGGTTTACAACCAATAATAAACATTTTATAAACATTTTCCTAGAGGGAAAAAAATATTCATGATGAAAAGAGCAGAGCTGGGTAAAAACCTTTGAAACCAAAACACAGGAGATAAGAGTACTTTAGTGTGTCCACTCCGGGGGTACTGTATTTTCAAATCCCACTTGAGTTGTCAGGCTGGATCCCTAGAGGGTGACTGACTACTATTCATCTGAGTTCTAAGGGGAAACCGAGTTTCTACTGTCCCTCAGGAGCCCTCACTAATGTACTCCCTATTAACTCTAAGCCAATAATCTCGATTACCTTTTGTAAAAGATATTTCTAAGATAAACTAGAAAGAACAGTTGGTACAAAGCATCCCCCCTCTCCCAAAGCACTGGTGCGCTCCCCACCTTGCTCATGCCAGATCCTTGGGGAAAGCAGGATCAAACTTAACAAATGCGATGAAGAACATATTTAGAGAAAATCTATGGCCCTGGAAGTCCTTTCCTCCCTTTACGGAGTCCTTATGAATTTTCCTTAGATGCAGCTCTTCCCTGAGCTCCAAAGGTTAAGACCCTTGGGTGGACAATAAATAACTTTTCCCTCTGCTCTAAGCCACATGCTGTGTTTCCCTGAAGTTCCCTTTCCTTGGTATACCTCTCCACTCCCAGTGCAGACACTGCCATTTGCTAACATTGTTCCAGTGGGAAATACATAAAATAACTGACTAGACCTTCAGAAAATTTGACCCTTTGCATTTCACAAGATCCTAACCTTGTTAACTCTGTTCAAGTTACTCAGTTGCCTAAGGTCAGGAAATAATAAAAATACAATAGACGGTGGTTGGCCCCTAGTCACAGTTTACGGGGTAGGGGCAGTGAGACTGGACAGCCTTCCCAGAAGCTTATCTCATCCAAGACAGGAGGTAGAAGAAAAGGTGTGTAGCTTATTCTTTTGGAGGGAGGCATTCTAGTTGTCCTTGGTATTTCTCTGTTCCCAAATGAATGTCTTTTCTCTTACTGGTTGAGTTTCTTCAATAGAGTGGTCATTTGTGTGGGCAGTGGGAGGAGACTGAAAGAGAAACTTTGTTCTTCTCCCACTTCCCAAGAGCAGTACCCTCTGAATTTGGAATCTTTTGTGACTGGGCTAATCCATCTCTTGACTTGGCACATTGCTGAACTGACTTCTTGTTTTTATTCGTAGACAAGGAGGTGTGATTTGAACTTCTTAACCAATCACAAAGTACTTCCTAGATCTTGTCATCTGCCTTTCATCCAATAGCCCAAAGTCCTATGATTTTTTTTTTTAATTAAGGGCTTGTAGGCACATTGTATTAGGTTATAGGAAAGTTCCTTGATGCCTAGTTTACTAGGGCAATTGATCAGTAGGTAGATTGAAAAACAAAACAATATAGCTGATAGAGCACAGCAACTAGAGTCAGGAAAATCTTCTTTTAAACCGTATCTCAGATACTTGTGTGGTTTGTCCTTTGTTCTGAGAGGACCATGACATCAAGGAGGTGGTGACATGACTTGCAATTGACTTTGATTTGAGTGAGGGAGGGCTGAGCAAAGTTACCAGTCTCACTTTCTCCTCCAGAGCCATCTGGGTCCAGTAGCCAGATATCAGTCAGGATGACTGGAGATAGACCATGATGCAGTGGGAGACACTGGCCTTTTTAACAGAAGGCCTTTTCAAGTTCTCACTTTGGGTGGGGCAACACCCATTCAGTTAATGGGAGTCTTTAAGAAATGAATCAAGGAATGGCCCCTTTAATAAAAAAAAAAATATAAAAAAAAATCAAACTAGGAAGGGAAGACCCTCAGGGTTGCTGACCAAAAGAGAACATTTACTATTTACATCCACCCTGAGACAGGAGGGCCCAAAAATTAACCATTAAATGGTGCTTGGGCAGGAACATATTGTCCAATCCCTGGGATCCAGAGTGAATTGGGTTTAAGCCTTGGTCTTTGAGAAAGAAATCTAGCCAGTAAACTCCAAACTAACTAGGTAGCTTTTGGCCATCAAAAATTTCCCTTCCTTTAGGCAGAATACCCTTAGATAATGGGAGGAGAGGGGAAGGCAGAGGAGAGGAAAAGAGAGGAGATGTTTATTAGATGTTTAAGGGCAAATTTCTTAACCTCTCTGGGCCTGTTTCCTCATCTATAAAATGAGGGGGATAGATTTGAAGACTTCTCAAGTCCCTTCTACCTCTAAAGCTATGATCCTAAGATTCTGTGATTGGTTCTTAGATTTGGTAAGATCTTGACTAGTCTTCTGGCTTCTAGTTTCAAGAGAGAAGGCACATGGTTCCAGTTTGTCTTTGGGTCTCTGAAGGGAAAGAAAGACCTTGGGACAAAACTGACATATAGACAAGCTGACATGTTGACCATGTTGTTATTCCCAGCTTACTTTAGGAAACCTTCCTTTGTGTGAGATCTGAGACTTGCTTTCTTTTTGGTTGTTATCTCTCTCCCAATGAAAGAGCTCATTTATCTAGTACTATCTAATTCATTTTCATATATACACCTTTTCTGATGTGTTCTGCTATTGACTTGGATGAACGGGTTTATTTTCTATTTACTTCATGTCTTTATTGTGGAATTGACATTTGGAGTGAAAGGCGTCAAGCCTTGGATATATAGTTTAGGGCACTCCTTCATTAAGGGATAGTGATTAGTAGAGCAGCTTGAACCTAAAAGCTGTTTCCCTTATACCGTGTTTCCCCAATAATAAGACCTATCCCGAAAATAAGCCCTCCCCTTACTGTATAAGATTCCTCGAAAATAAGCCCTCCTCCAAAAATAAGCCCTATTGAGATTGCTACTGTAGTGAAGGTGATCCCCTGCGCTACATGCTGCATTACGGTACCCTCTGTATGCACTGTCCCCCCCCCGCTGTGACCCAAATGGGGTCAAGAAGAGGTAAACCCTACCGAAAAATGACTGAACATTATGAATAATGGGTGAAAAGAGACAAATGTCTTTTCAGAGAAATCTTACTGTTTTCAAGAATCACAGAGGGAATAAAAGACAAACATCACCAGAGAATGGTTTTATTTTGTTTTGTTGGTTTTAAGAGAGAAAGAATAGGGAGGGGGAGGAAGAAACAAAGAAGGAAAAGGAATTTACTTTTTCTGTACACCAGAAGAAAAATATACTACCATGGAGGAAAAGATGGGCTGGTTAGGGTGATATTATATATCGTCAACATCATTTTCATCTGAAGCAGGGAAAGGAAAGTTGAACATAATAAAGAATTCTGTAAAAATACCTTAAATTCAACAGGGAAGGAAATAAGGAGGACAGAGAGAGGGAGATTTAAGAGGAAGGGTACTGTTGGGCAAGGAATAGCTACAAGCTGAACAAATTTTAACTATTAAGGGTGGATCATAAAGGCAGAATTAAAAGGAGGCAAAAAAATTAAAAGTGCCAATGATTTGGGTCTGGGCTGGGTGAAACAAGTAAGGACAGAGGATTGGGAACTTCTCAACCACTTCAGCAATTACTAGTATTGATCAGATTCCTTCTCTTTCTCCTTTAAAAAAGGAGGAGAGAAGAGAGAGAAAAATATGAGGATATGAAGGAGGGGGAAGCAATTAATGGTAAACATGAATGAGTATCATAAAAAAGAGTCCAAAGATCTGTTGTTTACAAAAAACATATATGAAACATAAAGAATCAGAGTTAAAATGAGGGGCTGTAGCAGAATTTATTATACCTCAGCTAAACTGATGGCAATTGTGATTTCAGACAAGGCCACAGTAAATATAGATGTGTACATTATGTACATTATGCTTAAAAACACTATACCTAAGAAAATAATATCAATATAAATATATACACTGAATGACTATTTAAAAGAAAAGCTAATAAAATCATATAGAGAAATAGGCTGCAAAATTATAATTGTTGGGATCTTAGTTTGACCTTTTCATACTGACACAAAACTAACAAAAAATAAAAAAAGAAAGAAATTAAGGATCTGAATAGAATTTTAGGAAGGTAGATTTAATATATCTCTGGCAATTATTAAGTCAGAATTGAAAGAAATATACATATTTGTATATATATAAATATATATTTGTATATATATGTATACATACATATATACATATACAAACATATACATTCCGTTCATCCCTTGTATGGAACTTGTAATACCGTGTTTCCCCAATAATAAGACACTGTCTTATTTTTTTTTGGACAGAAAAACCCCAGAGGGCTTATTTTCAGGGGAGGGCTTATTTTAATGAACATTGACAGCAATTTTAATAAACAGGTAAATGTGAACAAAAAAAATGTACCTTTATTCAATAAGCAAATCACTGGGGAAGAACAGGATGACTCGCTCACTGCTGCAGCTCTGATTGGATGCAGCTCGGAGCGTGGCGTGCATTTCACGGTGGGGGGACGATGCATACAGAGGGTACTGTAATGCAGCATGTAGCGCAGGGGATCACCTTCACTACAGTAGCAATCTCAATAGGGCTTATTTTCGGAGGAGGGCTTATTTTCGAGGAATCTTACACAGTAAGGGGAGGGCTTATTTTCGGGATAGGTCTTATTATCGGGGAAACACGGTAGGCCAGTCCTGGATCAGACCAACCTGGTAGCTTGGTAAGAGACTGGAGCTAAATGAAAAATTGGTTAACAAAAAGAGGCTTTCTTAGCCACAGGATGGAAGGGATATAATCTTGATTCAGCTGAGCATAGCTTCCCTGCCTAAGTGTTTACCCATGATGAACCTAAATCAGAAACCTAAGGAGCATGCTATGGTCATCTTTGTACTACTTTTTGCGCTTTCCTTTATTTCCTCTTTTGATGAATACTTTCTCGTTTTTTTTTTAATATTGGCAATTTGTGTCTCCTTTTTAAAAATCAGATTAGCCAACAAATTATCTATTAGCTTTTTTCTTAAACAACCAGCACTTAGTTTTACTTATCAATTCAATGGGCTTTTTTCAATTTTACTCCTTTGAATAAATTCTTCTCTAGCCCATCATTTTAATAGCCTGTCAATCTTTAAAGCATGTTTCTTGTAAAGAATACAGTATTAGATTCTTTCTAAGCCATTCTGCAATCTTTCATTTTTTGTGGATTCATCTCTTTCACTTTCATATCTGTGACTCTTAATTGTGTAGTTGCCTCCATTGTATCCACTTGTACTTTTTCTTTTCTTCCATTATCTCCCCCTTCATAAAGAATGAGGAGATAAAGAATCTGATCAGCACTTGCAATCTATAGTTTGATTTATTTATTCCTACTCTACTCCTGTCCCTTCTTTCTTAACTAGCTCAAAACCCAATCTCTGGTTCTTTTCTTTCTCTCTTTTTAATCCTTCTTTTTAATGATCCTCCTTTTGAAGTTAAAGTTTCTTTTTCTTGTGACTCTCTTCTTTACCTCCTCACTTAAATTCTCTCCCTTCTCCCAGTCTCTGCTGTTTTCCTTGTTTCATTTAATGTACTTCTTTTTCTTAAAAAAATTTTAATTTTTAATATTTTAATATTTAATTCTTAATATTTTATTTTTTTAGTATTTTATTTTTCCCCCAGTTACATGTCAAGAAAATTTTTGTCATTCATTTTTTTTGAAGGGCAATTGGATTTAAGTAACTTGCCCAAGGTCACATGGCTAGGTTTTTTTGTTTGTGTGTGTTAAGTGTCTGAGACCAGATCGGAACTCAGGTCCTCCTGACTCCAGGGCCAGAACTCTACTCACTGTGCCACCTAGCCACCCCGTCATTCATTTTTATAAGATTTTGAGTTCCAATTTTTCTCACTCTCTTACCTCCCCTCTTCTGAAAATGGTAGGCAGTTTGATATAGTTTATACATGTGCTATCATGTAAAAAAATATTTCCACATTAGTCACAGTTGTGAAAGAAGAAAGATCAAAAAGAAAAAAAAACACAAGAAAGAATAAAGTAAGTGAAAAAATATTCTTCGATCTGCATTCAGAGTCCATCTGTTCTTTATCCAGTCATGGGTAGCATTTTCCTTGGTGAGTCCTTTGTACTTGTCTTGGGTCATTGTGTTGCTGAGGGGGGTTGAGTCATTCATAGTTGATTATCATACAATGTTGCTGATACTGTATACAATATCTTCCTGGTTCTGCTCATTTCACTTTGCCTCAATTTGTACAAGTCTTTCCAGGATTTTCTGAGATCTGTCTGATCATAATTTCTTATTGCACAATACTATTCCATTACATTCATATACCAGAATTTAATGTATTTTTGCATTGAACTCTGTGTATGGCATGTGTATTTAGCTTTCCTTTGTCTTGTTCAGATAAAAGTGAGGTTCCTGCAGTGCTTGATCACCACATCCCTTCCTTGCACCCTCTTTTTCTTATATACTCTACTTATCTTCAATAGCAATGTAAAGGTGGGGTTGATAGCATAAAATATTAAATCATACAATCCCACTTAAAGCAAGTAAGGAGATACATAAACTCAGAATAAGTCTTAGTCAACCTTAATGATGAGATTTAGTTTTAGTCAATCTATCTTAATTTACCTTCATGATGAGATTTAGTTTTAGTCAATCTATCATAAGCTTTACACTAACTGCAAAAAAAAAAAATGCCTGGGACAGCAATGACTGATGAATATGTCTGCACTGGTTGCCAAGGACAAGCTGGATACACATTCACAACACAACAAAAAGCCAATCAAAAAAGGTATGCTATATTTAAGAGGAACTTCTTGTTCACTCCATAAATAGGAAAAAAGGACTCCCAGCAGTCAAGAACTAGACACATGCCTTTGCCATGTGTGCTCTCATCTTGAGCACTCTTTCCTTTGGACCAGGAGTGGAGAACCTGTGGCCTTAAGGCCACATGTGGCCCTCTAGGTCCTTGGGTATGGCTTTTTGACAGAGTCCAAGTTTTAAAGAACAAATCCTTTTATTAAAGGGATTTATTCTGTGAAATTTGGATTCAGTCAAAAGACTGCACTTGAGGACCTAGAGGGCCACAAAGTAGCCTCGAGGCCACAAGTTCCCCCACCCCTGCCTTGAATTCTAGTATCACAGACAGTGTGTCATTCTTTGGACTCTTGGGTTGGATTTGTGTACTAATTATGATATGATAGTAAATATCCCTTTCTAAAAGCTAATTAATTCTTGCTGACTGTTATTAATTGATAATCATTATGGAAAGTACACTGGTGGGGGCTTGTAAGTTAAATAACCTTAGAAAGACAAAATTCAGGTAGTCTCTAGAGTCATGAAGGGATGTTTTAGTTGACCTCTGGTCACTAACCTATAAGAGCAAGTAGGGTTTGAAAGAAAATCCAGAGTTTACATGTGCTGTATATTAAAGGTCCATTTTTTCCCCACTCAGTTTTAAGGGGTAAATTATTTTTAGTTGTAAGCCTTTTTCTTTTGCTTTTCTGTACATTGTATTTCAAGATTTCCTTTCTTTTCCTATAGTGGAGCAAAACCATGTATGATCTTAACTTTATGTCCTTGGTATTTGAACTCTTGCTTTGTGGCTACTAGAAGTATTTTTTTCTTTGACCTGGAAACTCTTTGTTTTGACTAAGATATTCTCGGGAATTTTCAGTTTGGGGTCTTTAATATGAGGTAATGTGAATTCTTTCTAGTTTCACTTTGCTCTTTGGTACTAATGAACCTTTATGATTTTTTGAAATACCATAACCAGTTTCTTACATTTTTTTTCTGAAGACTCTTAAATTCTCTCCACTTAAGATGTTTTCAAAGTGAATTGTTTTTGTTAGTATATATTTTACACTTTACTATATATATACATATATATATTTAATCTTTGCATTTTGTTCTAATATTTCTTGTTGTTTCATGGAGTCATTGAGCTTTGATTGTTTCATTCTATTATTTAGAGAGTCTATTACTTGGGTAAGGTTTTCTGCTTTTTTGTTCTAGCTATTTATTCTTTTTTTATTTATTCTCCTTCCATTTTTTTCCCCAGAATTATTTCAATTTTAATTTTATTTTTTTCTTTTCCTTCCTTTCTTCCAGTCATTTTTATAGTCCTTGTGGCCAAGCAATTTTTTTCCCTCTCTGACGCTCTGCTTATAATTATTGTGGAGTTACTTTCTTCTTCTGGGTTTATCTCTTGGGCTTCTCTTAATCTGTATGATTTCTTCATCATTTCTGGTATTTTCTTTTTTACATATATTACCAGTTTCAGGCTGAGTAGGCCTTATCTGGTCCTCTCCTCTCTGTAATATGCATACTGCTGCTGCCATTCTGGATTCAGTGGTTAGTGTTTGGTCTCAGAATCTTACTTCTATTTCAGTATCCTGCTGGTCCACCTTGGGTTCAGATCTTGGACATCTCCCTCCTTTTCCTCACACTATCCCTAACTAGGAGTTGGTTCTCTCACCTGTTGTTGTCCTGAGAGATTCCATTCAGGTAATGGAGATCTTACTGGACTCAGACCTACTGCAAGGCCCCCCTCACAGAACATGTGCCTAAGCCCTGAACTGGCCCAGTCTCCTTCTGTGGCTCCCAGCCCTTTTAGAAGTGCCTAGCCAGACCTTGTCAACGCGGGGTGACCTCTGGGGACTGCTTCTGTGATGCAAGGTCAGAGCCAAGATTCTCAGCATTAGACCCTGATTACTAAGGCTCATGCTGACATGTTGACACTACCCCTGGAGTGACCTATTCCCAGTTCCTGCTAGCTTCAGGTTCATTTACCAGAGAAGAGCTATCTTGTCTGTCCCAGCTTCTGCCAGATTCTGTCCATCTTTTTGTTTAATGCTGAACTAGATGGAGGAATTTGCTTCAGTTTCTCTTTGGTTTTCTTTATCATCATTCAATCTGAAGCCCTTTTCATAAAAGACATTGAGGTGTCTGTGGGAGAGTTAGGCTCTTCTGAGACCTTGTGGATTATCATCTTAACCAGAGGTCTCCCTCCTCCTTCTTGGAAGTTTCCCTACTTGGCTCCATAGTTCTTCCTTCTCTCTTCCTCCTTCTGTCTTCCTTTCTGATGCCTTCTCCTCCTCCTACCCCTTAAAATATGAGTTTTCCTGAAGATTCTGTCCTTGATCTTCTTCCCTGTAGACAGTCTCTCTCTTTATAATTTCATCTATTTCCATAGCTTCATTTACTGCCTTTACATAATTGGCTGACAAATATTTATTTCAATTACCAGTGTCTATGGAGTCCCAGGCCTATTTCTCCATGTACCTACTGGCTATCTGTACCTGGATATACTACAATAACCTTTAAAACACATATGCATATATATAAGCGCATATATGTGCATATGTATTTTAGATACACATACATATATGTATTAATATACATATATACACAAAGATGTGGATATATACTACTATATATACTATGCTATATATAGTAGGACACATATATAAATATACACATGTAAAGAGAAGGATTTATAGTAGAGGTTATCTATGTGTATATATAGTAGATTTATATGTACATATGTGTGTGTTATTTATACCTGTAACTTTGTGTGTGTGTGTGTGAGTGTGTGAGATATCTTCCCATACAATGTAAGCTCCTTGAGGGTAGTGACATGTAAAAGAGGAACTAGATTTGAATCCTGGTCCTGCCACTTACTACTTTTTGTTTGTTTTTTTTTTTAAGGGGGGAAGGCAAGGCAATTGGGGTTAAGTGACTTGCCCAAGGTCACACAGCTAGTAAGTGTGTCAAGTGTCTGAGACCAGATTTGAACTCAGGTGCTCCTGACTCTAGGGCCAGTGCTCTATTCACTGCTCCACTTAGCTGCCCCTCCTTACTACTTTTCTGACCTTGGGCAAGTCACCTAACTTCTTGGGCATCAGTTTCCTCGACTCCAAAATGAGAGATTTGGGCTAGGTGACCTCCAAAGTTCATTCCAGTTCTAGATCTATGGTCCTATATTCCAAATTTAACTCATCTCCCACGGAAGAAAATTTGTTCTACTTCACTTTATGGCAACACCATCTTCTCAGTTATCCAGACTTACATCTGTTATCACAGTGGAGGAGGCAAGGCAACTGAGAACGTGCCAATTGCTGTCGATCAATCAACAAACTCTTATTAACCACCTACAAATGTGCCAATCATTCTGCTATGCTCTGAGGATACAAAGAAAAAAATGAACAGGTTTCTGCCCTCAAGGAGCTTATATTCTATAGAAAGATACGACCTACACCCACATAAGCATATAAAAATAAATATAAGTAGATTGGGGGAGGGAAGGACATTAACAGCCTGGGGGAATCCAGGAAGACTTTATGCAGAAGATGGTTCCAGAGCTGCTATTTGAATTTAACAAGGAATTGTTAGAGTTAGAAGCAAGGTAGAAGTGTAGTCAAGGTGTGGGGGACAGGGGGTCATGTATGAGGAGCAGCAAAGTGATGGGTTTAGCTGAACAACAGAAAGAGGAAAGAGTGATGCATAATAATGTTGTAAATAGATTGGGCTCAGGTTGTGAAGGACTTTAAAAGCTAAAGAGAGAAATTTCTGTCCTGGGAGCCCTGAGAGTGACTTGGTCAGACCTGCCCTTTAGGAAAATCACTTTGGCTATTCCATGGAGGTTGGATCGGAGAGGTGAGAGTCTTACTATGGATGGGGACCAATTAGGCAGGTATTGCAATAATCCAGATCAGGTGGTGGCTGTGTAAGAGAACAAGCTGGAGAGAGATTCTGGAAGGAGGAACACTAAGATCTGACACCTGATTAGATAGGTTCCTTTCTGTTTAATTGATTCCTTTCAAGGCCCTCCTGCTTATGTGTCACCTGATCTCTCCTCCGGCCTCTTATCTCTCATAACTTGATGCTTAAACCTATTATACTTGTCTCATCCTCCTATCATAGCTTTTTGTGTATGGGCTTCCCCCTGCCCCTATTAGATTGTGAATTTAATGAGAGCAGAGCAGTATGGTATAGTAGAATAAGCTCTGGCCTAGGGCACAATGAATCTGAGTTTGAATCCCAGCTTTACTGCCAACTGGATATTTGACTTGGGTGAATGACCATCTCTATGGGTCTGTTTCCTTATCCATAAAATTCGGGGGGGGGGGTCTCGAGGTGAGGAGATTGACCTGATAATCTCTAAAATCCCTTCCAACTCTTACAGGTTAAGAAACTAATCTAAATCTATTTGTATTCCCAGTGCATTGCATAGAATAGATTTTAACAAATATTTGCTAAATTTGACTCTTTGGGACTTTCCTCTGTTTTGGACTTCCTCTCTGTATTTGTAGCTTTCTGTATGTAGAGCCCTCTCTGGGAGAACCACCCCTCACTGATACTCACAGGTTAGGTTCCCCAGATGATGAGTGACTACCTTGTGTTCCAGGTACCTTCTGGATCCTTTCTCCTGAAACATCACCAGTTCCCACTTTTAATATTCAGCCTTTAGGTACACTTTTCCTTTTTTTAAATTTCTTTTTAAATTTTTTTAAAAATTATTTATTTACTTTTAGTTTACAACATTCAGTTCCACAATCCCTTGAGTTCCAAATTTTCTCCCCCTTTCTCTCCTCCCCCTTCCCCCCATGGCAGCATGCAATCCAATATAGGCTTTATAAATACCTTCAAGTTAAACATTAGTCAAGTTGTAAAGAAGAATTATAGCCAATGGAGTGAACAATGAGAAAGAAGGGACAAAACAAAACAAAACATGAAAGAGAGAGAGAGCAAGTAGCTTGCTTCCATCTGCATTCAGACTCTGTAGTTCTTTCTCTGGATGTGGATAGCCCTTTCCATCATGAGTCTTTCAGAGTTTTCTTCTAACCTTATGTTGCTGAGAGGAGCCCAGTCTGTCAAAGATAGTTGTCACACATATGATGTGTCTCCTGGTTCTGCTCTCCTCACTCAGCATCAGTTTATATAAGTCTCTCTGGGTTATTATGAAGTCCGTCTGATGGGGTGCTTGGGATCTATGTTTGTAAACTCAATTTGTAATATCAATTTGTAACATCAGTTTGTAAAATCAATGTGTAAAACCAGTCTCTAAAATCACGTTCCCCCCTCCCCAGCCTCAGAGCATTAACTCTGCCCCTTCCCCCTACTAGCACTCTGCCCAGAAACAACTCATTTTGAATTGTTTATCTCTGCTTGGAATAATAACAAGCTACACCTATGAATCCTTCACTAAACCCTCTATCAACATTTTAGCTTAGGCAAACATTATCTCCCCTTAGTAAATGGTCACCTGTACCATGAATTCTTCAAAGCCCTATCTATGGGTTAACTCCTTAGCCAATTATCCACATACAGAGTCTCTGTTAGCTTTGGTTCCCAACATCCATCTTGTCAAACATGACACTGATGGGTAGCTGACTAGGCATTTCTCAGTCAGCCCTGACCACTAGCTGACTTAGTAATGTTTCAGGCCTAAAACCACACCTCTAGGTAGCCCCTGCTTGGGCTATTTCCCAGTGAATTATGGGCAATATGCCTGTGCAGTTGACATTAAAAGTGCATGTCCCTTTAAGCACTGAGCACTCCTTAACTCCTCTCTAATCCCACCCTTACTCACCTAGTTAGCATAATTGACATTTAATTTACAACCTAAACTCCTTAAAACTATGCCTATGTCTTCTTTAAGTTGGCAGGTCCCCTAAGAACCCTTGCCCATTGTAAAGCATACAAAAAACTGTTACAATCCTGACTCCAAGTTGGCTTGGGCTAAATTCTTTCCAGACTGAATTGCAGGAATTCTGGTCAGTGATATTGATCAGAGTTCCTGTATAACCTATTGCCATCCCCCCAACACGTCTGTTCCTCATTTCTTTTAGCATGATAGTATTCCATTAAATTCATATACCACAACTTGTTTAGCTATTCCCCAACTGATGGGCATCCCCTTGATTTCCAGTTCTTGACCACCACTGAAAGAGCTGCTATAAATATTTTTGTACATACAGGTCCTTTTCTCACTTCTATGATCTCTTTAGGATACAGCCCTAGAAGAGGTATTGCTGGATCAAAGGGTATGCACTTTTTTATAGCCCTTTGGGCATATTTCCAGATTGCTCTCCAGAATGGTTGGATCAGTTCACAATTCCACCAACAATGCATTAGTGTTCCAATTTTTCCACATCCTCTCCAGCATTTATCATTTTCCTGTTTTGTCATGTTAGCCAATCTGACCAGTGAGATGTGGTACCTCAGAGTTGTTTTGATTAGCATTTCTCTAATCAATAGTGATTTAGAGCATTTTTTCATATTCTTGAAGATATCTTTAATTTCTTCCTCTGAAAACTGTCTGTTCGTATCTTTTGTAGGTACAATTTGCTGAGATGAAATAGTAGGAAAAATAATAACAAAGCATTTCCCCCAGTAAACCTGGAGGACATTTTCCCATGACTTCACAGAGTTCGTTGCAACAGTAAGCACACACTTAAGAATATTTTAGTGGAGAGGCATAAACTTAAGGAACACTCATTTGTCACACCTCTAGCACTGAGAGACCCCAATGTCCTTTCCCTTTCTCTGCTGACCTCACACTGCTCCTCCTTGGTCCAGTATCTCTGCTGAACAAGCTGCTCATCTGAGCTCCCTAGGCTTATTCCTTTCACTTGCTCATCTCTTAGCAATTCGGGTTGTCTCTTTTCTTGAGTCTCATAAAGGTTATGTCCTCATAGCTGCTTCCTACCTCAATTCCCTGGGCCCACTCCCTCCTGGGTGCAGTGTCTTCTGCTGGAACAACAGTAGCTCTACTCTAAGGTGTTTTAGTCAGTGG
This sequence comes from Petaurus breviceps papuanus, assembly GCF_028583685.1. Classification (NCBI taxonomy): domain Eukaryota; kingdom Metazoa; phylum Chordata; class Mammalia; order Diprotodontia; family Petauridae; genus Petaurus; species Petaurus breviceps. Next base: position 61,040,663 of record NW_027185764.1, on the reverse strand, counting down.
AGGAAAGAGAAATATCTTTCCCTTCTCCCTTAGGTGAAGGAGGATGATTTCCTATCAAAGGCTCAGTTATTCTTCCATAACTAGGTCTCTTCTCTGTTGTCAGAGGTTACACTCCTCAGAGCCATCTTCCAACTGGATTGCTACTTGAGAAATATCTTTTTAAAGCACCACCAGGGTCTTGACCAATTCTTGTCTAGTCAACGAGTAGAGCTGCTCTCTCTATAAATTTCTATCAGTCTCCTTCATAACTTTAAGACCATAAAACCTTGTTTTCTATGTTACCTGCCCTCTTCTGTGATTTCATCACTTGGGCTGGAGGGAGATCAACTGGGGTTTCTTGATCATCTTCTCTTACTCTTCCCTTTCACTTATCTCAAAGAAATCTAGTTTTATTTGCAGAATCTCTTAGCAATTTCTCCTTTTCCATTCTTAGTGGTGCTAAGGTTCCATATTTAAAGCAATGACCTGTTCTAAGCCTTCACCAGAAGGATCAGAGGAAGGTTCCAAAGATGTAAAGGGTTTCTCGGTCCACAAATGTAGGACCTTTTTGCCCTAAGGATGCTCCATCTATCTCAGTCCAAAAGACACATTGAGCCGGGAAACTGAAGAAGTTGTCCTTGTCAAATACGTGAATTTGTTTTGCTTGACTCTTCTTATTGGTTATAAGGAAGACTTTTTGGGGATTTTGAATTGTGGGGAAAATGGGGAATATAGGGTGAGTAATGATAGTGATACAAAAAAAAATGATGAGTATCAAATGAAATATTTTAAAAAGTGCATAGAACAGGACAAAAGGAAATTTAGAGGGAAATAGATAAGTAAGACAGCTTTGAACCTCACATGCTGCAAGCTATATATAAAGTGATTTGAGGTAAATGTGAAATCCTCCTTTTCTGTTTTTTTCTATATGGAAATACTCTTATTTCTAGTATTTACCAAATTAAAAAAAAACATTTTTTAAAACATGAAGTTGCATTGGCATTGTCTAAGATTCTTTAGGGATGAGGTCTCTTTTCTTGTTTTGTTTGCTTTTTGGGGGGGTGGGAGAAGGTAGGGCAATTGGGGTTAAGTGACTTGTCTAAGGTCACAGGCTAGTTTTTGTGTTAAGTGTTTGAGGTCAGATTTGAACTCAGGTCCTCCTGACTCAAGAGTCAGTGCTCTTTTCACTGCACCACCTAGCCACCCCAGGGTGAGGTCTCTTTAAAGCTGATGCATCTTCCATGCTAGTCCAGCTTACTAGTTAAATAAACATACTTTTGGTAGAGATATTTGTAATGAATAATACCCCAACGACCTGAACCCTGACCTTTCTCCAGGGATTTCTTAGTCGAACTATAACCTGTAGCAACAATGGATCTCTTTTTGTCTGATCTAACTTTAAATTTATACCAGAAAGGATGTCTGGGGAAACCTGTAATTCCTAACAGAGTGGAGTGTACATTTTAAACAGGACTCAGAAAAACAAAATAGGAGTGGCTAGGTGGCACATTGAATAGAGCACCAGCCCTGGAGTCAGGAGGACTTGAGCTCAAATCCAACTTCAGACACTTAACACAAAAACTAGCCATGTGACTTTGGGCAAGTCACTTAACTCCAATTGCCCTTCCTTTTCCCCCTCCAAAAAGAAAAAAAAGAAAAGAAAAACAGAATCTCAGATGCGGTGGGGATCTCAGAACTAACCTAGTCCCACCCATACCTGAACAAGGAGCTTCTCCATAATATATCAGATCGGTGATCATTCAGTCTTTTCCAGACTTCTAGTAAGGAAGAAACTATGACTTCCTTAAGCAGACCATTCCATCTTTGGAGAGTTCTAACTATTAAGAAGTGTTTCCTCAAACCATGTTTAAATTGGCATTTGCCACTTGTACTCATTTTTCCTAGTGTGGCCTCTGAAGACCAAGGGGAAAGTCTAAACCCTAGGCAAAAACAGACCTGCCCTCAAGGAGTTCCCATTTTAAAGGGAGTGACAACATGCAGAAAACTAGCTATATGTGAAACATATACAGGGTGAATTGGAAGTAATCTCAAAGCCAATGTATTATCATCAAAGGGGACCTTATAGAGAGACCTTGAAAATAGCTGAGAATGTCTTCCCAATACACCTCTTCTCCAAGCTAATTATGCCCAATTCTTTTAACTGATTTTCATAGGGCACAATTTTGATACTGTTTCCTCTCTTTAGGGCCTTCACCTGTATATTTTAGAACTTAATCAGTCAATCGTGTGGCACTCAATACTGAATATAATGTGATTTCATCAAGGAACATGACAGCTGGACTGTCATCTCCCTAATCCTGAAAACCCCTCCTTTGCTGATGTAGTCAAAGATCACATTCATTTTTTTTTTGGCTGCTATGTCGAATTCTTGATTCATATTAAACCTGCAACCCACTAACATCCCAAGATATTTTTCATATAAATTGTTTAGCCATGTTTTCCCTGTCTTGTATTTGTGGCACTGGATTTTTTTTAACTCAAGTATAAGGCCACATTTTTTCTGATTAAAAGTCATTTTATTAGATTTGGACTAATCTAAGATATGGAAATCTTCTTTTGGATCCTGATTCTGTCACCCAACATGTTAGCTATCATTTCTAGCTTTATATCATCTGAAAATATGATAACATGTCATCATAACATTTATCCAAGTCATTCATAAAAATATTGATCAGCACATGGCAAGTACAAATCCTAAAGGCACTCAAATAGAGAACTCCCTAGTTAACATCAAACTATTAATGACTACTCTTTGAATTCAGTCAGTTTCAAATTCATCTAATTATATTACAATTTAGGACTCAACTCCACATGTTGTCTCAATGAATAGTATGAGTTTTTCTGAAGTGCTTTGCTAAAATCCAAGTAAACTTATGCTAGTCTACCAGTCTAGTAGCTCTCACACGTGAAAAAGGAAATGAGGTTAGTCTAGCATGACCTATTTCTGATGAAGCCATGCTGTTTCTTTGTGATGACCACTTCCTTTTTCTAAATTTTCACTAAAAATAACTTTAATAATATATTTTAACATTTTGCTAGTGGAATGCTCACTGGCCTGTAGTTTGAGGACTCATTTTTTTCCTTCCTTCCTTCCTTCCTTCCTTTCTTTTTCTTTCTTTCTTTTTTCTTTGTTTCTTTCTTTCCTAAAGGATGTGGTCCTTTTAAAAAATCAGGACGTTTGTCTTTCTCTGGTCTTCTAGTACCTCTCCTGTTCCTCAAGATTTTTCTTTTTTCATTTTTTAGGACAAGTATAATAAAGACATAAAAAAATGTCAGATAGGCATGAGTTCCAAAGCCTGACTAGGGTACAAACATTGTTAACACAGCATTTGGTCAGGGGAAAGAGACAGAAACAGCAACCCTCATCCATTCAACAAGTTTCTACCCCGAGGAAAGAACAATCTGGTTCAGGTCCAAGGATGAAAGAACAGACACATCACAATGTCTTGGCTCAAACTGCTAAGACCTTGGAGTTCAAAGCATCATGAAGACATCGAGCATTTGCTGTTCTTTATATTAAGATGAAAAGCTAGGTCTGTATCTGTGGGGTGTCTGGCAGAGGACAGCTCACTTCTGCTTGGAGAAATATTCCTTAAATCTCTAGTTGGCAGGGGCGGCAATATTGAGTAAGAGCACCAGCCCCAGAGTCAGGATGACCTGGGATCAAATCCGGGCTCTGATACTCACCACCACACCCAGAAATAACTGGCTGTGTAACCTTGAGCAAGTTACTTAACTCCAATTGCTTTAAAAAAAACAACTCTAGTTGGCTCCTAGTTTCCCAGACAGCTAGGCACACTTCACTCTACTCATCTATGGATTGTAATGTTTGATCTAGCCATAATGTCTCATCCATAGAGTGGTCAACAGGAAAATCATTGATAGTGATCTGGCAAAAGATCCCCTTCTTGTCAATGATGAGGAAACCCCAGTACAAGATTTCCTCATCTGCCTATAAGACACTATAGCCATAAACAATAGGGTAGGTGAGGTCAGACACCATTGGGATATTCATGGTTCCCAGTCCACCAGTCTTCTTGTATATGTTGATCCATGCAAGGTGACAGAAGTGGGAGTGCACTATAGCACCAACTGCATATCAGTTGAGTTTCTTAGACTCTTCTGCATGGTCACTGAACATGATGATCTCTGTGGGACACACCCCACCAGGGGATGAAAGAAGAACATAGCATAGTTCCTTCTGTAGTCAGAAAGACTTTGAACTGTTCATCTGGCAAAACAGTTATAGCCTTGGCTTAGGAGCTATGTGCCAATCCTGGCATTTCCTGTCAACAAGCTGATATCAACTACTCTCACGTGTCATTCTGGGAACACCAGAGAAGATGAGCAAGAGGTAGAAGTCTCCAAGATATTTCAGAGATTGCAGCTCATCAACTATAAGTTCCATTGATCACAATTATTTGGTTCTAATGACACGTGTTACGTAGAAGAGGGAGAGAACTTCCATTTAGCCTCAGAAAGAAGAATTAAGAAAAAATGGATAAGTTGTAAAGAGGGAGATTTAGACTTGATAACAAAAGAAGTTTCTAGCAATTAGAACTGTTCAGAACTGAGATGTGCTGCCTTGAGAGGTGGTGGGCTCTTTCTCCTTGAGAAGTCTGCTAGTTTCAGCTTGGTAACCATTTGTTGGGTATTTTCCAGTGTTGATTCCATGGGGTGGGCAAGGGGGCTGCTGACTCCCTTCCCCCTCTCAAATGTCTTGAGTCTATGACTTGAACTCTTCAGGCATAGCCAGATGCCTGTTTACTGTCTCTATGCTTATCTTGGGCATAAACTCCCAATTATCCACTTGTATTAATAATGATAACTGCCATGTTATCGTTACCAGCTTTTCAAAGCATTGTACATATATGACCTCACTCAAATCTTATCCAGTGAGGTAGAAACAAGGTTCACTACCCTCAGTTTGTAGTCTTAGCACTTTTAAAATTCTATTCTTTTTCATTCTCAGAAATCTATGTCTATATGTGAATTGTCACACCTTCCTTTCTTTCAGATTATCTCAAGAAATTTGAATTTGAATTTTTCTTGGTCACATATGCTTACAAACTTCTGTCTTCTCTTATATCATAAAATGTGATTTTAGGGGATGGGAAGGAAATAGGTTAGCCAGATAATTTATATTTCTTAGGGCTTGCAAGGGCTTTGTATAAAAGCATTTTTCTCATAACCAGATAGGTAACACGCAGGTAGCTAGCATCTCTTCTTTTTTTTTATCTTTGTAAATAGTTTATGTAATATTGGAGTTAATTATTTTTGGAATTTTGGATTCAAGCTACATGAATCCATCTGGTCTTGTTTTTCTTCTTCTTCTTTAGGAATTCATTTATAGTTTGTTTAATTTCTTTTCCTGAGATATGGCTATTTAAATTCTCTATTTCTGGCTATTTTATATTTTTTGCTAATACTCATTTCAGTTTAGTTATCAATTTTGTTCTCATGTAGTTGGGCAAAATAATTTTTAATAATTCCCTTTATTTCCTCTTCACCTGTTAGGAATTCTCTTTTTTTCATTTTTGTTATTAGCAATTTGGTTTTCCTCTTTAAAAAAAAATCTGATAAGCTATTTGTATTATTAGTTTTTTTTAAGCTCATGGTTTTATTTATCAATTCAATTGAGGATTTTTGACTTTCAGTTTTGTTCATTTCTTCTTTGATTTTTCAGAATTTCTATCCTTTTTACCAAAAAACTACTTTATAGAGCTAGAAAAAATAGTAACAAAATTCATTTGGAAGAACAAAAGGTCCAGAATATCAAGGGAATTAATGAAAAGAAATGCTAGGGATGGTGAACTAGCTGTGCCAGATTTTAATCTGTATTATAAAGTAGCAATCATCAAAACTACTTGGAATTGGCTGAGGAATAGAGTAGTGGATCATTGCAATAGATTGGGTACACAAGACTCAGCAGCCAATGACTATAGTAATCTACTGTTTGATAAACCCAAAGACCACAATTTTTGGGATAAGAACTCACTATTTGACAAAAACTGTTGGAAAAACTGGAATATAGTATGGCAGAAACTGGACATAGATCATTATCTAACACCATATTACAAAATCAAATCTAAATGGGTGCATGATCTAGGTATAAAGGCTGATACTGTAAGCAATCTGGACAAGCAAGGAGTAGTTTACCTGTCAGATTTGTGGAGAGGGGAAGATTTTATGACCAAACAAGAATTAGAGATGCAAAATGGATAATTTTGATTACATTAAGTTGAAAAGCTTCTGTACAAACTAAGATTAGGAGGGAAGTGGAAAATTGGGAAAGAATTTTTATGTCTCTGATAAAGGCCTCATTTCTAAAATATACAGAGAATTGAGTCAAATCTATAAGAATACAAGTCATTTCCCAATTGATAAATGGTCAAAGGATATGAACAGGCAGTTTTCAGAGGAAGAAATTAAAGTTATCTATAAGCATATGAAAAAGTGCTCCAAATCACTGTTGATTAGAGAAATGCAAATCAAAACAACTCTGAGGTACCACATCTCACCAGTCAGATTGGCTAAGATGACAAAACAGGAAAATGTCAAATGCGAGAGGATGTGGAAAAATTGGAACACTAATGCATTGCTGGTGGAGTTGTGAACTGATCCAACCGTTCTGGAGAGCAATCTGGAATTATGCCCAAAGGGCTATAAATAATATCATACCCTTTGACCCAGCAATACCACTTCTAGGTTTGTATCCCAAAGAGATCAAAGAAGTAGGAGGAAGACCCATATGTACAAAAATATTTATAGCAACTCTTTTTGTGGTGGCAAAGAATTGAAAATTAAGGGGGTGCCCATCAATTGGGGAGTGGCTGAACAATTTGTGGTATATGCATGTCATGGAATACTATTGTGCTATAAGAAACGAGGAGCAGATGGACTTCATATTTACCTGGAGAGGCTTATATGAACTGATGCTGAGTGAGAAGAGTAGAACCAGAAGAAATTTGTACACAATTACAGACACAACATATGTGTGACAACCAACTTTGATAGACTGGACTCTTCTCAGCAATACAGGGTTATAGGACAACCCCAAAAGTCTCATGACGGAGAGAGATGTCTACATCCAGAGAAAGAACTAAGTTTGAATACAGATTGAAGCAAACTACCTGCTCTTTTTCTTTTTCTTCTTTGTTTTTTTTCCTCTTTCCCATTGTTCTTTCCATCTGATACAATCCTTCTTTATAACCTGACTAATGTCCAATGTGAAAGTATTTGCAGATCCTATACTTGATTTTATGCCACCATTGTGGGGGAGGGGAGGGAAAGAGAGAAAATGTGAAACTCAAGGAATTGTGGAACTGAATCTTGTAAACTAAAAGTAAACAAACTAATTAATAAAGACAAAAAAAATTAAAAATTTTTCTATCCTTGTGTCCAGTTGGGGTTTATTGCTTTTCTACCTTTTTAGTTGATGCTTAATTAATTGGTCTGTTCTTTTAGTCCTTTGTTGGTATAAGTGTGGTGTTGTTGTTCAGTTAATGTTCAGCTGTTTTTCAGTCTTGTCTAACTCTTCATGACCCCATTTGTGTTTTTCTTGGCAAAGATACTGACATGGTTTGTCATTTCCTTCTCCAGCTCATTTTAAAGATGAAGAAACTGAGGCAAATAAGGTTAAGTGACCTGCCCAGGATCATACAGCTAGTAAATGTCTGAGGTCAGATTTGAACCCAGGAAGATGAGCCTTGCTGATTCCAGACCAAGCACATTATCCACTATGCCATCTAGTGCCCAGATATAAGTATAGAGAGACATAAATTTCCCTCTAAGGAATACTTTGGATGAACACTTTTGGTATAGTCTCTCATTTTTGTTCTTTTTTTAAATTAAATTAATCATTGTTTCTATGATTTGTTTTTTGATCCACACATTCTTTAGTAATAAATTATTTAATCTCCATTTCAGATTGAACCCTTTCTTGGGAGGTCTTTATTAATTATATAGTGTTGCATTTAGTAAAAGATGCATTTAATGCTTTTTTGCATTTAGTAAGTGTTTGTGCACTATCTCATGGTGAATTTTTGCAAAATTTCCATGCACAGCTAGGAATTTTATACTCCTTTAGATTCCCACTTAGTAATCATCAGAGATGACATATCATATCTAACTTTTCTACATTTCTACTCAGGCTCTTAACTTTGTTGTTGTTGTTGTTTTCTTTTTGTAATGTGACAAGGATTGGTACATGTTTAGAGTGCTTCATACCTCATATGAGATCTCTCCATTTGGAGAATCTGAAGAGCCTGCTTCCTAGAGTCAAAATGATATGAAATGAAAGTGTCTTGGAGCATGTGGAGACATTCTGCAACTGGTTCTAATATGCTAACCATATAGTTAAGCTTTTTGATTGACTCTATAGCTAGAAATAGAGGTGCCTTCAAAAAGGAACTAGCAACCAGAGGCCTCTCATTCTGTTGATCTATTCAATCTTGGTGGATCTCTTTGATTCTTTCACTAACAGTGTCTAGTGAGAAACAATGCTGTAAGGGAAAGCCCTGGGCTTGTTCCTCTCTGAGATCATGTAATCCTGTGAATATAGGCCTGGGTTCTTTGTTTGTCTCAGCATTTGTTCTTTGGTTTTAAGTGTAAAGAGAGTCCTAGCATTTAGGTTTTGAAATCAGCCCAGTATTTGTGTCCTAAACAAGGAGTGACCTTCTGGAATGAACTTCAGGATCCAACCCAGTAGTATCTGAGTTTAGGACTAATCTGAAAATCATGCTACATCTGGATATGAACTTGGTGAGACCAATGTTATGTATGAATTGAACTGAATTTGAGCCCACTTTTCCCCCAAACTAAGGTGGAATAGAGAAGAGTGTGTTCCCAAGATGAAAATGTTTGTACTTTTGTTTCTGCTACAGTTTTAGAGTAAATATCCTTTTACAAAAGCAAATTTATGTTAATTGGCTAAATGATACTGGGATGCTACTCACTGATATCCAACAGGAGGGGAGAGACACCTCAAACCCATACGAGGATCCTTGGAGCTCTGAAGGAGAAATATGGTAGGCCAAAATCTGGTAGAGTGAGCCAGAATGCATTCTCAATATTTAAAGTTATCTAGGTCTGAAGGTAATACATTGAGGCCCCCTATGAAACACTCTTAGCTTTTCCTGTCAATTTTTAGATGCTATGTCACATATGTTAAGTATCAATAACAATTCCTTGTATATAGTATCTTTTGTCATACAATAGTCTACTTATTTTTCTCTTTTAATCAAGCCTATTTTTTTTGTTATTATCTTTTCTGAGATAATGACTTTGACTCCTGCTTTTTTGAGTTCAGCCTCTACTTTTTTGAGTTCATCTGAAGCATAATAAATTTTACTCTAACTTATATTCTACTTATGTATAAATCTTTGTGTTTCAAGTGTGTTTTAAAAAAAATGAATAACATATGGTTGGATTCTGCTTTCTAAACCTTTAGATTATTCTTCTGTTGAGGGGAGAAGGAAATTTAAGAGTGAGGATACAGTTGGGAGAGAGAGAAAATCAAAAAAGACTTCAACTTCAAAGGGTACATCATAAAGGGGGAATTCACCATGTAACTGCTCTTTTGGCAAGACTGGACTAACTGCTGCCATGAAGGTATAAGTTGCTAAAGATCCTTGGGAACTGTTATTTCTTTCAAGTCAAGAAGAGAAGATCAGGGTTGGAGGTTGGAGTTTCTGGTAAGAGAACTAAAGAGTTCTTTGAAGAGAGGTAGGAAGAGAGTTGGAGAGAAACCTCACCAGTGGTAGTGGTAGATTAACTATTCTTTCTTCTTTTGGTCTGAAGCCTTTGTTTTCACAGGTTGGAAGTTCAGCTTATGAAGAGGATCCAGTAGAGAGTGCCTGAATTCTGACTTCTTGGTTGGAACAATGGTGAATCTACTCTCTATTTCTCCACTTCACCATTATTGCCCAATGCAATGGGTACAAGATTAATCACTTTACTTTGTTTTGTTCTACTATTGATTTAGAGTAAGTATCTCTTTGCCAAAGTAAATGTATGTTCACTTTTACAATGTTAAGGGCTGCTTTGAATTTAAGGTTTTTGCCTACTAGTTATTTACTTTTTCTAAAGATGATTCAAAAGATGTAATTGTTGTGGCACCCTAATTTTGCATTTTTGCTATAGAAAGTGTGAGAGAGGGAAATAAAATCAGTGGATATTTGACTGTATTAAGTTCAATTGGTGGGGAATTTGCCATTGGTGAAAATGAACAAATTGCCTAGGAGCTGAAAGCATTTTAAGAATGCTATTTATAATGTTCATTTTATAACTTTTTAGCTTTGCAAAGAAAGGGAGCCATAAACCTGAGAGAATTTCATTATCTCTAAGCTAAATAGGTGCTCTGTGCCAAGGGCCTTTGTGGTCTTCTATTTCTCTGCTGATTGAGTGGAGGGGGGAGCAGGGTAGATCAGAGCTCTTAAAAGCATGGTGCCCTGAGCCCTGAGTCAGCCACAGTGACCTCTACTGGGAATTAAAGGGAAAGAAAAAAATGAAAGGATAAGAACTAGTTGTAATGGACAGCAAGATATGACAGGACAGCTAGGCCAATTATAATTTGATAGGAGTGTTTATTAACCGGCCAGGACTGCCTCTCAGACTGAAAGATAGCCTCGAGCTTTCTGTTAGACATAATTTTATAGACAATGTGATTGCTAGTAACAGAGTATCAGCATTGTGTTCATTCAAGCAAAACTTTCTCAGTATTATTCTATTAAGAAAAATCATTCCCAGTATTATTTGGGTTCAAGCAAAACATTCTCAGTATTATTCTATTAAGACAAATCATTAATATTATTTCTACTGAAGCAAAGTGAAGCCATAGTCCCTTAACAAAGCTTTGAATACAAACATAAACAGACCTGAATCCATGGGAATCTGTGGCATGTTTTAGCAACACAGGTTAAACATTTCTTTACTATTGGAGCCTGTTAGGTGGTTTTTCAAGGAACCCAGTAGGAGTCCCCTCTAGCAGGTTTAAGGGGGCTCTAGTGTATAATTTCTGGTGGGCTCTTCACTAGTTATTGGGATCAGGGTAATGGGAAAAGACCAGCAGCAATAATGTGCAAGTAGAATCCTTTATTTACATTTAATTGGTATTAATCATATTCATTATGTTTCATCACTTTCTTCTTTGTAAAGAGGAGGACAGGGGCAAAGAATGAAAAAAAGTACAGTGAAAGAGAATATGACTGGCAATCATACCTGATAACATCAATGGGAAGAATTCATACATAAAATGGAAGAAGGCAGAAGAATGGCTTAGAAAGAATCCAACATTATGTTAGTTATAGGAAACATTTGAGACATAAAGATTCTCACAGAGTTAAAATAAGGGATTAGATACAGTGATATTAAACTCATATGGAAACCGGAGTCACTAAACTATATACATAGGGATCCCTTTGAATTATGTATTGACTTAGAAAGTCACATATTAACATTTTTATGTTTTATTGTATTTTTATTTATTTTGACAAGTATTTCCCAATTACATTTAATCTGGTTTGGGTTACACTCAGAAGTGCTGTAGGTTGCATGTGGTCCATGGGCCATGTTTTTGACATCTTTGGGTTAGTGAAGAACTTATGCTTCAGGTAAACTCGCCAAAGAATAGCAATCATAACAAAAGACAAAGCAATAATAAGAACCAGATGTAGTTTAAAAATATGAACAATTGGGGTGGCTAGGTGGCACAGTGAGTAAGAGTGTCAGCCCTGGAGTTGGGAGGACCAGGGATCGGTTCTGGCCTCAGATACTTAACACCCACACAAAAAAACTGGCCATGTAACCTTGAGCAAGTTACTTAACCCCAATTGCTTTTAAAAAATATGAACAATGAGATTATATATACTTAAAGTCACCCAAGATAACAAAGTGATATTAGTTCTTAATATTTATGGATCAAATATGATAGTATTTAAATACTTAAAGAAAAATAAATTGGGGGTGGAGCCAAGATGGTGGCATAGAAGCAGGAAAACTCTCTGCACCCCCCCCCCATAACCACTGCAAATACCTATAAAATATGACTCTAAACAAACTTTAGGGCTACAGAACCCACAAAGTAACAGAGAGAAACAAGTCTCCCACTAAAGGCAGCCTGGCAGGCATACAGGAAGAGTTCATTGCATCACATTGGGAGCAGAGCCCAGCCCCGAATGAGCCTGCAGTTTTACCCTCAGGGCGGCCCGACCAGGCATGACTAGAGGGACTTCTGGAGAGTGGATCACCAGCAGCTGTGGCAGTTTTCAGAATTATCAGCCCATAAATGCCAAAGACAAAGTGAGAGGTCAGTGTGGACTTTGTGGGAACAGGGGGTCCAGAAGTGCAATCCAGTCTCTGCCTTCAGAGGGAGAAGTGGCTGAGGTGCAGCAGCTGCTGCTGTGTGGCTGCTTCAGAGCTCCTGGCCTGCAAATTGTAGGGGGACCAAACAACCATTATGAGGGGTAATTGTTCTTGCTTTAATCTGCTTGGATCTGGATTGCTATCTAGCATGGAGGTCCTGGGGTGGATGACCAGGTGCCAGAGATGGTGGAGGCTTCAGAGAGGGCACGCTACTAATAGCTCTGGCAGCTGCAGAAACCCCAGTGATTTGGGACAAAGCTCTCCTCTCTGGAAGCAGAGTTCTACTGTGGCAAAAAGCTCAAAAGTCAAGTAATTGAGTGGCAACATGAGCAAGAAAAAGAAGCAAAGCAAGCACAGTAACACTAATCATCTCCTGAAAAAGATCCCAAAAAGAAAACTCCTAGGAATATTATAGCCAGGTTCCAGAATTCCCAGATAAAGGAGAAAATATTACAAGCAGCCAAGAAGAAGCCATTTGAATATTGTGGAAACACAATCAGGATAACATAGGATCTGGCAGCTTCTACACTGAGGGATCGAAGGGCTTGGAATATTTTATTCCAGAGGTCAAAGGAGCTAGGATTAAAACCAAGAATCACCTACCCAGAAAAACTGAGTATCATGTTTCAGGGGAAAATATGATCATTCAAGAAAATAAAGGACTTTCAAGCATTCTTGATGAAAAAACCAGAGTTGAATAGAAAATTTCACATTCAGATACAAGAAGCAAGAGCTAAACAGGGAAAAGAAATCATAAGGAACTTATCAAAGTAGAATTATTTACATTCCTACATGGAAAAATGATAATTGTAACTTATTAAACTTTTCTCAGTATGAGAATAGTTGAAGGGAACACAAATGTATATGTATATATATATATATATATATGTATACATACATATATTTCTCTGTAGGAGGGTATATGCATGTTTGAATACATATGTGAGTGTGTGTATATATGTGTACAGTTATATATAGACATAGGGCACAGGACCAATTAAATAGGAAGGGATGATACTTAAAAGGTGAAATTGAGAGGTGAGAGAAGAATATAATGAGAAGAGATGTGGAGAGACAGAATGAAGTAAATTATCTCATATGGAAGAGGTAAGGAAAAACTGTTACAATGAAGGGAAAGAACAGGAAGGCAAAAGGGAATGGATCAACCTTGCTTTCACTGAATTTGGCTTAGGGAGGGATATACACACTAAATAGGGTATCTCACCCTCCAGTAGAGTAGGGGGGAAGGGGATGAGAGTGGGGATGATGGAGGGGAAGGCAGGTTGGAGGGAAGTTAGAAGCACACACTTTTGAAAAGGGACAGGGTCAAAGTAGAGAATAGAACATGTGGGGGTGGCATAGGATGGAGGGAAATATAGTCAATCTTTCACAATATATCCACTATGGAAATGTTTTGTGTAGCTAGACGTGTACAACCTATGTTGAATTGCCTATCTTCCCAGTAAGGGTGGGTGACAAGGGAGGAAGGGAAACAATCTGAATTCAAAGTTTTAAACCAAATGTTTAAAAAAATCTATATTTTTATATATATATATATATAATATTATTATTATTATTTTACATGCAACTGGGAAATAAGATATACAGGCACTGGGATATAGAGATCCATGTTGTCCTACTGGAAAGTCGGAGGGGGTGTAGGGGAGGATATAGAAGAGAGCAGATTGGGGGAGGGGGTATGCAATGGGATTGCTGTTTTGGGGTGGTGAGTAGGGGAATGACAGGGAGAAAATTTGTAACTTAAAAATCTTGTGAAAATGAATGATGTAATATCAAAATAAACATAAAATTTAATTAAAAAAAAAGAAAAAGAAATTGATTGCTGGGAGAAAAAGAGAACAGAACAAGAATAGCCATGGTCCTGAATGTATCTCTTTCAGATCTAGTTAAGTCCAACAAAAAGAAAAACCAAGAAAGAAGTTAAAGATGAGGAAAGAAATTTAGAACTTAGAAATTTAGAAAATTAGAAATGCTAGATATGGTATGCTTCTGTATAGTGCATCCTTACAGAAGTTCATCATGTGTGGAGGTACAAAACCTTAATAAACAAATGTAGGAAAGTAGAAATATTAACACAGAATTTACTGACTACAAGACAATAAAGAATATAATCAATAAGGGACCCTTGAAGAAAGGGTTCAAACTTAAATAGATATGAAATAATTTATTTTTAAAGAATGTATAGGTCAAAGAATAGATCATAAACTAGTATATATATTTTTAATCAAAGAAAAGGACAAAAATAAGAGGCCATGCTAAAATGTTTGGGATTAAGCCAAAGTATTCCTTAGGACAGTGATGGAGAACCTGTGACCTTGAGATCATGAGGCCTTGAGGCCACAGATTCTCTACCCCTGCCTTAGGAGAAAATATATCTTTCTAAAAATTTTCATCAACAAAAGAGAGAAAGAATAGATCTATCAGTTGGACATACAACTAAAGAAAGAGAAAGAAAGCAACAAATCAAAAACTCTAAATACAAAGATGGAAAGAAAAATAAATTTAATAATCCATAAATGAACTCTCTAATGAGCCTCTCAGGCCAGATGAATTTATAAGTGATTTCTCTCAGATATTCAAAAGAAAGATTAATCTGATATATAAACTGTTTGCAAAAATAAGGAAGGGAGAAATTCTATTAAACTCCTTCAATGAGAAAAATATGGTCTTGATACTCAAACGAGGGCAAGAAAATAAGAAAGAGAAAATGACAGATCAATGTCCTTAATGAATATCATTGCAAAAACATTGAGTATAATATTATCAAAGAAACAACAGTATCATATTAAAAGATTAAACAATCTGGCTAATTTGGATTCATGTCAGATATGCAAGATTAGTTTCATGTCAGGAAAATCTTAATGATAAAAAAATCACATTAATATAAAAACAATAAAAATCACATGATTATATCAGATGTATAGCTTTTTGGACAAAATACGACATCTATTTCTATTACAAAGACTAAAAAAGCACAGGAATAAATTAATTTTTCATTAATATGGTAAATAGTAGATCTCTCACACCATCAGCAAACATTAGATGTATTGGAGAAGCAGTACAATCCTTCCTAATAAGATCAAGGGTCAAGAAAGGATGTCCATTATTATCATGATTATTTGGTATAATTTTAGAAATTTCAACTATTACAATAAGAAAAAAGAAACTGAAGGAATAAGCAAAGGCAGAGAAGAAATGAAAGTATCTCTTTTTATAGATGATATTGTTTGTTGTCCTTCATTCTTGAAGAGGACCAAAATGACATCACTATGCTAGAGTCAAGTTTCAGTGTGTCTGACTGTGGCTATCATACCAATGCTATCTTGGAATGCTCTACCACAGGTTGGGCACAAATAGTCGGTATGAACATTTAGGGTGGATACTCTACATTTTTGCATCCTGCCTTTCCTTTGAGCTGTTTTGATTCTGCTTTGCTCATAGAGCACAGCACCTTCTCTGAGGAGGGCATGCCATGCTGTGCGGTCCTGTGCCGGTGACTCCTGTGTCACACAATCAATTCCAAAGTTCTTGAGAGAGACCTTGTGAGTGTCCCTGTATCACTTCTTTTGACCACCATATGAATGCTTGCTCTGTGTGAGCTCTCCATAAAATAGTCTTTTTGGCAAGCGTACGTTTTGCATTCAAACAATGTGACCAGCCCATCAGAGTTGTGCTCTCTACAGGAGAATTTGAATGCTTGGCAGTTTAGTTCAAGTAAGGAGCTCAGTGTCTGGTACCTTATCCTGCCAGGTGATCTTCATAGTCTTCTTAGGACAATTCAAGTAGAAGTGATTCATTTTCCTGGCATGGCACTGGTAGACTGTCCAGGTTTCACAGGCATACAACAATGAGGTCAGAACAATAGCTCTGTAGACTTTCAGTTTGGTAGTCAGTCTAATACCTCTCTTCTCCCATACTTTCTATGATGGTTTACTTAAAGAACCCTGGAGACTCAGTTAAAATTAATTGAAGCAACAGGTTCTTCAGAGTAGCAGAATATAAAATGTTTGGAGAAATAATGAATCTTTCTACATTATTACTAGCAGAAGTAGGCAGTAAGAGACAGAAAAAGAAATATATTTTAAATAAATGCAGAATAAAAATTTAGTAGTCCACATAGAGGAACTGTAAAAATGAAACCACAATAAAGCTAGAAATAGACAACAATTAAATGCTCACATTTGGACCACACCAATATGATAAAAAGGAAAATAATGTCTAAATTTGAAAGACTTAAGAATTATGATCAATGCAATGACCAAACACAACTTCAAAGGACTGATGATGAAGCACCTCTTTACCTAGAGTGGATGAACCAGAAGTATAAGATGCAATACATATATTTTCAGACATGGATATTGTATGGATTTGTTTAGGTTGACACTTATTTGTTATCAGAGAAGCTTAAAACTATTTTTGGGGAAGGCGTTGGAAGGAGATGAAAGCAAGTGATACTTATTCTACTGAAAATGAAAAGAATGAAAAAAAGTATTATTAAAGAATCTTTAAATGCACAAAAGAGAACATAAGGAAAGAAGTTCAGAGGGAGATATAGTAAAGGAGATGGCTGTGAAACTACCATGTTGAGTTTGTTATATACTTTTTAAAAATACAAGTTATATATAGGAAAAATTATTATACTCTTTACTTTGTTGACCTATTATTTAGTGTTACAGTGTGTATCTTTCAATAAAAAATAATATTTCAAAAGGCAAGAGATATTAATTCCATGACATTGATATGCCATATACCATATCAGTTACATCCAGAATGCTTGAAAGTCCTCTATTCCACTTAATGACCATATTTTCCCCTGAAACATGATACTCAATTTTGCTGGGTAGGTGATTCTTGGTTTTAATCCCAGCTCCTTTGCCCTCTGGAATATCATATTCCAAGCCCTTCAATCCCTCAGTGTAGAAGCTGCCAGATCCTGGGTTATCCTGATTGTGTTTTCACAATATTCAAATTGTTTCTTCCTGGCTGCTTGTAATATTCTCTCCTTCATCTGGGAATTCTGGAACCTGGCTATAATATTCCTAGGAGTTTTCTTTTTGGGATCTTTTTCAGGAGGTGATGGTGGATTCTTGCAAGCTCTATTTTGCCCTCTGGTTCTAAAACATCAGGGCAGTTTTCCTTGAGAATTTCTTGGAGGATGATTTCTAGGTTCTTTCTTTGATCATGGCTTTCAGGTAGTCCAATAATTTTAAAATTATTTCTCCTGGATCTATTTTCCAGGTCAGTGGTTTTTCCCATGAGATATTTCACATTGCCTTCTATTCTTTCATTTGTTTGGATCTGTTTAACAGCATCTTGATTTCTGATAAAGTCATTTGCTCCAATCTAATTCTGAAGCAATGATTCTCCTCATTGAGCTTTTGAAATTCTTTTTCCATCTGGTAAATTCGGGTTTTTAAGGCATTCTTCTCCTCATTGCCTTTTTGAGCCTCTTTTGCCATTTGAGTTAGTCTATTTTTCAAGGTGTTATTTTCTTCAGTCAGGTTGTTGACTCTCTTTTCATGATTTTCTTGCATCATTCTCACTTCTTTTCCCAATTTTTCCTCCACTTCTCTTATTTGGTTTTAAAATCCTTCTTAAGCTCCTCTATGGCCTGTAACCAATTCATATTTTTCTTGGAAGCTTTTGGTACAGGAGTTCTGACTTCACTGTCTTCCTCCTGTTCCATGCTTTGATCTTTTTTGTCCCCAAAATAGGAGTCTAATATTGGGTTCTTCTGTTTGCTTTGTTTCCTTTGCCTGAGTATGTTGCCACTCAATTACTTGACTTTTGGCCTTTTTTTTGCCACAGTAGAACTCTGCTACTGGACAGGGGAGCTTTGTACCAAACACTGGGGTTTTCTCAGCTGCCGTAGGTATTAGTTGGGAGCCCTTGCTAAAGCCTCCACATGCTCTGGCAAGCTGGACACACATTCCAGGACCTCCACCCTAGACCGCAATCCAGATACAAGCAGGTTAAAGCAAGAGTAATTACCCCTCAGACTGGTTGCTTGGTCCCCCTACACTCTGCAGGCCAGGAGCTGAAGCTGCCATGTGGCAGCAGGGCTGCATCGGCTTCTCACCCCAGGGGCAAAAGCCTAGGCATTCCCAACTAATGGGTCCCAATCCATATTGCACTGACCTCTCACTTTGTCCTTTGCATCTATGTGTTGATAAATCTGGAAACGACCACAGCTGCTGGTGATATGGAGTCCCTCTAGCTGGGGGCTGGTCAGGCCCACCCTGGGGCTAAAGCCTTGGCATGGGGCTGGGCTCAGCTCCCAGAACAATGCACTGGTTGATTCCTGCCTGTCTGCCGGGCTGTCCTCAGAGGGAGGTTAGCTTCTCTGTGTCATTTTTGTGGGTTCTGTAGCCTACCATATCAGTTACAATCATATACCACAACTTGTTCAGCCACTCCTCAATTAATGTATACTCACTTTATTTCCATTTCTTTGCTGCAGCAAGAAGTTCTGTTATAAATTTCACATATAAATTTTATTTTGTACAAATAAAGTAAATGTAGCCAAGGTCAGAAGGAGAAGAGAAAATTGGGGGAAAATTTTTATAGACAGTTTATAAAATAAAGGTCTAATATCTAAAATATATAAAGAATATTATTGAATCTATAAGAATCCAAGTCATTCCCCACTTGATAAATTGATATCAAAGGATATGAACAAACAGGTTTCTGATGAAGAAATCAAAACAATTTATAGTCATATGAAAAAATGCTCTAAATCATTATTGACTAGAGAAATGCAGGTTAAAATAACCTTGTGATATAATTTTACACCTACTAAATTGGCTAAAATGATAGAAAAGTGACAAATGTTGGAGGGAATGTGGAAAAATTGAGACACTAATTAATTGTTGGTGGAATTGTGAACTGATCCAAACACTTCAGAGACCAATCTGAAATTAAACCGAAAGTGTTATTAAACTACCTATATCCTTTGACCCAGCAATACCAATACGTGGTCTATTTCCAAAGATAATTAGGGAAAAAGGAAAAAAAACTGTATGTTTTAAGATGTTTATAGCAGATCTCTTTGTGGTAGCAAAGAACTGGAAATTGCAGGGGAAATTGCGTGTCAGTTGGGGAATGACCGAACAAGTTGTGGTATGTAATTGTGATGGAATGCTTCTGTGTATTAAGAAATAATGATTTTAAAATCAATAATTTTTTAAAAAGCATGGAAAGACTTGTATGAAATAATGAACAATGAAATGAGCAGAGCCAAGAGAACATTGTGTTCAGTAACAGAAATATTGTTTTAAGATATATATACCTATTTGTATCTGTTGGTAGCCATTTATATTGCAGAGGGAGGGGAGAGAAGAAAAAAAGAAATTTACATGATAATTTTGTTGTATATTTGAAAAGAATAGCAAGTTGTGCATAGTAGATGTGCAGTTTCATATGCAATTATATTTTTTATTGTACTGTTATAGAAATGCTTTTTTGTTCCATAAATTTAAAAGAAAATTTAATAATAAAAAAGTAAAAGACAAGGAAAAACATGTCCCTGTGTGTCTGACATGCTTCTTTGTTTCTGTTCTGGTTCTATTTACCTTCAACCTCCTTTTTTAAAGGTCAATGTCAAGGGTGCATCTTAGTATTTTTAGTATAGGCACAGATCCCTCTCTGGTTAATGGGGCATTTTGTTGAAATAAGCATCTTGGTCAATGAAAAGTCCTTTAAAATAGCTAGAGAAATTTTAGTTATGTATAGACTAACTTACCATAAAAGCTTGGGCTTATTTTTGTAGGAGTTAATTATTAAGAATTAGAAACATAGCAATGGGGCTGCTCTGTTAGAATATTGTAAATATAAACAAAACAGGCAAATATTTAAAAAAAATCTTAGGTATTGATTTAGTGAGGATTTAAATAGGGCACCTTCATCTTTATGGTAGAGTTAATTCAGTGATACTCAGGGCGACAGAAGTTCAGACCAAGTCAAGATGTGTACCAGAAAGAAGGGCCTCAATGGGTTTACCTTGTCAAGAAAATCTCTCCTTGGGGTATCTCCAATACCAGCACCTTTTGACACCCTCCTTGGGGCCCTGCAGCTCTTGAGGCTCAGTGTTTCGGTTGTAGTGGTGGAGGAGAAGAAAAAAAGGGGTGTCCTCCAAGGAACAAGTATGGACCAGACTGGGCAGAGGTCAGGATGTAATCCCCATACCCTGGACCTATGTCACTCTTCTAGGGCAATAACCTTGCCTTGCCCCACTTTGGGCTTCTGGGGGTCCACCAGAGATCCTGTCCCCAAAACATTGTAGCCTTAAGAGGGCCCCAGGGTTTGTGACCTCATTCTTGCTTTCTTCTCAATACCCTTTTCCCTGTGACTCCTTTCTTCATTGTCTTCTTTTTTCTCTGTCCATTCTCTCTCATCTCTTTCTATGTCTTGTCTTGCTCCTTTCTTTCTCCGTGGTGTCTCTTGAGAGGCATCTTGGGCTCCCTGGGTGGCTCCATCAGGCTGGGCCTATGCTGGATCCTGGGGTTTGAGTGCCTTGGATATTGTGCAGCTTCCTCTTTAGGGAAATACTGCATCTGTAGGTTGCCTTTAAATTTTTTTTTAACAATTGTTTTTATTTTCTCTGTGTGTGTGTGTGTGTGTGTGTGTGTGTGTGTGCGTGTGTGTGTGTTTTTTAAATAATAAGCCAGGTAGAACCCAGCTCCCTGATTCCTGTGCATACCAGGGAGCCTGGGAAGCTCAATTTACTTATTGTCTTTATGGCTTTAAATTTCTTAGCCATATGTTAGAGGTGATTTTTGGCACACCCTTCCCCCCTTTTTTTAAAATGCTGCAGGTGTGGCTGCCTCCCACCCCCTGCTGCTGCTGCTTCTGGTCTTTATATAGAAATGACCCTTCCTGTGTCCCCAGAGCCTCATTCCCTGCCCAGTCCAGAGAACTCAGCATCTGTGGTTCATTCTGGAGCTGCTGGGGCTACACTTCTCCCCTTAAAACTCAGAACCAAGCAAACTGAGAGAGGAAGGGACAGATGGGGAGGTGAGCCTTTAAGCCAGCCCCTTCTCTCAATTAGCTCAGCTGGAGAGTAACTTCATGCTGGATTACAAATCCAGCTGTTGCAGAGGTCTCCTTTGAAGTAAAGGTTTATCTTTCATTTCACCCACACTTCACCCCCAGTTGGATTTATGGTGAAATTCTTTCTGCCCAACTATGTCAGCTGGAGACCCCCAGCTGCCCCTAGCTCTAAGGCCAAAGTTTTCAGGCAGAATTATACCTTCTTCCTTGCCCCCAGGGAGAGGAAAGGGCCATCCCAGGCCTCTTATTTTAGGGTAGGCTGCCCCTCTCCCAATTCAAGTGATCCAACCCCTTCTAGTGCCTCCATGTGCCCTGGGCACACTACCTCATATGCCTAACCCTTCTATTCCCCCATTCTCCTAAGACCTCCTGCCATGCTTTTCCTCATTGCACTCCCATCTTCCCAATATTCCCTTTCAATCGGTACTTTTGTCTTTGTCATCTGAGCTAGACCTGGTTGGATTACCTGTTCCAGGGCTCCGGGTTCAGACCTGCTGTCTTTGGATCAGCCCTAGCTTCCAGGGGCAAGGTTTTCAGTGCCTCCACTGTCTGTCCTACAGGAACCCTGGGTGGGGGGTAGTAGATCTATCCTTGTAAATATGTCCCTTGAAATCCACATTTGCTGAATTAAAGTTTTTAAGCAAAATAATTTTAACGAAAAAAAAAAAGAAAATCTCTTCTCATTAAAGAGGTGCAATGGAGATTCAGGAATTCCTAAGAAGATAGTGGAGTGAGAGGTTGTTTCTAAGCCTAGCATCCTTTATTACCTCAAAACCAGAAACGTAAAAAATAAAGTAATAAAACAACAATTTCAAGAATAGAAGAAAACTACTCCCCAGCAAGCATTTATTAGGTCAACTACCTAATTCCAACAGAAAATATTACAGAAGGCCATATTACTTGCTCGCTATTTCTAGCTATGCTTACCACATACCACATGTATCACCCTACCAGATTGCTCGCTGTGCTGATTCCTTGTCTCAAGCTCAACATGACCATGGCAAAACCCCCCCCCCCAAACTGCTCTTATTTCTGTCTTCTTAGTGGATAAAAGTCATTTAACTACTTAATTAGTTGGTTGCAGTAGAGGGGGGGAGAGGTTCAGGATTGTGGGGATACTTCAGTGCTATGTAGTACAGAAGAGATGGGGCTTCCTATAAGAAGGCAGATTATAGGAAGGGGATCACAGGAAAACTAGTAAAGAGATTGAGAAAGTAGAAAAAAAAATTAAGTAAACAATTGAGAGGAGGTGCCTAAGCAATGAACAAGTACTAGAGGTTAAAATAAATCAAATTTTTAAAATCCCAAGTACAGGAAAAATATTAAAATAATTTCAATGAGATCATTAGGAATGATAATGGAGCAATTTCAAGAATTTGCAGAATGGTTCAGGAGAGAAATAGAAGAACTGGGAGAAGAGAAAAGAAATAAGGAATACATAAAAAAGGAAACTGAAGGTCTTTAGGATTGGTGGGGTAACAGGGGCAAAGTAAGGGAGGAAAAATCTGTGGGAGAAGACCAAGATCAGTCCAAAAAAAAAGCGCAGGGACTAAGTGCTGATTTAAAAGAGGAATAAAAAAAATAATAGAATTTAAAGGAAGAGAACACAAACTTCACAATTGTAACTGAAAATGAATTAAGCTACTCAATAAAATGAAAGTGAATAGGAGAACACACACACACACAAACTGCCAATAATTTGCTGTATATAAGAAATACATTCAAAATATAAGGGCACATACAGGTTAACAATGAGAAGAACAAAAATTATTGTGCTTCAGAGGATTAAATAAGAAGGAGAAGTCACAATCATGATTTCAAATAAGGCAACAATGAAATTTCATAATGTTGAGAGAGGCTACATTATGCTTACGGGCACCATAGACAGTGAAAGAATATGATTAATATATATGTGTACATAGATATACACATATATGTTAATCATATACTTTATATATATTCCATATATACTAGTCATACCCTTTCATTGTCTAATATATGTGTATGTATGTATATATGTGTATGTGTATATATTTATATATAGATATGTGTGTGTATATACATATACACACATACATACACATATATTCCTAGAATTAAAAGTAATTGAATTACAAAAAAGTGATAGATAGTAACACAATTATAATGGGAGACTTTAATAATTCTTTTTCAGGGCTGTATGTCAAAGATAAACAAAAAGAAAAATATGGACCTGAAAAAGATTTTTTAAAAAATTAGATTCGAAATACCTTTGGTAATTTCTTTTTTTTTTTTTTAAAGCAATTGGGGTTAAGTAACTTGCTCGAGGTTACACGGCCAGTTATTTTTGTGTGGGTGCCGAATATCTGAGGCCGGAACCGATCCCAGGTCTCCCAACGCTAGGGACAGCACTCTTATTCACTGTGCCACCTGGCCGCCCCTGCCTTTGGTAATTTCTGAATGGAAATGTTAAAGAATTTACATATTTTACAACAACATATGATACCTCTACCAAAACTGGTTATGTGATAGGAACATAAATAAATGTAAAAAGGCAGAAATAATAAGTATGCCTTTTACAGAACAGACCTCAATAAAAAGAATCAATCAATAGAGAAATCATGAACAATAGATACAGACTGAGAAGTAGACTAAGTAAAAAATCCTAAATAATAAATGTCAAAGAACAAATCACCAAAGATGTTTTAAATGAAATATGAAATGATATTCTAAAACTTGTAGGATGCATTTCCTCTGAGCAGAGACAATTTGACATTTCTGAAAAAAATATTTAAAAAGTAGAAGAAAATGGCATTAATGAGCTCAGCAGGCAATTGAAAAGACTCAGCAACTAAAAAAATCACCACGTAGCAACACCAAAACAAGAACAAAAGAAAATTTGAGAGAGACAAAATTGAAAATAAAAAGGCTATCAGCAAAATAAGTAGACTTAAAAAAAAAATTAACAAGATTCATAAACCACTAGCTAAGAATTAAAAAGAGAAAAGTCAAATCACTAAGATTAAAAAATTAACATGACAAGCACACAATGTACAGAGAGGAAATAAAAGAATTATCAGACACTATATAATTATATACCATCAAAACCTAGAATTTAATGGAAATGGATGATTAGCTCTAAAATATATAAAATAAGTGAATAGAGTACTGGCCCAGAGTCAGGAGGACCTGAGTTCAAATCTGGCCTCAGACACTTAACACACACACACAAAACTAGCTGTGTGACCTTGGGCAAGTCACTTAGCCCCAATTGCCCTCCCCAAAGCAAAACAAACAAAAACAAAAAATGTATAAAATACCCAAATGAACAAAATAAGAAATAGCAATTTTAACCAATCCA
Source organism: Petaurus breviceps papuanus (assembly GCF_028583685.1). NCBI lineage: Eukaryota > Metazoa > Chordata > Mammalia > Diprotodontia > Petauridae > Petaurus > Petaurus breviceps. Next base: position 61,015,891 of record NW_027185764.1, on the reverse strand, counting down.
GTAAAACAGAAAGAAATCTAACAAGCCATAAATGAGCTACCAAAGAAAAACCATTAATGCAGATAGATTTCCAAGTGAATTTTGCCAAACTTTTAAAGAACTACAAAAATTGTTCTTAAAAACAAATAAATAAGGTACTCTACTAAATATCTTTTATGAGACAACTATGGTCTTGAGTCTCAAACCAAAAAGGTGCCAAAGAAATAAGAGTTGTAAACCAAGAGCACTAATGCACATTGATTGATGCAAACAGGTTAAGTAAAATTTTTAGCAAAGATACTTCAATGATACATAAAAAAACATTGACTTTGTTGGATGGAATGATCATTCAACATTATGAGAGCAATTAGTACCATTAATACTATAAACAAAAAGATCCCACAAGATTGTATCTCAATAGATGCAGAAAAACTTTTGCCAAAATATAGCATTGATTTAACCTTAAAAATACAAAAACATAGGTATGAAGACACCCTTCTTTTATGTGCTGCAAAGAATGGATTTAAAATCAAGAGTTATCTTTGTAATGGAGAAACACCAGGATCTTTCCCACTAAATTTGCGGTTAAAACAAGATAGTTTCCTTCTCCCACTTCATCTGATAGAGTTCAAGGAAATGTTTAGCCACAGCAGTTAGACCAGAGAAAGACATTAAGGATTAAACTAAATTAACTAAAATTACAGTAAACATTAGAAAATAGCAGATAAAATGATCCCTATTTACAGAAGATATATTGGCATATTTAGAAAATCTAAGAGAATCAACAAAAGAAACAAATTTCAGTGATTATTGGCTTCAGAAAAGTAGAAAAATACATCAAAATACATTAAACATTTGTGTAGAGCTAGTAAAAACCAGGATTGAATGAAAAGAAATTTAAATAACTACAAAAAAGAAATCTGGAAATGAGCCCACTGAAACACTCAAAAAACATGTGACTACAAACACAAAATATTCTTTAGAGAAATAAAAGAAGACAAATAATTGTGGAGAGATTTTATTAAAGTTCATGACTCAACTTATATTAAAAATTATAATAGCACCTAAATTAAATAGCTCTATTTCAAATAAACAAACAAGAAGTTACTTTAGAGAACTAGACAAAATAATAATGAAACTTATTTGGAAGAATAAAAGATCAAGCATTTCTAAGGAAATAATGAAAAAAAAGGAAAGAAGGAATCTAATCATTAATCAGTCAATAAACATTTATTAAGTGCCAACTATGTGTCAGACATTGTGCTAAGCACTAAGGATACAAAAGGGCAAAGGACATCACCATATCTCAAATTACGTTATAGAACAGTAATCGTCAAAACCATTTGGTACAACTTAAAAATAGATCAGTAAAACAGACTAGATAATATAAGACCCAAGAGGGAAAAAAAATAAAGTAACTTTTTTTTTTTTTTTTGGTAAACCCAAGAGCACAAGTGACCGGGAAAATCCAATTTATTTGATAAAAACTGCTGAGAAAACTGGAAAGCTGTTTGCTTAAAAATAAAAGGGGGGGGGGAGTTAGACACCACCATATCCCATATACCAGAGTTAAAATTTTTTTTTCTTACATAAGGAGGGGTACTATATATGTGTTCATGATACAGAGATTATTGGAAACTGAATTGTAAAAACAAAAATGATTAATTTTTTTAAAAAGATGGAAAAGAACTTTACCAGACTCCTTATGGGCACACCCTCTACACTTTCAAGCCTAAGGGAAATAAAAAAGAAAGCAGATACAGTGGGTTACCCAAAGTTGACAGTTGAAACCTTAAGGCTGAGAGGCCAGCTAGGTGTGTTTAGTTGAATGTGGAGGGACTGAACCCTTGCAATTTCCATTGAGGAAAGAAAATCAGTTCAATGAGTATTGGAAAAGTGAAGAAATGCAGAGTAAGAAATTTTTGGTCAGGGAAGAAGTCTTTGAATTCTTTGTCTTAGAATTCTTTGCCTTTCTTCTCTCAGACACCACCATCTTGATAAAACTTGGCCTTTCTAACTCTAGGGTTTAAGGAAGGGTCAGAATAAAGGAGTGAAACAGAAGGACAGAGAGATATGGATGGTGTCTTTAGCCAGGAGTTCAGTTTCCTAATATTTTGTCCATCTCTGGGAAGCTGAGTAGACTTCATCATGTGCCTCAGATCAAGACATTACTCTACCCTGTTCTCTTCTCCTTTTCTACTCTAAATACTGCAGAGTCCCAATATCATGAATTTCCATCCTTTCTCTCTTCCCCTGATTATCTTCTGAGAAGGTTAGGGGGTAACTTTTTCTTCTTCCTCACTGTTAATGTTGGGGATTAGAGTAGAAGTTCTCTTCCCTTCCCTCATCTGCCCAACACCCCAATTCCCAATCTTCTGTAAATCTTAAATGAACCCTTCCTTTCACATCTATAAGTAACTCCAAAAATATATCCCATAAACTAATTGTGAAACATAGGTTGTTGATTCAAAGTTAAATGTGCCAGCTGGGTATTTCTCTTTCATTACCCATGAATCTTTTTGTCTTTCCCTCCTTCTCAATCCATTCCCTTACCCCCTCTGTACCACCATCCCTACCCCCTTCCCCCAAATCCAATACACCCAGCTCTCTGTGGATCTTTCTCCTTTCCTATGAAATGAATTCTTGCTTCATTTTTTTTTTTTTACATTTCTCAGGTTGGAGAGAGGGTGGTGATGGAGGTGCCTAGGGTCCCACTATGCTTAGTGAATTTTTTCTTTCTAAGTAACTACATTTGACATAATGAGTAGCCATGAATACATTATTTCAAGTAGTTTTTTAGTTGATTCTCTAGGACTCCCAAATAGTTTATATTGTCTACAGTTACTTTAAATGGAGCCATGAATGATTGATTATATCTGACACCCTCATGTAAAAGCCTAGGGTGTCCCCTAAAGCATAGAGTATGGGGCAACAGCCTCCATTTGCCATCCTCTATGGTTGGCTCTGCCTAAGGATCTTAAACATGTCCCAAAGGCCAAAAGCAGACGATAGAAGCCTTGAGATGGAACCAACAGGTTGCGTGCATGCATTCTCTCTCTTTTTTAAAACTGTGAATAATAATGGATTTACTTATTTTCTCACTTAAATATTGTCAGTCCTTCGAAGAATCTTGCAAGGCAGCTTGACCATACAACATGCCGGACAGTCCAGGGCTTCTGGTGGTGGAGTGACAGTCTTCCATTCTCCTGCCTTCTGGTCTAACAGGTAGGCATTTTTATTGATGGTGTAATCTTTATTATGTGTGTCATTGGCAGAAATGACACCTCCGCATACCAACACCTTGTTGTCACCAATCGGACACACTGCATGTGAAACGTCCAAGGCACAGTTGTTGGGCAGCAAGGGCACACAGGTGGCAGTCTTACTGGCTTTAATCTTCTGCAAGTTAATTTCTACACTCTGCCTGTGGCTGTGCACCTTAAGGATGTCATCCTGCTGGAAAGACAGGAGAGGCCTATGGTTGAACTCAATCGGGAAGGTGATGCACTGCACTACTTCCCCAGTGCTAGTGTCAAAGCAATCTACCACCCCTACTCGAGAAATGAATCCCTTCACCAGACACCTCCCTGTCACTATGTACATGTTCCTGTTTCCCTTGGTGATCACTGCTGTTCCATCCATTGGGATACTCATCTTCCCCACCAGACTCCAGATTTCCTTCCTCTCATCGTATCTGTAGATGTTGGAAACGTATCTCCGAGGAGCAATGCTCCCTCCCACAGAGTACACAACTCCCCCACAGGTCACCATGGTGTGGAAGACTAATCCCATGGGTAGATCAGGCAGTTTGGTCCAGGAGTTCTCATCCATGTCATACCTCCAGGCAGTTTTCAGGCCTGAAATCTGCTCCGTGGTTCCACCAGAAATGTAAATATACTTACCCACAGAAGTTGCACTGAGAGCAGCTGCTTTGTACGGCATCTCAGTGAGTTTCAGCCAAATATCCTCCTCGATAATATAGGCAAACACAGCATCATTGAATTTTCCCTGGGCTTTTTGACCCCCTAGAATCACTACAGCATCCAACAAGGCTCCTTTCCTTTGGAAATTCAGCAGCCTGCATGCTTTCTCCTGCTTTCGGTCCAACAGGGTATTTTCTATCAGGGCCAAGGGAGTGCTGTTGTTCTCCATCGCTCCCACTTTGTTGCTGGCAAACATGAGTGTTTTGTTGGACACTCCGTTTAGGTTGATGTAGGAGAAGAACTTCTTGAAATATTTCTCCCGATCTTTCTTTTTGAAATTTACCCAATGCAGGAGTGAGCTGAGGGCCTGGTCCTCATTCTGCACATGCAAATTTTCATCCCGAAGCAGTCGGCCGAAGATTACAGGGGGGCATTGCATGAAGTGGGGTGACCCTTCGTGGCTGGCCCAGTAGTAAAAGTTATCCCGAATAGCAGCATAGGCACAGTCATAAACCTCTTTCAACTCAAAGAGCTCAGCCAAGAAGAGGTAGTGAAGGGAGTTGTTTCTTTTGATGGACTTTAGCAGGAAGTCAGCGCAGTGAGTCCTTAGTCGGGGTGTGTTGAAGTACTGGGCTCCCCTCAGCAGCTCTTCCACGTTCTGCTCAGAAATCACCACCTTCCCACTATAGAAATAGTCCATGAGTTGTTCCACAGAAGAAGGGCTCAGGTAGTTGGAGTCGATGGTGATGAAGAGTTCATCTGTGGTCCTCATGTCGTTGTTGTAGATGAGGCTTTTCACCAAAGGCGACACTGCAGCGAGCACGTTGCGATGGGCAAAGAAGACGCGATCATCCACATTCAGGGCCATGTCCCAGCACTCTTTCCTCTTTCTCTGCTTGTTGAGGTTCTCAAGGACAAAGTTGTTATAGTTTTTCTCTGTGAATTCCAGTTTCATGTTTCCTCTTTTTGTTGGATTAAACAGAAGGCACAAGGACAGGTACTGAAAACATAGAATTTCTCTTGTGCTTGTTGGTCTGGTCATGTCCTGTCAAGCAAGGTTTACAGGGAGAGTGATGTAACAGAGCAGAGCGACCACATCATAATGCAACATCCGAGACAGGCATTCCTCACATCATCACCTCATTCTTACTTGATGTTGCTTATGTAAAGGCAGTGTAGACAAATAGAGTGGATAAGGGCATTGGACTAGGAGACCTGGAGTCCTGTTCCTGACTCTCCACTTACTTGCTATATGACCTCAGGTGGGTCACAACCTCTCTCAGTCTCAATCTCCTCATCTGTAAAATGGGGGCACTAACACTTGCCCTATTCCTACTTTTTGACCATTTATTAGGAAATATGCCATGGTTGATCTTACGTATTTGTACCAACTCTATCTTGGAGAACTTCCTGCAAAAGTTTTCCCCAGGTAATTGTTTCCCTTTTGATTTTAACTGCCTTGATTTTGCATGCGCAAAACCTTTTGAATTTTATGTCATTGCGTTGACATTTTGTCTTTTATAATTACCTCTATGCATAATAGAGATAATCTTTTATGATTATCTCTAGCCCTTGCTTAAGGTAGTTAGGTGGTACAGTGGATAGAGTGCTGGGCCTGAAGTCTGGAAAACTCACCTCTGTGGGTTCAAATCTGGCAGTTTCCGTATCTGTGAAATGAATTGGAGAAGCAAATGGCAAACCACTCCATTTTCTTTGCCAAGAAAACCCCAAATGGGATCTCAAAGAGTTGGACATAACTAAAAATGACTGAACAATAATGATCCCTTGCTTAATCAAGAATTCTCTACCTATCCATAATTGTGAAAGATATTGCCTTCTGTTCTCTAATTTGCATAGCCTTTTATATTTAGATTGATTATGACATATGGTATACAGCATATGATGTGACATGTCAATCTAAATCTAATTTCTGACAGATGACTTTCTGGTTTTCCTAGCAGTTTTTGTTAAATATAGAAACTGTTGTAGGCCAAGCCTGATTTAGTTTGATGATTCATATATATCATTGAAATGAAAAAGACCTGGGAAAAAATTTTTACAGCAAGTGTCTCTGATAAGGGCTTCATTTCTCAAATATATAGGGAACTAAGCATAATTTATAAAAATAAGAGCCATTCCCCAACTAATAAATGGTCAATGGAAATGAGTGAGCAGTTTTCAGAAGAAGAAATAAAAGTTATCCATAGTCATATGAAAAAAATACTCTGAAAAAAACTAATAATTAAAGAAATGCAAATTAAACCAACTCTAAGGTACCACCTCATGCCTATCAGATTGGTTAATATGACTATAGCATCAAGCACCCCAGCATCCCCAGGGTGGCTGCCAACACAGGTTCTTAGATCTGCTTTTCTAAAGGAAAGCAACTCAAAGTGGGTTAACAAGCTTACTTTAATCAATCAAACATATATTGTTTGCCTAGTTCAGGGGGAAAAGGTCAGTACCCCAAACTTCAGAGTATACAGACAGAAGTTACAAGACAGAGAAACATAGGCTTCCAAACTGTCCAACAATTACATCCATACCAAATCACAGTTACCAGAGAAGGAAGCATCAACATCTGGGTTTTTCAAAGCCAGGGGACTCTCAATGGCTGCCCAGAGTCTCATCTGGTCAAATCACACAAAACTTCTCAAAGTGAGCCCCAAAGCAAAGCCTCCCATCAGGGCTTATATAGCCTTTTCCTGGCTCAGAGAATGTAACAACCCTCTTGACCCACTGCCCAAGCACAAAGCACCAAGGTGTGGGTATTCCTGAAAAACAAGCCTCCTGCCACAGGTTCCAAGTGCACTTAACCTAGGGGCAGGGAAGACCTTAAAAATGTACATTCCTATAACAATGACAGAAAAGGAAAATGACAAATGTTAGAGGGAATACAGAAAAATAGGGACACTAATACATTGTTTGGTGGAATTGTGAACTGGTGCAACCATTGTGGAGAACAATTTGGAATATGCCCAAATGGCTATAAAACTGTGCAAATCCTTTGACCTAGCAATGCCACCACTAGGTCTGTTTCCCAAAGATATCAAAGAAAAAGGACCTATATAATAACAAAAATATTTATAGCAGCTCTTTTTGTGGAGGCAAACAATTGAAAATTGAGGGGATAATCATCAGTTGGGGAATGACTAAATAATTTGTGATTTATGATAATAAATGATTGTGACAGAATATTACTGTGCCATAAGAAACGATGAGAGGGATGGTTTCATAAAAACCTGGGAAGATTTACATGAACTGATGCAAAGTGAAGTATGTAGAACCAGGAAAACCGTACACAGTAACAGCAATATTTTAAGGATGATCAAATGTGAAAGACTTAGTAATTTTGATCAATACAGTGATCCATGACATTTCCAGAGGCCTCATTATGAAAAATACTATTCACTTCCAAAGAGAGAACTGATGAACCATGTGGGCAAAATGAAGCATTTTTTCCACTTTATTTTTTTGCATTTTTTCAATATGGATAAAATAGAAACATATTTTGCATGACTTCGCATGTATAATGAGTATCATATTGCTTGACTTTTCAATAGGATGGAGATGCACTGGAGGGAGGGAAAGAATTAATGCTAACATTTAAAAAATAATTTTTAAAAATGAAATAACACTTATTGAATATCTTATATTTAACACAAAGAGGCAGACATAGATTGGAAAAGATACTCAGTAAGGAGATGACACTATTTAGTTAATTGTAACTTACCTGCTTCTATGACCACCATTCTGGCCAGCTGGACAGTCCTGAGGGAGAGCAACCACTACCTTTCTCATGTGCTTGTTTTTGTACTTGGGCTACCAGAAAGCTATGTCAATAGCCCAACCCTTGGTCCTTTGAGTCAATTAAATCTTTGGGTTTTTTTTAAGCAATTGGGATTAAGTAACTTGCTCAAGGTTATACAGACAGTTATTTTGTGTGGGTGTCAAGTATCTGAGGCCGGAACCGATCCCAGGTCTCCTGACGGCAGGGCTGGCGCTCTTACTCACTGCACCACCTGGCCGCCCTGAGTCAATTAAATCTTGAGGACAATTTCCATACTTTTGAAGAAAAACTAACCTAACCTACTCAGCAAATTGCTCTTACCATATTCCATTCTGTAGTGGCAAGGTCCTTAAAGTATTTTGGAATTGAGGTTTCAAACTTCCCATCGCAAAACTCCTAATTGAAGTCCAAACCAGATTTAATGTAATTGGGAAATGTTTAACAAAAATAAAAATGCAATAAAAGATGGATAACACTGTGATTTTCAGAGTCAATATATGGTCTACAAGCATTCATTTCTATTTGAGTTTGACACCATTGTTTTATTTTATTTTATTTTTTGTTTATTTACTTCTATTTTACAACATTCAGTTCCACAGTCCCTTGAGTTTCAAATTTTCTCCCCCTCCCTCTCCTCCCTCACTCCCATCAAGGCGGCATGCACTCGAATATAGGATCTACAAATATCTTCACATTAATCATTAGTCAGGTTGTAAAGAAGGATTATAACTGATGGAATGAGCAAAGGGAAAGAGAAAACAAAACAAAACAAGAAAAAGAAAGAGAGCAAGTAGCTTGTTTCAATCTGCATTCAGATTCTGCATCGCTTTCTCTGGATGTGGATATCTCTTCTGATCATGAGTCTTTTGGAGTTGTCTTCTAACCTTACATTGCTGTGAGGAGCCCAGTCTATTGAAGTTAGTTGTCACACATACATTGTGTCTGTGATTGTGTAGAGATTTCTCCTGGTTCTGCTCTTCTCACTTAGCTTCAGTTTATATAAGTCTCTCCAGGTTATTGTGAAATCCATCTGCTCCTCATTTCTTATACCACTGTAGTATTACATTACATTCATATACCACAACTTGTTCAGCCATTCCCCAATTGATGGGCATCCCCTTGATTTCCAATTCTTTGCCACTACAAAAAGAGCCTTTACAAATATTTTTGTACATACGGGTCCTCCTTCCACTTCTCTGATTTCTTTGAGATATAACCCTAGAAGTGGTATTGCTGGGTCAAAGGATATGCACTTATTTATAGCCCTTTGGGCATAGTTCCAGATTGCTCTCCAGAATGGATGGATTAGTTCACAACTCCACCAACAATGCATTAGTGTTCCAATTTTTCCACATCCTCTCCAGCATTTATCATTTTCCTGTTTTGTCATCTTAGCCAATCTGGCCATTGAGATGTGGTACCTCAGAGCTGTTTTGATTTGCATTTCTCTAATCAATAGTGATTTAGAATATTTTTTCATATGCTTATAGATATGTTTAATTTCATCTTCTGAGAACTGCCTGTTCATATCCTTTGACCATTTATCAACTGGGAAGGACACCACTGTTTTAGAGGACCTTCCACTCCTTTGCAGGCTTTAAGGCCATTCCTGGACAAGCCTAATCTCAAAGATCCCTGAAGGAGTGACAGTACATTGACTAAGATGAAGACCAGAAATCCCAGGCTTCACCTCCCCCCCTTCAGGAGGGCCAAGTCCCACATCTTAATCATTTGGACCACGGGTGGGAAACCTGTGACCTCAAGGCCACATGTGGCCTTCTAGGTCCTCAGGTATGGCATTTTGACTGAGTCAAGTTTTACAGAACAAATCCTTTTATTAAAGGGATTTGTTTTGTGAAGTTTGCATTCAGTCAAAGGGCTGCACTTGAGGACTTAGGGGGGCATATGTGCTCAAGGCCACAGCTTCCCCACTCTTATATCTGGACCATGTGGTAAGTGATGCCCAGTCTTCACAGTTCACAGTAGCTAAGGGTGACAGTAGCAATGACATTTCCAACACAATCATCTTCACCACAGATCAGGGCCATTTGTAGTAAGGTAGCCAAGATGTCATTATCCTGTTATAAGCAGCACATTCAGGTACCAGGTGTAGCAGCAAGCACCCTAGCATACCCAAGATGGCTGCTAGCGCAGGTTTTTTGATCTCCTTTTCTAAAGGAAAGCAACTCAAATGGGATTAACAATCTTACTTTAATCAAACATATATGTGTATGTGTATGTATATATGTGTGTATACATGTGTATGTGTTTGTGTATGTGTATATGTACGTGTATGTGTTTGTGTATGTGTATGTGTATCATTCACTTAGTTCAGGGGAAAAAGTCAGCACCCTGAACTTTAGAAAATACAAACAGAAATTATAAGCAGACAAAAAAATGCAAACAGAGAAAATAACACAATTCAAAAGACCAACAGACAGGGCTTCTAACTGTCTGATCATTAGATACATACAGTTAGTTACCAGAGAGAGAAGAACCAACATCTGGGTTTTCAAAGCTGGGGGGCTCAATGGCAGCCCAGAGTCTCATCTGGTCAAATCATACAACTCTTCCCATAAGTGAGCCCCAAAGCAAAATCTCACATCAGGGTATGTGTGTATAGATATCCTTCTCCAGGGTCAGAAGACATCACAACCTTTGTGACCCACTGCCAAGTAACAAAAGATGGGCCTTCCCCTAAACAAGCTTCTCTTGTTGTACTCCAAGTGAGGCCCATTAAAGGGCAGGGAAGGTCTTGAAATTCCCTATGCCTATTAAGGGGCAGAGAAGATCTTCAAATTCCCTTACAATTATACCAGGTTGAACACTGAAACTCACTCTGTGCCAACCTCACTCAGTATACCCTGGCCCACTAATCCCTGGAAGCCTCATATGTATGAAGAGGGGGAAAGGACTATCTTTTTCCCTTTAGAAACATCTGCTGAGGGATTGACCCCTTCTTCTAATCATTGGAAAGAAAGGGACTTCTCCAGGACTCTACTTCTCAATCCACTAAGCCAGACGTGGGGAACCTACAGCTTTGAGGCCACATGTGGCTCTCAAAGGCCTCAAATGTGGCCCTTTGACTGAATCCAAACTGTGTGACCTCAGGTTCCCCACCCCTGCACTACGGCTTTTCTGAGGAGTTGTTCATTGGACATTGGTTACTATACTGGCTACTCTTTAGTATCAGTTCCAAATTACAGTAAGCAAAGTGCTACAGTGGGTCTGCCTGTGATGTTATTCATGCTGGTGTCTACTCCTCTATAGACACTCCTATGTGGTTTCCCACTCCACTTCCCGGGGACTCACAATGCTGTCCACTGCTATTGCCCTCCCCTTCCCCACACTACTTCTACTAAGACCTATTCTACTGCTTGCTTTGTTTGCTGCTGGGGTCTCCTCTACCACCTGCTGCCCCCGAAGCCTATAAAGTTTAGGGTCAGCCTCCTGGGGGGAGTCCTCTATCTGTTGCTGCTCCTGCCTATGTTCTCTTTCTAACTCTTGTCCTCAGTCTTCCATTTTAAATTTCCATGGTAGTGGAAAACTCTATTCTCCAATACTAATCCCATGATAAGAGCCCGCTCCTCCTAAACTGGGTCTTTAGTCCTGGAGGCACTGTCACAAGGCAGTTGGTCCAAGCCTGACCCAGAAGGCTGTTACAACAGTAACTTGGCAGAGCCCCAAACTCAGATCACTTTGTTTTAGCTCTTGTATGAATTAATTACATGCTATTTTGTGTTGTAGTTATATGTCTATCTCATCTCTCCAACTAGACTAAAAATTCCTCGAGGTCAGATGTCCATGCTATATTTTGATCTCCCACAGTCCTTTGCCTAAAATAGATCCTTAAATTTCTTGAATGAATGATTGGTGTATTCATGAATTCACCCTCATTCTTCTCATACCACCAGCTACTTGAGCTGCAAGGGTAGAAGGCATCATGTAGAAGGCAGTGGGAGTAGGCAGTTTTCCCACGTAGTCCAGATTTCTCTGTGCTACAGTGACTGACCCTAATGAAATTACTCTCCACCTGTCAACATATTGCTGAAAGAGGGACAGAATTAAGCAGTGCTGTCTTTTTCCTTCCCACTAAGCTGCCCATTCCTGACCTCTCAGGGAAAGCTTTGGAAAGAAGAGTTGGCAAAGTTTTAAAAACAAATGTTAAAAAAAACAACAACACGTTTTTTACAGGCAACTGGGAAATAAGATATAGAGGCATTGGGGTATAGAAATCCATCTTGCCACACTAGAAAGCTGGGAGGAGGGGGTGGAAATGGGGGAGGATATAAAAGAGAGCAGATTTGGGGAAGGGGTATTCAGTAGGCTTGCTCTTTTGGGGTGGGGGTAGGGGAAAGATGGGGAGAAAATTTGTAACTCAAAATCTTATGGAAATGAATGTTGAAAACTAAAAATAAATAAATAAATTGGAAAAAAGAGAAGAGTTGGAAATTTTGTCTTTTGGGCACTTTCCCCTCCTTTGCAAACTTCTCCCTTTGGGGCATTTTTGGTCCCTTTCTAGCCCCCCCTTCACCTTACCTCCAGGCACAAACAGATCTTAGAGGACACTGATGATGAGGTTTTTAAAATTAGGCCTGTGTGATTGGCATTTGCAAAATGGAATGTTTCATATAATTTAGAGCTGGAAGGAGACCTTGGAGGTCCTGTAATTCAACCCCCTCCTTTTATAAATGAGGAATCTGAGGTTTAAAGAGTGGTTCCAAAGCCACACTGGTGATAACTTGTGATAACTGGAATTTGAACTGTTCAGGGATATTTGTCCTTTTGCAGAGGACTGCAGACTTAGGCATTCAAAGCAATCTGTCCTTCTCTACTGCTCAGATTTCAGAGACTATGACACCAGGCTGGGACATTTTTGGACAGGGAGTCTTTTCTAGCATTCCTCAAATCCCAGAGGCCTGCCAGACAGGATTGTGTGCGATGAAATGAGTGGTCAACCATGACCAAACCGATTTAGTAAAATTCCAAATGAATGTAGTCACAAAAATAATGAGTTGGATTTTTTTTTTTAATCTTAAAAAATTTGTTTACTAAATCCTCAGAATTTCATTGTGGCAGATGTCAGAATTCATCGCCATCCTCATCCTAGTCTATGAAAAGATGCCAGCTGTTCTTGGTATGATGTGAGGAGGTATGATGTGACTGGTTGGTTATTGGTTACTCCTAACAAGGTTACTAGACACAGGCTGGAGATTCAGATCGATAGACTTGACTTTTCTTACTCTGGCCACTAGGTGGGGCTAATCGATTATTTCCTAGAGTTTAGGTCTCCAGAAAAAAAGTCGGTTCTCTTCTGCCAGGGGACAAACTATCAAATTTATTTATATTTTACATACTTTCTCACCCCTTTTTTTATTGCACCCTGACCCATTCTGAGAATTCAAGAGCAAAGGCATGTTTTCCCCATGAGATTGCTCCTTGTTGCGACTTTCTTTTGACTTTGCCACAGTTCAAGGCTGTAGTGGAGGCCTTTGTAAAACAAGCTGTCCTGGATGCAATTGATGAATAGTCCTAGATTTGTGGTCCCTAGGACTGTGGCCTCTCTCGCATCTGTGTCCTTGTTATGCATGTTGTCTATGGCAACGGTGGTGCTGGGGGTTTTCAGGGTTTTTCCTTCCTAGGGGTCCAGGGGTTGTTGTGATTAGCAGCCCTGACAACCAGATGCTTAAAAATAACTCTCACTTCTAATTTTAAAATGAAAATGCTAATGTCAAGAAGGCACAAACCAAGCATAGTCAATGAAACTGGAGGAACATGTGTTGGAAATACCAAAAGGGGATTCCCATTAAGGTCCAAGTTGGACTAGAATCTAGTTCTGTCTGGTTCTGAGATAGATTTAGAAATACACTTTAATGTTCATTATGGGGAGAAGTAGGACTGATCTTGGGCTAAGCCATAGCCAAAATAGGTGGATGCCTAAAGGGCGTGACTTTTTTTCAGAGGAGTACTGGAAAAAAGATGCCCCCCTGAAGTCCCTCCTAGCTCAAAATCTATATCTAAATTGGGGATAGTATCAATGGGAAACAAAAAGAATCGATTCCCCACTCAAAGACAGTTGCTAACTGATGGTTGGAATTCCTTTAGAAGGAGACAGATTTTCATTCTATTCATAAAAAAAGACTTGAACTGCTAAATTCCTTGATAAAGGCTGAGAGATTGACTTAAATTCACACTGAGATGTAAGTCGCAGATCTTTTTTTTAAATTATTTTGTTTCATGTTACTTGTATTATATTCTTCCCCCCTCCTCCTCCCAGAGAGTCACTCCTTATAATGAAGAATAAAAAAATGGAAAACAGAATTAGCCAACACAATGAAAAAGAATATCACATTAGATGTTCTGTTCTATACCATAGTCCCCCAAATCTAAATCATTTTTTCTAAGGCACTGGGTATTTGAAGGGGGGGAGGGGGCATTATAGACAGTATAAAGTGGCAAAGAAAGACTAAACTGAGGCATATAAAACTTTTATCATTTTATCAGTAGCTCCTCTCCTCTACTACTACCCACCCTGGCTATTCTTACCCAAGAAGCTGGAATGCATCTAAGGCAGAAGTCTGCCAAGATGGGACAGAAATCATTAGTTTATTCTGATCCAAGGATAATTGGGGGCTGTGACTATTCAGGAATAAAGACAGTATCTTTCTCCCCTCATCCTGAAGAGTCTGGAGAATAGAGATCCCCACAAAAGGGAGAGGTGAGCAATGCCTTCCTGGTAGGATTTGATTTCTGTCTGAGGCTGTGATATTCCCACTCTCCTCCTTTTTCAAGATGAGGGGAGAAAGAGCCTGTCTTTTTTTGGGTTACAATTATAGCTCACAGTGGTCCTTGGATTAGAAAATGCTGATAATTTCTCTCTCCTCTTGCAGGCTTCCATCCTGGTTGCATTCCAACCCCTTGGATAAAAGAGGGGCTGCATATGGTTAGCATTTATAAAGTGCTTTAAGGTTTGCAAAGTTCTTCACGTAGGTTACTTATTTGATCCGTACAACTCTAGGAGATAAATGCTACTGATGGGGTGCTTGTACCCCAGTTCTAAGATTACATTTCTCTCTAGCTTCAAAACTCTATTCCTGACAGTTTTCTCCCAAGTCTAAGGACACTATGCCTAGCAATAACTCACGAGTGGGCCCCAGTAAGACAAGCTACCTTCCCCCACAGTTACTCATGAGTGGACTCATGAGAGTACAACAAATGATCTTTCCCCATCACAAGAACAAGCTGCGGGCAGCTAGGTGGCGCAGTGAGTAAAGCACCAGCCCTGGAGTCAGGAGGACCCAAATACGGTTCTGGCCTCAGACACTTAACATCCACACACACAAAAAAACTAGCCGTGCAACCTTGGGCAAGGTACTTAACCCCAATTTCCCTCCAAAAGGCAACAAACAAACAAAACCCAAACACAAGAACAAGCTGCTCTCTGAGGAAATTCTCTTGTAAAAACAGGACTATCTTGTACCCACAGAATTATTGATTATCAGAGTTATCATATTCAATCCAGAGGTCAAGCTATAGACATCAACTCTCAAAGCTATCTTGCTAAAGATCTAACAGACCAAAAATAAACCCCTGAGAAATGCCTTCCCTGATTTCCAATAGTGAATGATGCCAGTGACCAAGGCTGTAAGTTATCACCTAATTAGCGTAAATGTCAAATAACCCACTACTTTTCCTTATAAGCTTTAGGAACATTCCTATTAAGTTGCAAGTTCCTTAAGGAGCTCCATACTGGCATTACAATAAATCTTTGCCACCTTGACTTAAAGAATGCTTGAGTTCATGAATTCATTCCTGATGACCTCTCCTGTTCTCTGGTCTTTGGGGGGAGGGGGTCCCCCTCAACCTCTCAAACTGCATCACTTACCATTATGTCTGGTTTTGCTGAGATAGGTCAAGGAATTTGTCCAGTGTTGCATAGCTAGCAAATGTCTGAGGCAGGGTTTGACCTTGGGTCTTCCTGATTCCTAGTCTAGAGTTTCATACACTGTCACCTAACTGATCTTGGACTAATCCCTACTTTATAGGAAAACTAAATGCAACCCCTGTCCCAAAACTTATTGATATGAAGGACCCTTTCTTAATTGGTGGAGATGATTCCTTGCCCTGCATGAAACAGTGGGGTGGTGTTGGAGAGATCAAGAGGGCTTGAATTCTCTTCAGTTCTTATGTGGTCTTTTTGGGGATTTTCTAAGTTTGAATCACTTTGAGTGCTTCTGGCCTTCAGTTTCATGAGAGAAGATAGAAGTGCTGGCTTTTTAGGTTGCTGAAGGAAAAGACTCTGAGAAGACATGAGAGGAGCCAGTAGCCTCCATCATATTCCTATCCCCAGTTGCTACATTAGGGGCTTTAGGGAGTTTCCCCTTGGATGAGATCTTGGACTCTCTCTTGGTTGAACTGAATGGAAGCAGTATCAGATTTTATATTCTTGAGCTCAAGGATCACTGCAGACAGTGGCTGCAGCCATAAAATTAAAAGATGCTCCTTGAAAGAAAAGCTATGGCAAATCTGAACAGCATACTGAAAAACAGTGACATCATCTTGCTGAGTTCATATAATAAAAGCTACGATTTTTCCAGTAGCAATGTATGGCTGTGAATATAAGGAAAGCTGAGTGCCACAGAACTGACACTTTTGAATTTTGGTGTAAGAGAAGACTATTAAGAGTCCCTTGGACAGCAAGGATATCAAAGCAGTCTCTACTTAAATAAATTAATTCAGGCTATTCACTGGAAGGTCAGATACTGAAGCTGAAGCTTTAGCCACATAAAGAAGATAGGACTCATTGGAAAAGACCCTGAAATTGGGAAGGATTTGAAGGCAGAAGGAAAAGGGGCAGAAGATGAGATTGATTGAAAGTAAAATGGAAACAACAAACATGAACTTGGACAGACTTTGAGAGATAGGGGGGAATAGATAGTCTATGGGGTCACATGACTGAACAACAACAAATCAGAAGTTAGCTTCAACCTGATCATATCCTCTAGATGAACAATATTTAAGGGAGTATGTATGTGTGTGTGCGTGTGTGCATGTGTGTGTGTGTGTGTGTGTGTGTGTATACACAATAACACCCCTTCCCCTGCCCCCATATTATAGGCAAAGGGGATGGGCCCTGGAAGCTACAGGCTTCTTACAGACACATTCTATCAGACTTGCACTTTATGGGGATGCAGTGTATATTCAGAGTTGGAAAGGACCCCAGAGATCATCTAGTCTTATACCTGGAGAAGAATCCCTCCCACAACCTATCTAAGCAGTGGTCATCCAGCTTTTGTTTGAAGAGCTCCAATGGGCGAACCCACTATTTCATAAGGGAGTCCACTTCAGGTTTACGACATTGAATTATTATGAATGTGGTTTCTCTGCAATTTCTAACCTTTGCTCCATTCAAGAACAGTACAATCCAACAAACATTTATTAAGGGGAAGGAAGGCACAAGCAGTTATTAAGTGCCTCCTATCTGCCAGTTACTGTGCTAAACAATTTACAAATATTACTTCATTTGATCCTTATAGCAACCTTGTTGTTGTTACCCATTTTACAGTTGAGGAAACTAAGGCAGACAGAGGATAGGTGCCTAATGACCCAGCTCAGGTACAGCCAGAATTAGGGAATGTAATAAGGGCAATGGGCCAATAAAAGAGACAAGGAGGAGAGCAAACATGAGAGAGTAGATGATCAGTGAAAACCCAGAGAGGAGAGAGTATCCAAAAGGAAGAGGTAGTCAGAGCAGAAGGATGAGGACTGAGAAAAGAGGATTCGATTTAGCAGTTAAGAGATCTTTGATAACTGTGGAGAGAGCAGTTTCTGTTGAGTGATGAGATTAGAAGTCAGAGTGTCAAGGACTGAGATGTGGATAAGGAGACCAAGTAGAAGTAGTGAGTATAGACAGCTTTTTCTAGTTTGACTTGAGAAAGGGAGATGAGTCAAATAGAAGGGAATTGTCAAATGTTGTGTCAAATAGCATGTCTTGATCTATCAATCTAGTGACCTTGTCAAAAAAGGAATTAAGGTGAGTCTGTCACGTGATCCATTTCTATTGAAGCCATACAGGTTTTTCATGATCACTGCTTCCCTTTCTAGGGATTCACTAACCATCCCTTGAATAAAATATTTTAGATTTCCCCTAGGAATTAAAATCAAACTCATTGGCCTATAGTTTGTAGATTCCACTCTTACTTTTTTGAAAACCATAACTTTCCATTCTTCTTGTCCTGTGGCACTTCTCCTGCTCTCCATGATTTTTAAAAGACCATCCATAGTGGTTTAACAACCATCTGGTTCTTTTGGTAGCCTGTGATGCAGTTTGTCTGGGCCTGAGGACCTGAACTCATCAATGGCAGCTTGAAGTTTTCTTTTTATTTCTTTACTTCCTTTGGGTTTCAAATCCTTATTACTCATTTTTTGCTCTGTTCTTTCCAATTCAAATATTGTTTTCCTTAGAAGAGAAAACACAAGCAAATTAAGAATTGAATAATTCTACCTTCTCTTTTCATATGCTATCACTGTCCCATCTGCAGACAAATTTTATTTGATCCATGTTATAAGCAAATTATTTAATAAGAGCTGTCAAAAAGTAGAAAGATAATGAGTTCACCATCACCGGAGATATTCAAGGAGAAGCAAGAATAATAGAATCCTTTGTCTGGGATTCTGTAGAGGGCATTGCTTGCTCAGGAAGGAATTGTGCTAGATGACATCTCAGGTTTCTTCCAACACCAAGATTCTTCATATGATTCTATATCAGAAAGCTATAACTAACTCTCCCACGGATGCCGTATCATATAGATATTTTCTATGAAGTTTTTTTTTAATTTTGAAAGAACTAGTAGGTATTTCAGGTATCATTGTATTCTTTATATGACAGCACAAAAGTCAACCTTTTAAATGAAAAAACACAACAGGGGCAGCTAGGTGGCGCAGTGAATAGAGCATGGGCCCTGGAGTCAGGAGGACCTGAGTTCAAATTTGGCCTCAGACACTTGACACACTTACTAGCTGTGTGACTTTGAGCAAGTCACTTAACCCCAATTGCCCTCCAAAAAAGCAAAAAAAGAAAAAGAAAGAAAGGAAAAGCACAACAAAACAAAAAAAAGCCAAACCAATTTTCCTGAGATTAATAAAAAGACTCAGAGACAGAATTTCTGGATAATTAATAATCAATTTATTAACTACGCTAGCAAATAATAAATAAACTGATGGTCTCTCTTGGTAACCAAAGGTAAAACCATGGAGATCACTGAATGCTTAAACACCTTTGGAAGAGCAGGTGCCCCTGACAGGTGAAAAATCAACCCTGATTGGTGAACAATTAATGAGGGGGTGGACATTTTGATGATGAAGTGGGCTAGAAGTCTTCAACTCGTCCATCTGAGATTGTGATTTGATTTTGAGATTCAGCTGCCTTCAGCAATCTGGACAAAGGAATACTTCTCCACCCAGCTGGTCTTGTAAACAATGGGGGGGTTGGTGGTGGTGGTGTTAATGGTTTAAAGGGTGTGAATCTAATGTGGTTAGGCCTGCAATTCATCTAGATTATCTATTTACACTTTAATCCGAAGTAAACTCTTCTAGTTGGGTGGGTTCCCACCCAAAATTGAGAATGTTCCAAGATTGGGCTAATGTAATCCTAAACTGTCCTTCAGACACTGATTGACCTACAAGGATTGGTCCCTAAATGAGGAAATAGAAAGGAAAAAAACTTCAATCCTAATTTGCTTATTAATATAATAGAAAAATAATCACTTCTCTCATTTCCCCTAAACTGGGGTTGACTTATAAAAAAATATTAAAAAAAACCGTGATACAGTACCAGCCAAAGATTGCAAAGCACCATTCTGAGCCCTGGTCTCAGGTTGCTTTCTTCCACATTCTGCATCAGGAATCCAAGGGACAGGGTGCTGAGTAACAGCTATGTCAGTGGGAAAGACCACAAAGAAAGCAAGTGGTTGGGGTTGGGCAGAGGAACAATCTGCAAGATGAATTTAGGTCATATTCTGAGGTTCTGGTTCCGTGTTTCTTTAGTCAAATGAATCAAAATTTGCACAAAGGAGAAGATCTACTCTTAGTGGACATATAAGGAATTGAAGAATAGATTTTGTTATATTTCCCATTAGAAACACTGGTATTCATTGGAATCAGAATTTATTTTTCCAAATTTATGAATAGAGCACTTTTTTTTGGAGGGGAGAAGGCAAGATAATTGGGGTTAAGTGACTTGCTCAAGGTCACATGGCTAGTAATTGTGACAAGCATCTGAGGCCAGATTTAAACTCAGGTCCTCCTAACTTCAGGGCTGGTACTCTATTCACTGCACTACTTAGCTGTCCTAAGATCACGCTTAATTGTTTGAAACAACCTCTCAGAGTTATTTTATGTAAACTTTTACGAGCTTAACAGCATTCTCTTTTTAAACTCAGAGAATACATCAGGTCAAATTTTTTCACTTAGGCTTTCTGGCCTCTTCAGTAACAGGTTTGAGTAACATGTCAAAGATTCCAAAAGACCATAGTCAAATGTTCACAAGCAACATCCCACAAATCAGTAACATAATACAAAGTTCTATGAAGCTTTAAGTTATTAATTTTTAATTAATTAATGTATTACCCTTTCAAGGATCCATAATATGATAAGATGATCCCTCTTCATTATGAGAACTGTGACAACGAAAGTGCCAAGAGAACTGTTCCTTTGGAAAAGGGGGAAAAAGAGAGTACACGCTACCAGGTTACACAGAAAACATCCCAGTTCTTATTTAATCGAGCAGTGCAAGTGAACAGCATATTGTCTCCAGAAATATTACCTCCTATTGGATTTATGAAGGTTTTAGAGGTCAGGGTTAAGGCTTCTGGTGCATTTTTCTTTTTAATCTTAATAGGCCTTTGACCCAGCAATAGCACTGTGAGGTCTGTATCCCAAAGATATAGAGAAAAGGAGAAACGACTTATTTGTACAAAAATATTTAGAACAGCTCTTTGTGTGGTGGCAAAGAATTGGAAATCGTGAAGATGTCCATCAACTGGGGAATGGCTGAATGAGTTGTGTTATATGATTGTGATGGAATATTTTTGTGCTTGTTAACAGAATTTTGCTGAGCCAGTCTAACCTGATAAACAGCAGACCAGAGACAAAGTACCAGGAATCAGATAGCTGTTTCATTATGAAATCATAATGAAATTATGATTTGCAAATAGGGAATTCTCTTGATCAGAATTTCACCTTACTGAAGTGAAGACAGATTATATACATAAATCACAAGTGGGAAGGGAAAACAGAAGGTAGATTACACACAGTTGTTCCCAGGTCCAGAGTGGTTTCTCAGGACCAACCCACAAGTGGAAGACAATACGACAATTCTGCAGTCCTGGGTGAGCAATATTACTCCAATCAGGGATCATTACTTGGTGGGTCACAGGACCAGAGTTCTGTGATGGTAACAAGTTCTACAATCTTTGATTTGCTTCACTTAAGATACACAGGCAGAAGAATGCCAGTGATTGTGAACCTTGTCAAAATTTGATTGATTGGTTCAAGTTGCATGGTGAGTGTAACCCACAAGTTGGAAAAGGAAATTCTAGGAGCAGCTAGATGGCACAGGGAATAGAGCATTGGCTCTGGAGTCAGGAGGACCTGAGTTCAAATGTGACCTCAGACACTTAACACTTACTAGTTGTATGACCTTGGACAAGTCACTTAACCCCAATAACCTTCTCCCCTCCAAAAAAAAAGACAATAAAAAGAGGTAGGCGAGGGAGAGAATTTAGAACTCAAAATTTTTAAAAATTAATGTTAATTTTTTTACATGTAATTGGGAAATATTTAATAAAATAAATGATATATTTTAAAAATGTTAATAGAACTTAAAAAAAAAAGATTATATTGGATGATCCACCAAATTTGAATCAGGCAAATTAAAAAATCCAAACTTTTGTTTAGTTTATTCAAAATAAAAATACACACAGGACTATAAAAATATAAGTTTACTATTTCTACCACATAAGCCAATGCACTTTGATTGACACAAATTTAACACATTCTCATCCTCTTGAAATTGATAACACCATCATCAGTCCAAAAACAGAACCTAGATCTCTGGATTTATGACCTTCATTTTCCCTTTGCTTATCTCCTTCTGCTTATCTTTTACTGGGCCGCTCCCATAAACCATATAAAGGTTTTGAGGTAGACAAGGTGTTGGAGGTTATGATAAGGACCTTTCAGCTCACAAGAGAGAAATATTCTTTTTCTAGACCTTTCTTTTTGCCTCTTTCATGCCTAATACCTCCCTTGCCCCTCTGTCCACAAAACTAAGGTCACTGGAGTGAAAATGGGCATAGGGAAATGAGAAAGACTAGGCTTCCAAGGGGACTATGTATTTGCCAAATGTCATCTTTCTCTTCTGTTCTCCCAAGATGCCAGTGCTTCCTCCTGTAAAATTACATTATATTCATTTTGTACATAGCACATGGTTTGTGTTTCTATGAAGATGTGACACTTAAGAAGACATTATCCCCGAGTTCACCAGTTTGGTTATGTCTTTGAATTTAGCTTTCTTGAACTCTTGTGAAGGCTTCTGGGAGAGAGAAGCTGGAAAAAATGAGTTTTCCATCTTGAGAACCACATGGAAATGTAGGGCTGATTTGATCGGTATACTCTGAAGTGGTGTACCTTTCCCTGTACCCTGTAGTCTTCAGGGCTATTGGGTCAGGATGGAGCTATCAGACTTGTAGGATGCCTGAGATTGCTGAGAGGAACAGTTGGTGAAACAATTCTCCTACAGACCCTGGACACTTCCCTTTCCCCATCTCTATTCCTAGTGAGTGAGCAGCCCCACCATCCTCCATTAATTCCCCAATTTACCTGACTTCTGTCTCTCCTTCCCTCCATCCAGGGGAAGGGATTAAAGCAAGAACCTAATTTTGCCTCTTCAGCCAGCAACAAAAGCATCCAACTTCTTCCTATTCAAATGAACTGTCTCTTTCCCCAAGGTCTTCCTTCCTCCCACTTCCCTACTCCAACATTGCTCATTTTACAGGCAGCTCTATAATGAGACTTAATCATTACCCAAAAAGCACTGAGCTATGCAAAATTGTGCAATAAAACCCACAGAGCTTATGGGGAAAATGTGGAATTGAGAACACAATGCTCAAATGGAGACCAGAAATTGGAGGCACAAGGCTCAAAAATTTCAAACAAAAAGATAGGAACCTAATAAAAATGGTAAAATGATTTTATCCAGGTTAAGCGGTTAGGAAATACATAACTAGTACAATAAATATGGTGAATCTTCCTGTCTTGGGCTGCAGGTTTGGGCAGGACTCAACTCTGAGCCTGGTGGAAAGGGGTTGAGGCTGGGGATCCAGAACAGCCCTTCTCCACTACCAGGTCCCACTTCATCAGAAGATATTTAATAAATATGGTACTTTACTATGATCAAGACTTAGTTTGCTTGTGGAAGTGAGGGTCAGAAGGGCTACAGCTTGTGCATTATAGTGAAGTGGTGCCATTTTCTGCATTCTCAACATCTTTTTTGGAAGAAATCAAGTGGAAGCCAACTCTAAATCCAAATTATGTTCAATGTTCCCTAATACATTAATTGTGTTGGAACAAATGTCTTTTGAAAAAGATGTTATAGCAGAACTGACTGTTCTTTAGTTTCTATCTCTTTATTCCCTTGATCAAATATGGAAGCTTGTCAGTTACCAGTCCTTGTTTATGTGAGTAATGATGGTCTGAACTGGGGTTCAGAAAGAGGATTTGTTCGCTGGAGAGAAATAGGAGGCAACTTTCTACTCTAGCAAGGCTAAGATGCAAAGTGAGGGAAGAAAAAGATGTTGATCCCACATGGAAAGCCCACAAGTAAGGGAGGCATGTTGACATCATGCCCCTAGGCAAAGGCAAGCTTTCATGATCAAGAGAGCTGATAAACCGAGAGTAGCACTGATATAGCCTATAGATAGGAGTTATATAGACACACACATATGTCCTAGAGGTATTTCTACATACATGTATGCATGCACATGGATAGAGTATCTAGGTGGGGCAGTAGATAGAATGCTAGGCCTGGAGTCAGGAAGACTCATCTTTATGAATTCAAATATGGCTTCAGACACTTAATAGTTGTGTGACCCTGGGCAAGTCACTTAACTTTATTTTATTTTAACTTTATTTTGCTTCAGTTTCCTCATCTATAAAACAAACTGAAGAAGGAAATGGCAAACCACTCCAGTATCTTTGCCAAGAAAACCCCAAATGGGGTCAGGAAGAGTTAGACATGACTGAAAATAACTTGAACAACAGCATAGATAGATGGGTAACTATCTCCTTGGGCTTAACTGAGATAAGCTCTTGAGATAAGAATGAGTCAAGACCTGGAAAAATTAGTCCCACAAAGGAAAATTTGTGCTACATATGGGGCATCCATCTCTCAAACCTGCTATAAGGAACACATTATTTTATAAGGCTACTCAACCAAATCTTTACCTTCCTTATGTGGTGGTAAGAAAGCAAAATCTGTTATATTTGTGGACTTAAACTGTAGCATGTACATATTTTGTGTATACTTATTGTATGTTTTGGGGAAACTAGATGGTACAGAGGCTAAAGCATCAGGCCCAGAGTCAGGAAGACCTGAATTCAAATGTGACCTCAGACACTTATTAGCCTTGTGACCATGGGCAAATCACTTAACCTTTGTCTCAACTTTCTCTTCTGTAAAATGGGGGTAATAATAGCCCCTATCTCCCAGTGTTGTGAGGATCAAATGAGATAATTTTAAAATGCTTAGCACAGTGTCAGGTACATAATAAATGCCATATAAATGTTAGCTATTATTACATGCATACGTGTTGTGTCCCTTGACAAGAAAATAAGCTTGCCAATGGCAAAAATGGTTTCATTTTTGTGTTTAAATCCCTAGCACTTAGCATAGCATATGCTAGATAATGAGCTTGCAGCTTGCACCTGATCACACTGTGTGTGCATGAAATGCCTTATGTATGTACCTGAACAACTTTGTCAGTGTGTCATGGTTGGGTGTTGCCAAGTCAGCTGAAGGGTCAGTTCTCTTAGCACTTTTATTACCAACTCAACCAGGGACTTGCTTCTGCTGGTATTCCATTTATGTTTCCAGGCCCCTGGGATTCTGCCTGGTCTGATTTGAGGACTGTATTCAGTTCTCTCATAACCACATTACTCTTCCCCTTCCTATGCTTCACCTGTGAAGGTGGAAGCAGTGATGTGTATGGGGCCAGATATCATGATGGTGGGAGCTTAGTGTGAGCTCCTTGAGGGCAAAGGTTAGTCTTTTGCCTTTCTTTGTAACCCCACATATAGTAAACCCTTAACTACTTATTGACTCACTAAGAGAGCTACCCTTGGCACAGTGACTGTCTCACACCTCTCATAGCCATAGAGAATACCCAGAAATGTTGACTTTGTCACGTGTATAATGTGAGGTCATGAGGCGTGTTCACAGAAACTTCAGCTGCACCTTCTGGTGGTGTGTTCTCAGGTCAAAGTTTTGTTTATTTGCTCAACACCTGCTTTGCTGCATGAGGCATCAGGTACTGTCTGTGTGTAGGATCTATGGAGGTCAATTTGATTAATTTCTCCCTACCTCATCTACTTGATGAAATTACAAGGAATGGAGTTTTGTCAAAAAGAGAAGGAACTTCTTATGGAGTTGGACATGTGTCCTGGCCTCTTGCTTAGGGACATGTGACATGGCCCTTTGTCCAATTAAGGAGGTTCAGGATTCACATAAATGGAATGCTCTGCACTCCAAGAAAGACCCAAGGCAATTTCTTCAGAATATTTATTCAGAATATATGTATATATAGGCAAGTGAGAAAGAAACCGGAGATAACAGAGTAAGAGGCTTAAAGATAGCAGAATAAGAGCAATTATGATTAATAGTGGATATATATATTTACAAGCATCACCATTGTGGGGAAGCACCAAAGACCTGACCACACAAGCTGGGGAATCCCGGTACAGCCGGTACAGCCATCAGGGTCCCACATGGGAGGGTCCCAGGCAAGACGTCTCCTCCATGGGTGAGATTCCAATTTGGGGTCTGAATCTTACAGTTTAAGTAGTGCTGAGAACAAAGAGGGCATACTGCCAGATGTTTTTAGCAAGCATCGTATCTGGTGTGAGGCCTGGGACGGAGGCCAGTCCTTCCAAGGCCCCCCCAAGAGCGATGTTTCCTTGGAATGGCTAGTTCCAGGAGTTGGGCAGCTATCATATCTCTTCTCAAAGACCTGGCCAGGGTCCCAGGAGAGGAGCACCCCTCACGTTCTCAGGATCCCTGTTCCCAAACAGCTCAGGGCAATAGAGAAGTCATATTGTGTTAGGGCCTTGGCTTGTATAATCTTATTCCTCACAGAGGGGCTTACCTTGCCCCTACACCCTTGCTGAGGAGAATGTACCTTGTTAGGAGGAAACAGTGAATTCCTGGCTGGTCCCCAGTGATTGTAGATGTGTAGATGATGAATATTTGAGAGAAATGTTCTCTGCTGTAAGACTGAGGCACTATGGGTAGCTAGGTGGTGCAGTGAATAGAATACCAGCCCTGGAGTCAGGAGGACCTGAGCTCAAATCTGGCATCAGACACTTGACACTTACTAGCCATGTGACCTTGGGCAAGTCACTTAACCCCAATTACCTGCCCTCCCCCCTCCAAAAAGCAAGCAAAAAAAAAAGACTCAGGCTCTATTCTCTTTTGTACCCTCTGCCTTAGGTTTCTTTTCCAGAGCTTTCTTTCCCTTGGTCTTCCTGCAGATAGAAGGAGGACGAAGAATCTTCCCAAAGTGGCAACAGAAGAAAAACATGGTGTTAAGAGATGTACTTCATTAGGTACGCTTGAGATTGGAGCTCGTCTTTGGCTGTGTTTCTTCTGACTTTTTAATTTCCTTTTCTGAGTGTAGGTCAATGACTAGCAATCCTGAGAAATGGACATTTGCAGAACTGGCAATTACTTTATGGATCAAAAGTTCCTGAATGTTCCAGCACTGACTGACCAAAGGGAGTACATTTCTACAGCAGCATATTTCTGGGAATAGATCACTACCCAGGATCACCCTGTTGCTAGAGGACTAAGAAAGTGAATCCCCAGGCTGGCCACGAGATCTGGACCTTGCCAACTCACAACAATAAATCACTACAAGTAGCTCAAACTGTGCAACAGGTCCAAGATGGAAGGAAGTATCTGTTCAGAAGGCCCATAAAGGATCTTTACCTTCCTGGGGAAATATAAAGAATGTAATGGACTACTTGATTGCTTTATGTTTCCTGTATTTATTCATGGTACCTTTGTGTCTGTTGCATCTTATGCATTTTCTTTAATGGAAAAAATCAACCTTATGCCTGATGCCTATATCATACTCTGAGAACCTTTTCTACAGAGGGCCCTCTTACCTATGTTTTGAAGTAACCCTAGACTTGAGCCATGACTAAACTTTGTTTAAAAGTTTCTTTGATTGAATGCCACCATGGCAGGGTGGGGGAGAAAATTTGGAACTCAAGGGATTGGGGAACTGAATGTTGTAAACTAAAAGTAAATGATTAAATTTTTTAAAAAATAAAAGTTTTCCTTGCAGTTTTACTTCAGAGTAAGGGGCAGAACTTGAGAAAGAAATCTTACTCAATTAGGGTTAGGCTCCCCAGGATGGAACCTGGCTTTACATGAGCCCAATTTTCCTGTAGAGCAGTTTCCTTGGATACAAGAGAAACCTCACTAGATGAGAAATAATTTAGAATGTGGATTCACTTAGCCTTTGTTAGTTGGCTTTATGCCTGCTGACTCTCTGTGTCTGTTCTTTGGAATGTCCTAACCCCCTCAGTTCAGTTGTTGTGTGTGGGGATTTTTCAGCCTCAGCCAGAACTATGACTCATCTCAGTCGTTTCTCCATTTCCTGGATGCTCACTTGGTTTCTGAATGCTATATAAAACATCTGTCTATGTTAGTGTATTTTCTGAAACTGAAAACCATAGTGACGCCAACCACACATAAAGAGGTTTTCCCTGGATGACTTGGGCTCCCCAAGATGAGGAGAGAGACAGATGGGATTCCAGAAACTCCAGCCAATGGCTTGGTTGGGCTTGGGAGAACGTGTAGAAGGAGATGAGAATGGGGACCAAGAGGGTAGGCTCTGAGAGTAGGAGATAAGCCTGCAAAAATGCAAAGAAAAGGCTCACGGTTCTCAGGAGATTAGGGGACTGGAAGCCTTGGTAAAAATTGTTCACTCTTATGGAACACTTTAGATGCCTAAAGCACTTTCTGCATGACAATGAGGAAGTTAGGTGATGTAATATTATCATCTCTCTATTACAGAGAGCCATAGAGAAGTTGAAAGTTAGATCAAAAGTCACCGAATTTTGACTCTATCCCAGGTTATTTGAAAAGACCAATGAACTTTCAAAATCTTAATGCTTAAATTTGGAATCAATTAAGTGAGATACATGGGTCAAAACCTGATCCACTTGAGTGAGACAACCAAACTTAGGACCCAACTCCTACCCCAACCTCTTCCTCTCAAGGCTTCACGTCTCCTTTCCTCCAGCCTTAGCTAGGTGGCTGGGCACTTGTCTTCCTTCAGATGACAATAACTCAAGAGGCTGTGGTGAGAATGATTTGTAATGGGGCTCAAATTTGACTTCCTGGACCTCAAGGTATTTTAAATGGTGATGTTCATGCTAGGTTAGGAAAAGCATAAGGGAATTTGTTTTCCCTTCTTGAGCTTTTCCACTTGTCAAATAACTTGGCATAGTGCTAAAAACAATATCAACAACAAAATCCCACTGCATTCAGAGTCAGAGGACCTGGGTTCAAATAAGGCTTTGCTATACTTGCTATCTGTGTGAACTTGGGAGAGTCACTCCCTTTCTCTAGGCCTTACTTTCCTCATTTGTAAAATGAGGGGAGATGTGAATGGGAGGCAGCACATACAGTTCCCATATACCTACTTGAGCAACACTGAAATTTGTACCAGTCTGAATAATGATTAGTGAGAAACTAGCCAGTGACTTCTTCCATCTCAAGATTACATAAAACCATTACAGCAACCGTGGACAAAAGGAAAGGTCTCCCCTCCCTCCTCCCTCAGCAAAGCCATGCCAGTGCCTCCCAGCACTACAAAGGACAGGACATGTATAACTTGCAAAGCTCTGTACCCGGAGGCAGTAAGGACAGAGGGCTAGCTGGAGAAAACTGAAAGATGGTCAGAAAGCCCCATGATGGGTTTTCTTTAGAAACTTTAGAAGCCGCAGAAATCAGTGGTAGGATTCATCATGAGAATCCAGTTCTCAGATGTGGACAGCCAAGACAGAGTCTCAAAGGTCCCTAACACTCTGTCCTGACATAAAGAGGGCCCCAAAGATCCAGTGCTCTGAACCTAAATGTTCCAGTGGGGCTGAACCTTGGGAGATGGTGGTTAGCTCAAGGATACAGGGGGCCCAAGGACAGAAAGACCAAGCAGGACCAGATACATCACCTTAAAGATGCATCAAGGGTAGTGTCTGACCCTGGCACAAAGCTCTAATTCAGAAACCAAAGCTGAAAAATGAGTAAAGTAAAGAAAACACCGTCCAGTATTAAAAAAAATTATTGCAAATCTAATTTCATAAGAACTGTAAGCAGAGACTCAAAAGAAAAAAATGGATTTCTCACAAGTACTACATGAATACTTGGAAGAAATGAAGCAAGAGATTAAAAAAAAATGAAACTCTGGAGGAAAGGATTGGACAGAGAATAGCAGTTTAGATGAGGTGACAAACTTTATCCAAGAAATAAAATCCCTGAAAATTGAATAGATCAAACAGAAATTGGTGACTCCATGAAATTGCAAGAAATATCAGAACAAAATTAAAAGATTAGTAAAGTAGAAGATATAAGATATTTGATATAAAAAAAACTGACCTGGAAAACAGTTCAAGGTGAGTGAATTTCAGACTCATCAGACTACCTGGAAACCATGATCAAAAAAAGAACCTAGAAATCACCCTCCAAGAAATTCTCAAGGAAAATTGCCCTGATGTTTTAGAACCAGAGGGCAATACAGAGGTTGAAAGAATCCACGGATCACCTCCTGGAAAAGATCCCAAAAAGAAAACTCCTAGGAATATTATAGCCAGGTTCCAGAGTTCCCAGACCAAGGAGAAAATATTACAAGCAGCCAGGAAGAAACAATTTGAATACTGTGGAAACACAATCAGGATAACTCAGGATTTGGCAG
This sequence comes from Petaurus breviceps papuanus, assembly GCF_028583685.1. Taxonomy (NCBI): domain Eukaryota; kingdom Metazoa; phylum Chordata; class Mammalia; order Diprotodontia; family Petauridae; genus Petaurus; species Petaurus breviceps. Next base: position 60,985,943 of record NW_027185764.1, on the reverse strand, counting down.
CTTCTACACGGAGGAATCGAAGGGCTTGGAATATGATATTCTGGAAGTCAAAGGAGCTGGGATTAAAACCAAGGATCACCTACCCAGCAAAACAGAGAATCATGTTTCAGGGGAAAATATGGTAATTCAATGGAATAGAGGACTTTCAAGCATTCTTGATGAAAAAACCAAAGCTGAACAGAAAATTTGACATTCAGATACAAGAACAAGAAAAGAACGAGCAGGTAAACAGGGAAAAGAAATCATAAGGAACTTATCAAATTGAACTACTTACATTCCTACATGGAAAAATGATTATTGTAACTTATGAAACTTTTCTTAGTATGAGAATAGTTGAAGGGAATATAAACCTATATATTTATGTACACATACATATATATGTCTATATAGGAGGGTATATGGGAATATGAATATATATGTCAATGTGTGTATATATGTGTACAGGTATACATAGATAGAGGGCACAGAACCAGTTTAATGGGAAGGGATGATACTTAAAAAGTGAAATTAAGAGGTGAGAGAGGAATATAATGAGAGGTGATGGGGAGAGACAGAATGGGGTAAACTATCTCATATAGAAGAGGCAAGGGAAAATGGTTACAATGGAGGGGAAGAACAGGAAGGCAAAAGGGAATGGGTCAACCTTATTCTCATTGAATTTGGCTTGGAGAGGGAATGAAATACACACTAAATAGGGTCTCTCACCCTACAGGAGAGTAGAGGGGAAGGGGATGAGAGAGGGGATGATGGAAGGAATGGCAGAATGGTAGGGGAGGGAAGTTGGAAGCACCCACTTTTGAAAAGGGACAGGATCAAAGTAGAGAATAGAACAAGTGGGGGTCGGGATAGGATGGAGGGAAATATAGTCAGTCTTTCACAATATATCCACTATGGAAATGTTTTGCATAGCTACACATGTACAACCTATATTGAATTGCTTATCTTCCCAGTAAGGGTGGATGATGAGGGAGGTAGGGAAAGAATCCGGAATTGAAAGGCTTAAAATCAAATGTTTAAAATATATATAATTATTATTTTACATGTAACTGGGAAATAAGATATTCAGGCACTGGGGCATAGAGATCCACCATGCCCTACTGGAAAGTCGGAGTGTGGTTGGGGAAGGATATGGGAGAGAAAAGATTGGGGGAGGGGATATTCAGTGGGATCACTGTTTTGGGGGCGGTGGGTAGGGGAAAAATGGGGAGAAAATTTGTAATTCAAAATCTAGTAGAAATGAATGATGTAATCTAAAAAATTAAAAAAAGAAATAAATGAAAATTGTTCAGCTCTATTAGAACTAGAGGGAAAAAAAGGATACAAAGAATACACTGATTGCCTCTTGAAAGGAATTCTAAAGGAAAATTCTAAAAGTTCATAGTCAAAACCCAGAGATTCTAGATCAAAGAAAAGGTGCTAGAAGTATCCAGAAAGGAGTTAAAAGTACCAAGGAACTACAATCAGAATGTCACAAGACCCAGTGGCTTCTACTAAAAACCAGAAGAGATTTTGGAACGTAACATTCCAAAAGGCAAAAAATATAGGCTAGTAACCAAGAGTAACTTATTGCTGCAAAGTTGAGTCTAACTCATACCACTGAAAGATAGACCTTCTTTGGGGGTGGCTAGGTGGCAGAGTGAATAGAGCCCCGGACCTGTTGTCAGGAGGACCTGAGTTCAAAGCTGACCTCAGACACTTAACACACAAAAAAAAAACTAGCTGTGTGACCTTGGGCAAGTCACTTAACCCTAATTGCCCCTCCCCCCCAAAAAAGCAAAAAATAAAAAAAAGAAAGATAAACCTTTAAGACAATAGATCAGGGGCATCAGACTCAAAAAGGGATCTCTGCCTCATAATGACCTAGAAAACCACAACTTAATATTATCTAGATTGTAGTGAATTTTTATTTATTTCCCTAGGCATTTCCCAATTACATTTTATTCTGGTTCTGGTGGGAGTTTGAGGGTCTTGAGATTGATATCTTTGGAAGAGAAGACTTTTGTGTATTTTTGATGAAAAGACCAGAGCTGACTAGGAACTCTGAATTACCAGCACAGGAGTTTAGAGAAACCTAGAAAGGTAACTTTATTTAAGCAATTGAAAAACTGTATAAAGATGTGTCAACATTGCATTAAAAGAAGAAAAAAGTGTCCTTTCATCTTTAAAGGGTGATAAAGGAGTTAAATAAGAAAAGCAGAGGTCTTTTGGAGGAATAGTTCTGTTCTGAGGGTTTTAAAAAGGTAAAGAGAGGGAAAGGCAAAAGGAAAATATCAAAGGAGGAAGGGGGTAGAGCTTGATAATCTTCATAATTTCTCATATATGAGAAGAAAAATCTTTAAATATGGAGGAGGGTTGAATGCACACATATCCACACAAACATTCTGGGATAGAATATATCAAATTCAGCAAGGAAACAAGCAGCAATTGGACAAGCTAAAAGGAAGTTTAATACCAGGGGAGAAAAGTATAAGCAAAATAAATTTATTATTCTTGAAGGAGGTATTAAAGGGGTCAAGGTTGGAGAAAAGAAGTAGAATAATGCCTTAGGTTGCTTCTTAGACAATCAAGGTATGGCTGAGCAAATTATGGTATATGAATGCATTGCAATAGCATTATAGTTTAGTAAATCACAAAAGAGATTATTATAGGGGTGGCCAGGTAGCACAGTGAGTAAGAGCACCAGCCCGTGTCAGGATGACCTGGGGATCAAATCCGGGCTCAGATACTTAGCACCCACCCAGAAATAACTGACCGTGTAACCTTGAGCAAGTTACTTAACCCCAATTGCTTTTAAAAAGAAAAGAGAGATAAAAAAACCTGGATGGTGTGAGCTGGTGCAGTTCACAGTGAGCAGATAACAAAGCAATTTATACAAGAACAACAACTTTGAAAGACCTAAGAACTATCAAAATAAAGACCAACTATATCTCCAGAGAAACTGCGATGAAGCATGCTGCCTACCTCCTGAGGGAGAGGTGATGGAAATGAAATTAAAGACATGGCCACTTTGTGGATGAGGGAATCGAGGGGATTAGGACAGCAAGGGGTTAATTGTGGGACCTGAGTGACCCACACTGACTCCATCTTGTGACTCAAATCTGAAAATACCTCAGTATCCTTTCAATTATGGGTCTAGTTCAACTTCTGTCTTGCGAGAAAATTTTTATTCAATTATGGGAATTCGGAGAAAACCTTATTGCATCATTTGAACTTATCCCTGTGTGACTGGGAAGCTGGGCCACCTTTACCTGCAGTTTAGGGACCCTTAACTAAGGACCTAGGGTGTGTTGACCAGAAACCCAGTCAGAAGTTAAGATTGATGCTAGGAATGGCAGCTAGGTGGTGCAGTGAATAGAGGACTGACCCTGGAGTCGGGAGGATCTGAGTTCAAATTTGGCCTCAGACACTTGACACACTGTGCAACTTTGGGCAAATCACTTAACCCCAATCGCCTTGCCTTCCCTCCTCAAAAAAAAAATTGATGCAAGGAGTTTTCTGATAATTATTTATCTTAAGAAACCTATAGGTCTTATCTGAAAATGTCCTGTACTGATCATTCAGTTATTGTTTCAATGTTCCTTTGATTGAATACAGACACTTGGGGTGGGGAGGGACACCTCGTTTCCTGATTTCAGGAAATGGTACCTGTTTACTTTTCCCCTCTCAACTTGGAAAGTCCCTACCTAATCTTTCCACCAATTAGAAATTAGGTTAACTGGGGGCGGCCAGGTAGCATAGCAAGTAAGAGCACCAGCTCCAGTGTCGGGATGACCTGGGGATTGAAGCTGGGCTCAGACACTTAGCACCCACCCAGAAACACCTGGCCATGTAACCTTGAGCAAGTTACTTAACCCCAATTGCTTAGGGGCGGCCAGGTGGCACAGTGAGTAAGAGCACCGGCTCCAGTGTCAGGATGATCTGAGGATCAAATCCGGGCTCAGATATTCAGCACCACACCCAGAAATAACTGGCTGTGTAACCTTGAGCAAGTTACTTAACCCTGATTGCTTTAAAAAAAAAATTAGGTTAACTAATGTTGCATCCTGGTTAATTGTTTCCCTTTAATTAATTGCCTTTATTGTTTTTAATGTAAAAAAAAATCCCCCTTCCACTGTATTCGGGGTCCAGCCCTAAATTGAGAAAGGGGCCTGCTCCTGCTTTGTTAGGCAATGAATACACAATGTTTAATAAACCAAAATGCTTGAAAGCTCAACCCTGTTTCCTCAGTCATTTCATCTTTCACCATGGACTTCTTTCATTAAGTATGCTTATTTATTACAAGGTTTTTTTCCTTCACCTTCAGTTAATTTGGTTAACCTCCCTAGTGGTGGTAGCAGGGAGATGAGTTAGTAACAGAGATGCCCCCAAAAAGGCACCCAATGTAACATTTTAAATAATATACTGAAGAGAACAGAAGGATGTTCATAAAGAAATACATAAAATTTATTATATGCTTTTAAAAAGGCAAGCAATATGAAATGCAGATCTAGTTTCATATAGAATCTTCTTTGTGTTCTGATTTGTGTATGGAAATGGTCTTTTTTTAATGTTAAAAAAATTTAAATAAGATGAGAAGTCACTTTCTAGGACTCTAAATTACAGATTGACACAGCATCAGTGGAGGTAGTTTCCACATTGGGATGTCCCTAGACATTGGTGAAATCACATATCCCAAACACAAAATATACTTGTACTGTCTACCTCACAGGATTGTGAGAAAAAGCCCTTTGCAAGCATTAAAGGGCAATATGATTGTGGATTCATTGGACTGTAGATTTAGAGCTGGAAGCGTCCTTATGGGTCCTCTATTTCAACCCTCATCTCAGATGAGGAAACTGACGCCAAGAGATGAAACATAGTATGTGACAGAGCCTAGTGGTGATATCTCTTGATTTGCACTTGGAAAATAGAATATATATATATATATAATTGATACAATACAACTGTTTCCTATCTATATTCTCTTTAATAAATACTTGTTCATTAATAGTGATATTTCTACCTCCTTTATAAGCATATCCAGGACAATGCTATTAGGGCTCACAGTGCCCTTGATGGAGAAAAGTTTTCTGTAATGACTTTTGCAAATCTCTTCCATTTTCTTCAGTTTATAATGTTCCTTCCATTTTCATCCCTGAATGCCCCAGTTACATACCTTTCCAAGGTTTCTTTAAATTGGCTTTGTCCTCCACTACTTTCTATTTTGAGACAATATTGTCCATAATCATCTATCATCCCTCTTCATAAGATTTTACAACCTGCAAAGTTTTATTTTGGGGGAGAAGGGGAGGGTAAAATTTTAAATGTTTTCTATTATTGTGGTGCTATAGATTTGGGGAATGTCTAGTTGTGGGGAAGGGATAAGTTCAAGAAGGATGGAAGACAAGTAACCAGGCAGGCATAATCAGTAGAAATAGGAGAACCTTGAAGTTCTAGATAAATGTTACCTGTTATTATTAACTAGGAAAATACAATGTCAAGGAGCAAAACATTTCCATTCTATTAGAATGGGTCCAACTAGTGCTGCACAAATAATCTGGACCAGGGGTGGGGAACATGAGATCACTTGTGGCCCTCTAGGTGCTCAAGTGTGGTCTTTTGACTGAATCCGAGTGTTCTTTGAAGTTTGGATTCAGTCAAAGGGCCATACTTTAGGACCTAGAAGGTCACATATGGTCTCTATCCTGCACGTTCCCCTTCCTTTGTCTAGACACTGGACAATTTGTCCTTATTTAAAGAAGTACTAGGTAAGTATTGGTTATCCCTTGGTTTTCAACAAACCATCATGACAAGAAACTTACAAAATGTGCAACAATTTACCTTTCTCTGTCTAAAACAGAATCTTCTAATGATGATTCAGAACTTTGCAGTGAACAATTCTTCTGAACATAATTTCTCATCACACAGTACTCTAAATGTACTAAATGTAAATACTAATAATGTAAATAAAATGGAGATCTAATTTCATATAGTAAAAACTAAACACTCTAAATGTAGCATATACTAAGCCTGGGGCACATTTGATAAACTACTTAAGAGACTTGAATTAAATAGTACTTGAAAAAGAAACTAGTACAAATCACTTCAGAATAATGTATTATATGAAAAATATGGTTTATTTGCTAATGTTCTCCATAACATTAAGTCCCTGGATTACATTAGGAATAAAAAATAAGCGTTAAAAAAAACAAACAATTTTGATAACGTAAGACATTGGAACACTGTAAAATAGAATTGGTTTCTATTCAAATTTACTCTAAGCTGGAATTTTTAAAACACCAATCTCAAATTCTACAGCTGGTTTTTCCAAGGAGAGATGACTGAAATAGTAGACATCAGTTTCTAGGGTATACACTGTGGGGAATGCTCTTTAATTAATTAGCTACAATGTTTGAATTATATGTGATACTCAATAAATGTACATGTATTTTAACCTTAAGGCAAATGCTTCACAAATATAAATACTGAATCAGACTAAAGGACACAGGGTTATTTATGCTAAAATCTTTCAAGGACACATGGCTTTTATTATGACTTTTAAGTTGCGTGCATTTGACATAATTCTGGGAGGCAATATCAGCACATCTGTAACACTACAGAGCTGCGAGAAGTACTGCTTTTGCTCATTTCCTGCTTTGAGATCGCTTACCACAGAGGCCAGAGCAAGGAGACAGTTTATAATCCTTCAAATTCCACCGAGCTCATCTAAGGCTGTCCTAAGAAGGCTTGTCTAAGGTCACTGTTAAGCTCAAGGAAATATAGAGATCATGGACAGCAAAAAAGAGAGCTTCTTTTACCATGTTTAAAGTTTGATGCTACATGCCTGTATACATATACACATGTATTTGTATACATGTTAGTCATTCACTAAAGTCTTACTCTGATACATGGGCACTTAGGTGACTTTGGGTTCCTGAAGGCAAGGCTGCCCAAACTAGAAAAGCTTGGAGTAAAGAGACGTAGCTGGCATTCCAACTATCCAAGCCCAGTCTAGCTAGATGTGAGTGGCATATAAGTAAAAGGCTAGTCATCAAGTATAAATTTTGAAGGCAGAGAAACCCATGGAGACTGTCCACTATGTCACAGATGGGTTGTAATCTGTGCCAAAGAAGGGGGTGTGCATCCTGGAAATATTAAAGTCAATATATAAGCTATTTAATATGACAGTTTTAGCCACAAACATAGGAATCAATCAGTCCAGTGTCCATATTGTGTTGTGACCAACTTGATGGTGTTTTGAAATAGAAAAAAATTTTCTTTTTAAAAAATGAGGAGGTATAAGAGGAAGTGAAGGTTGTCATAGATTTTGTATCTTTAAAGTCACTGGAGTTATAAAGTCACACTGGAATGCAATTCGCTTACAGATCATATCAACTTTTACAAAGATGATAAATTCATGTTCTAATGTATCTATAATTTTAAAACCAAAAGTTGATTTTTAGCTAGAATGAATAAATCATAAGGAGTCTGGGTTTTTTCCATTTTAAATATTCATAATAATACCAAACTATAATGCATAAAGATAAATGCAAAACTTCAGTTGTTTTCAAAATAATGGAAATTTAGAAAACAGAGTTCTGGACGTGGTATAGGAGGAAAGAATACAATCAATTTGCTTTTCAAAAAAAGTTACAAGAAATGATTACTTCTTTTTTTATGCAAAGTTCACATGAGATAATCCAAGTAGCTGAACCAGATCATTAAATGCTTATTTTAAGTCTTCTTAAAGAAGTCAATTCACACTCATAATGTGTATTAGAGTGTGTGCTGTCAAAGCGACAGGTAAACATGGGTATCAAGCTTTAGATTTCATAGGCATTTTACTGTTACACTCTGCAGTCCACAATTAATGTTTTGCATTTTAAAAATCATTTCTTTGTAGGACGAGGGATGTTTTCTTCAAAGAAACCAGGACTGACAATATTTCCAGCTGGAAAGTATCTGGCAACCACATAGGAAGAACCATCATTTGCAGAGGCCTTTCCAACCCCCATCTTCTTTGTGTTCTTCCATATCATTGCTGTAAAATGTCCTGGATGGGGAAGAAAAGGATTAAACAAAAGATCAATCCCTGGAATCTCTAAAAGGATTTCACAAACTTACAATTTCTGTGTTGTACTTTTAATGACCCCAGGGAGCTCCCTGAAATATGAACCCACTTTTATAAAAGCAATCTTGTTCTGGTGATGCTAAGTGGCAGCAAATCATGGGATCCACAATCTCTCAAAATAAAAGTGTCAAATTGCCCAAAGGACAATAGAGACCCATGGAGAATGTTTATATTACCAATGAAGGGATGTACACCAAACAGTATAAAAACAACTCCAAGACCCACGTCTAGAAGAAATACATATAGAAAGGCTATGATAACAAATGAAAGTCTACATCTTTATGCTGGTACCTATTTAATGTGGGAAACCCTGGGAAGGTCCCCAGCATGTTGGATGGAGCCCTTGTGAAGTATTTATAAGATGTATTTGAAAGTATCTTTGATAGTATAACAACTCTATCAATCAATGTGCATTATTAAGGGTTTACTGTGTGTCAAGACAGTGCAGGGCATTGGAAATAAAAAAAAAAGGCTCAAAGCAATTCTTGCCCTGAAGGAGTTTATACTCTAATGGGAGGGACAGATAGAAGGCTGATCTGAAAGTGAAGAAATTAGCTGGTGGCGTAGGGGCAGAAAAGGCCTACTGCAGAAGGTAGACTTTGAGCTGGTTTGGGGTGTGGTATTTGAGGAAGCCTTGGAGACACTGTCTATATTTGAGGAGGAGTACACAAACTGCTGAGATAACACTCCATTAGAATATCCTAGTAATACATTCTCAAACAAAAACGAAACATAACCATTCTGTGGAAACCTATTTGTTTCATATGTGTATATAGTAAATCTATCTGCATTATGCAAATTCAACTTTACATAAAAAAATTCTGAAAGAAATCCACATTCCAAAAAAACCCCCAACTGTACTAACTTTACAATACTGTGCTCAAGCTCTCTCTCTCCCCCTCCCCCCATTCTTGCCCCTTGGTTTGGTGCTCTCTGGCTCTATTTATGTAAAGTGAGAACTGTCTATAAACATAGACATACTTGTGCATATATACATATGATTAAATGGACAAAGAAATAGAAATATTGAGAACAAAAATGATTTTTAACATAATTCAAAATTCTACTCTGGTGCCTCATTGTGGCCTGCTGATAACTGTGGGTTCTTGGATATGCTGGTAGAAGGTCTTACATCAAGCCAGAAAGACTTCAAGTACTGGCTTAGAAATGTGTAGAGAACTACATCAAAAGAGAATGTCCACTAGGTAATGATTTTTCTTGACCACAGCAGCTCAGGAAACCATCTATTAAATTAAAATCAGTCAATCAATCTCTTCTGTTTTATTTTTTCCTGAATACAGCTAAATGTGTAGCAATCCTGAGGGGGGCATTTCTAGCCCTGGAGGCAGACTTATTAGCTTGAAAGGGACAGGAGATGCTGGGTCCTCAGGCACTTTGGAAGGAGCCCAGATAAATACTGCAGTACTTCTTGGAGAATACTCTCACTGGCCACAGAATGAACCTAACCCCTGGTCAGGACAGCCAGAAGAAATGGATGGGGAGGAAACTGTTTGGAAAACACAGAGCTAAGGGAAAACATAAAATGCTGATTTGACAAACCAACAAAGTGCCTTCTGTGTTGATATTTTAAGTATTAACTTCCCAACAAAGTGTAATGTAGTTCTAAGTTGTTACTGCTGCTGCTTATTTAAGTCTTGTCAATGTACAATTGAGAAATCTCCTGTGTTAAGCACTTTTGTGTGCAGAGGAAATACAGAGCTGACAAAAATCTGATGTACATTGTACACCAAAATACCTTTTTACTCTCCCTTCTGGAGAGATCCTGGATATAAGCCAGACATAAAACTTTAAGTAATTTTCCTTGGTACTATAGGTGGTCTTTTACATGCCACTGTAGGGATATAAAGAACCAGAGAAAAGGAGAAAAAAGGAGCCTGACCACTCTCTTTGGACTCAGCAGTAGTCATTACTGTTCTATACAAACTAAGTATAAAGTAGCTTTGAAAGGGAGAGTGCTAGCTGCTTGGGGAATCAATGAAGGTTTTATGTAGACAATGGTGTTTGAGCTGAGACTTGAAGGGAACCAGAGATTTGAAAAGGGAGTGAGGAGGAAAAAGGGCATTCCAAAAATGGGGAAGTCAATGCAAAGGTGTGGAAACGGGAGATGGCCTTGATGGCTGCTGGAAAGCAAGGATAAGCCAGTATAGCAAGACTATAGAGTGAGTGGAGAGGAGTAATGTGTAGGAAAACTAGCAAGGTAGGAAAAGCCAGATGTGTATTTTCTCCTAGAGAGAAAAGGAGGCCACTTGAGTTTATTGCGGGGATATGGGGTTGATGGCAACATGGTCAAACTAGTACTTTAGGAAAATAATTCTGATAGCAGTATGGAGAATGTAGTAGAGTGTGGAGAAACTTGAGATTTAATTCAGTAAGTATTAAGCACTTATCACATACATGTAACTGCTCTAGATGTTGAGAACACACAAAAAAAATAGTCTTTGTTAAGGACTTTATTGCTTTATTGAGGTACGTACCACTAAATAAATAAGGAAATACAAGGTAATTTGAAGAAGCCAAAAACCCTAACAACTGGAGAGATCAAGGCAGGCTTCATCCAAGAGGTGAGACCTGAACTGAGCTTTTAAGGAAAATACAGACTTGGAAAGGTTATGATTAGGCAGACGCCCATTCCACATATGAAAAAATCACCTGTGTGAGTTTGTGAAGAGAAACTGGAGGTATAGAAGGAAAAAAGGAAGTAGTGCAGTTTAGCTGCAACATTATGTGAAGGGGATTTCATATAGATGGAAAGGTGGATATAAAACTAACCTGCTGATAGGTTGAGGATTGCATATTATCTGAGCCAACAAGGTTCCCTCCCCTAAAGGTTTTTGAGAAGGGGAGGGATGTGGTTAGTTCTGTGACTTATGAAGATGACTTTGGTTGCTGTGTGGACATTAGAATGGAGACTGGGAGATTATAAGTATGGCGATGAATGAGGAGGCTATTACAGTGGTTCAGGTGAGGAGGAGGGCTTACACTGGGGCAGTGGCTGTGTGTGGGAAAGAGGAATGGGAGAGATTTGATTTTAAAATGGACAAGACCAATCAACTGACTAGCTATTGGGAGTGAGAGAGAAGAGGTAAAGATAGCTCTGACATCACAAACTTGTACTACTCCAAGGACTGTGTTACTCTCAAGAAAAGGCAAGTTTGGAAGCAGGATGGTTTTTGGGAAAGAGGATCTGTTCACTTTAAGGCATGTTTAGTTTGGGAATGCATGAGTTCACCAAGGCAAGTGAATTTAGCTTTGGAGAACAAATACAGAGCTGTCAGACAAACAGGAGAACTAGGAGAGAAGAGTGTTATATTAGCAAAGGGAGGCAAGATGAAAAAGTGTGGAAGACAAGAAATGGGGGATGCAGGGAAGGTCTGATGTGTTTGTATTATTTTTCTCTAGTTTTTCCACTTTCTCTACTTTGATCCTGTTTCTTTTCAGTCCCCATTTCTTCCCCTATTGCTGCAAAGATCTGAAACTAACAATATGGGAACTCTAGAAATTTCCTTGTAGTGTTTGCATTTTCACCATGAGCTGGAAAACTCTTGGAAGAAGAGAAACACTACATTCCAATGGGCTAGACTGATTCTGCTGTTTAAGAGAGCACCTGTCCCAGGATATTGTTACTCCCTGAAATTAGCTCGTATGTTTGTGCTTTTATTAGTATTATGGAACTGGATGAAAACAAAACAATCAACTAAAAAAGTCAATGAAGAATAGAAAACAATTTAGATTGAACAATTTAGTTTCTTCCCCATCATTGTTTAAATGATGAGATTTGAGGCAGGGAGACCAATTAGGAAGCTGCTGGAATAATCTAGGCAAGAGGTACTGAGGACCTGAACTTAAATGGGAGCTCTATGATTAGAGTGAAGGGTTAAATGAGAGAGATGTTGTGAAAGTAAAAACGCCAAGATTTGTCAAGTAACTGAATAGGGGTAAGCGAGAATAAGGAATCCACTATAATGCTGAGAATAGGAACCTTTAAGATGCTGAAAGGATAATGGTTCCTTCTACTCCATCAGTTGGAGCCGGTTATATAGATCATGGTCATGTGTATAGAAAGGGTAGTTACACCCTGTGGGAGCTGAAAAAGTTACCAAGAGTAGTTAGTACAGAGGTGGAGAAGAAAATGGCCCAGGACAGAACTTTGGGGAATACCCAAGGTAACAATGATGATAAGGAGTGGTCAGACAGGCAGGAGGGAAAACAGGAGAGCATAGTGTCATGAAAACCTAGAGAGGAGACAGTATCCAGGAGAAAGATGTGGTCAGTAGCATCAAACATTGCAAATAGTTGGACAAGGATTTGGACCCTGAAAAAACTATCAGTTTAGACAATGAAAAGAGAGCAGTTTCAGTTCGGTAATGGTCGAAAGTCACACTGCAAGAAGGTAATGTGGAAATAAGAGGAGAGGAAGTAGAGGTACTAAGTGTAGACAATTTCTTCAAGGAGTCCAGCTGAGAAATGGAGAACTATAGGATAATAGCTTGAGGAGACAGTAGGGTCTAGTGAAAGTTTTTTTTAAGGATGGGAAAGACTTGGACACATTTCAAAGCAAGAGGGAAGGACTCAGTAGACAAGGAGAGATTAAAATTCAAGAGAGAGAGGGGAATGACTTAGGGTACTGTCTGCCAGAGCAGATGGGAAAGGATAGGGGATGAAGCACACACCTAGATGGATTGGCCTTGGCAAGGAAAAGGGCTGCTTTTTGAGAGACTGGTAGAAAAGGAAGAGTAACAATGAGTGGAAGATGATGCCAATGAGTTTTGAGAGAAAAAGAACAGACTAGATTTTTTTTGGTAAAGTAAGAGGCAAGGTCCTCAACTAAGTGAGAGAGATCTGGGAAAGAGGAGTTATGTGGAGCTTAAGGAATGGAAAGAAGATTTAGACTAGCTTCTGTGAGTAGTGAGATAGGGAACCAATTAGAGAAAAATAGCAGGACTGCCTTGATGTAGTAAAAGCCTATTTGAAACTGGATAACATGAATATGTAATGTACTCAGTCAACATAGTTAAAAGACTTTCCCCTCACTTAGTAAATGGTGACTAGGAGCAGAGGTAGATATAATGAAGAACTGATGTTTGGCAAGAGAAGAGCAGCTAGGGATTACAAAGTAGATAACGTTATAGAGCTGAAATGCCTGCCTACTAAATTGGAGTTGGAAAGGGAAGAAAATCAAAGCAGAGGTAATAATTTGAGAAAATGCTAAGTGGTAGAGGAAATGAAGTACTGATGAAGGCAAGAACACATGCAGGAGGGATAAAGCAGAGCTATTATGTGGCTGGGGTAGAATGAAGGAGTAGGTAATAGGACTTAAGAAGTTTGAGGAAATAGGAGGTTGGGGAGCTTAACAGAGCATCTACATGGATATTAAGTTCCCCATGTCAGTCAATAAGCATTTACTATGTATATACTCACTAAGTACACCAGGGACTGTGCTAAGCTAGGAAGTGTGGAAAAGAAGATAGTAAGGCATGTACTGATTTTTTTTGAGAAAAGAGGGAGAATATCCTGGGTGTTGGTATGTTATAAGTACCATAACTTTAATTTGAGTAGTCCTCAAAAGAGGAAAAGTTACTGAATGAAGAAGATAAAGAGAAAATAGAATGTGGGACAGGAGAAGGTCTCTTGTAGAAGGTAGAAACTGAACTGGGTCTAAAAGAAAGCTAGTCAGGAGAAACAGATGAGGAAAAAGAATAATCCAGCCCTGGGCAGAGATAGGAGATACAGTCTTGTGGGTGAGGAACAGCAAGAAGGTCAATGTAATTGGATTAGAACATGAAGGGGAATAAGTGTGGGGAAATCTGGAAAGGCTGGAAGGGGTTGTCAGACTGTGAAAAGCTTTAAATAACAAACGGGATTTTGGCAGCTGAGAGGAGGATGGATTTGAGTAGAAAAGAGACTTAAAGTAGGGAGACCAACCAGAAGGCTACTCTAATATCCAAGAAAGAATTCTTTAGTTGAACAAGATCTGAGGGAACACCTAATCTGAGTCCCTCATTTTAAAAGTGAGAAAATTAAGACCCTCAGCATACAATTCACTTGTTCAAGATCACAGAGCTAACTGGTTGTAGGGCCGGGATTAGAACCCAGATCTTGACTCCCAATTCAGGTGCTTTTGCACACTAATGCCTCTTGCACAGCTGACCTGGTAGTATTTGGTAACAAGTGGTAATGGGTAAGGCAAGTGGGGCATCTGGGCACTAAGTGTCATTTGTTTGAGGTGTCAATGTCTCTCTAATTCTTTGGGGACATGCTGAAGCAGGGACTTGAGGTCCACAACTGGAATTTTGAAGGTGTGGAAATCTTAAATATTATTATAGTATTTAACTTTGCAAATAATTTCCTACTTCCTGAATATTTCCCATCTCTATCTTTCTTATAAAGAAACTACTCTATAGGAATAAGGTTTGGCAACCCCCTCTGTTGAGTGATTTCTGTGCTTAGGTAGTCAGGTTTGGTGGGAAGAGGAAAGTTGTTTTTTTTTTACTTCGCTCTGGTGGAACTAGATGCAATACTCAGTGCTCTGCTGCTCAGCATGAAGAGTCTTAGGTGGGTCAAAGCAGCAGAAGCAGGTCGTGTTTAACTCCAAAACCCCCAGAGCACTGAGATTACTTTTAGTAACCCCTCAGTTTGAAATACACAATACCAGACTATTATGAAAAACTTCTTCAGATTCATCAGAAAGTGGAATGGTTCTGGAAAATGTTTTTCTGGAGATGGAGCCAAGATGGTGGAAAGAAGCCAGGAAGTTGCCTGAGTTTTTCCCAGTTTCCCTCAGAAACAATGTTAAATGAAGCCTCTATACAGATTCTTCTGGAGCGACAGAACCCACAAAAAGAGTGAAACAATTTTCCAGCTTCAGATAACTTAGAAAGACTTCAGGAAAGATCTGTCTCACTTGGATAAAAGGGGAGCACAGCCTAGGGAAGACAAGTGTCAGGGCAAGCCACAGCACAGATCAACAACTGAGTCCTCTTGTCCTGGCTCCGTAGGCCAGTTGTGAGGCCTTCAGCCCCATTGCAGAAGGCAAATTGTGAGTTTCAGAACCCCAGCACAACAGGCACAATTAGGTAGGGCCACTCCAGTGCAGTGGGCAAGCTGCAAACACCTGAGGCCCCAGCACACAAAGACAGTGAGCAGACCCCTTTAACCCCCGGCGCAAAAAGCTTGGGACAGTGCCCCCTGTGCCCAGGAGCAGAGTTCAACTTTAAAAGTCACAAAATAGATTGAAAAATGAGTAATAAACAGAAGAGTCCTAACCATAGAAAGCTACTATGGTGACAGGGAAGATCAAAATACAAACTCTGAACAACCAAGTCAAAATGCCTGCATATGAAACCTCAAAGTGGAATATGAATTGGTCTCATGACCAAAAGTCCTCTTGAAAGATCTCAAAAAGAATTTAAAAAATCAAGTGAGAATAGAAAAAAAACTGGGAAAAGAAATGAATTATGCAAGAGAATAATGAAAAAATAGTCTACAGCTTAGAAAAGGAAGCACAAAAATCGATTGAAGAAAACAATTTAAAAAGTAGAATTGGCCAAATGGGAAAAAAATTGACTGAAGAAAACTTCTCTAGAAATAGAATTGGTCAAATGGAAAAGGTGGTACAAAAGCTAATTTAAGAAAATAATTCCTTAAAAATCAGAATTGGGCAAGTGGAAGCTATTGACTCTATGAGACATTACGAATGAGTCAAACAAAATCAAAAGAATGAAAAAAATAGAAGAAAATGTAAAATACCTCACTAGAAAAACAACTGACCTGGAAAATAGATCCAGGAGAGAGAATTTAAGAATTATTGGACTACCTGAAGGCCATGATAAAAAAAAAAAGAGCCTGGCCAGCATCTTCCAAGAAATTATCAAGAAAAACTGCCCTGAGAGAACCAGAGGGCAAAATAATTACAGAAAGAACCGACTGATCACCTCCTGAAAGAGATCCCAAAATAAAAACTCCAAGAAATATTGTAGCCAAATTCCAGAATCATCAGGCAAGGATAAAATACTGTAAACAGCCATAAAGAAACAATTCAAATATCAAGGAGCCACAGTCAGGATTACACAGGATTTAGCAGCTTCTAAAATAAAGGCCTGGAGGACTTGGAATATGATATTCCAGAAGGCAAAGGAGCTTGGATTACAACCAAGAATCAACTACCCAGTAAAACTGAGCATTATCTTTTGGGGGAAAAGATGGAAATTCACTGAAATAGGGTACTTTCAAACTTTGCTGATGAAAAGACCAGAGCTGAATAGAAAATTTGATCTTCAAATACAACACTGAAGAGAAGCAAAGAAAAGTTAAACAAAGAAAAAAAAACCCCATGTATTCAATAAGATTAAACTATTTACATCCCTAAACGGGAAGATGATACTTTTAACTCATGAGAACTGTATCTTTACTAGGGCAATTAGAAGATATACACATAGACAGATGGTATGAATTTAAGTTGACATTGATGTGATGATATAAAAAAGGGGTGAGAAAAGGATTGTATTGGGGAGAAGAGGAAAGAGGGAGGCAGAATAGGGTAAATTATATCACGTTAAGAGGTACAAAAGACCTATTACAGTGGAGGGAAAGAATGTGGGGGGGTGGTGAGCATTATTTGAAAACATTTTCCTGAATAATTGCCAAAAAACTTATTAGAAAAAAAACCTCTAATTTATTTTTCTGGAACAGATATAAAATTGGATGCAAAACTTTTTTAAGAGAGAAAAAAGACATTTAAATCAGACAAAGTAACAGAGAACACAACACATTCTAAGAAAATAGAAATACACAAATTGGCTAGTGAGCTTAATTAAAACTCAAGGTAATGTGGTAGAATATAGTATTACAAGGATAGTTTATAAGCATTTATAAGGGGAAACACTGATCACTAAGCTAGCATGGCTTTATAGAAAACTGGTCAGTCTTGACTAATTTTCTTTTTTGAAAGGGTTACTGGATCAGGGATCTAGTCAGGAATGAGGAATTCTATTTACATAGTATACTTACATTTCAGCAAAGCATCTAAGTCTATCACATTATTCTTGTGGACAAGATAGAAAAACATGGGATAAGTGATGATATGGTTATGAAATTCAATGAGTTATGAGTTCAATGATAGGACTAATTCTTTTTTTTGCATTTTGGAGGGCAATTGGGGTTAAGTGACTTGCCCAAAGTCACACAGCTAGTTTTGTGTGTGTGTGTGTCAAGTCCAGGGCCGGTACTCTATTCACTGCACCACCTAGCCACCCCTAATAGGACTAATTCTTGAAAGGAGGTCTTTAGGGAATGCTCCAAGGATTATTTTTCAACATTTCAATCAGTGACTAGGATGAAAGAATGCTTATCAAATTTGAACATGAAGCTAGACGCTCTGAGCTACATGAAACATCTAACATGTTGGATGACAAAGTCAGGACCCACGAAGATTTTAATAGGCCAGAATGATGGGTCAAAATTAAATAAGATGAAATTTGATTAAAAATAAACAAAGTGCTATACTCGGGTTTATTTAAAAAGAAACACACCCAAATTCATGAAACTAAATTACTATATAATAGTTTGTTTGAAAAAGATCTGAGGTTACAGTGAACTGCAAACTTACTATGAGTGAAAAGTCTAACAAAGAAGCCACCAAAACTAATGAGATCTTAGGCTACATTGAAAGGTGGCATGTCTCAAATGAAGAGGAGGGCCATGTTGCACCTCTGCCCTCTTCAGACTATATCTAGAAACCTGGGGGTGTTAAGTTTAGAGATGAAAAGATTTTGACTGAGATTTTTAAACTCCATACTCTTTCTAATCAGTTTCAGTTGTCTCTCCTCTCTGAGTAGAGGGCAGTGTACTAAGAGTATTACTCCTCCCAATGCCTTCTTTTACAATGGCTTACAGCCTTCTTGGTAATTCCATTTTCTGTCAGCTGCTCTGCTCCCCTCTCCTACTTGGGAACAACATACCCCAGAGCTAGGTACTCCCTGGTTTCCTCCCTTTTCGGTTTCCTTTTCTGTGTAGTCTTCCCTCATTAGATTAAGCTCCTTCAGGGCAAGAACTATCTCTTTTTCTTATTTGTATTCCCAGTGCTCAGCACAATGCTTGGCATATGTTATTGTTCTGCTGGGTCCTACTCTTTATGACCCTATGGACCATAGCATGCCAGGCTCATCTATTCTCCACTATCTCTCTAAGTCTGTCTAAGCTCATATTCATTGCTTCCATGACATCATCTATTCATCTCATCCTCTGCCATCCCCTTCTCCTTTTGTCTCCAATCTTTTCCAACAACAGGGTCTTTTCCAATGAGTCCTATCTTTTCATCATGTGGCCAAAGGATTTAAGCTTCAGCTTCAGGATTTGTCCTTCCAATGAACAGTATGAATAAATTTCTTTTAAGTATTTTCTGATTTGGTCTCTTTCTTTCCTGTCTAAGGGACTCTCAAAAGTCTTCTCCAGCACCAGAATTAAAAAGTGTCAATTCTGCAGCACTGTTTTCCTTGCAGTCCAACTCTCACAGTCATATATTACTCCTAGAACCATAGCTTTATTTATAGGCACCTTTTTTTTTTTTTGCTTTTTGGAGGGGAAAAGGTAGAGCAATTGGGGTTAAGTGACTTGCCCAAGGTCACATGGCTAGGTTTGTGTGTATGTGTGTGAAGTGTTTGAGGCTGGATTTGAACTCGGGTCCTCCTGACTCCAGGGCTGGTGCTCTATTTGCTGCGCCACCTAGCCACCCCAATAGGGACCTTTGTTGACAAAATAATGATGTCTCTGCTTTTTAGTATGCTGTCGAGATTTGTCATAGCATTGCTTCCAAGGAGCAAGTGTCTTTTAATTTCATAGCTGCAGTAGTCATCAGCAGTGATCTTTCAACTCAAGAATATACATTCTGATAGTTCCTGTTTCTTCTCCATTCATCTGCCAGGAAGTGATGGGAGCTATTGCCAAGAAGTTTGATTTTTTTTCTTCTTAATAGCACTTTTTTTTCCCGCCAATTACATACAAAGATAGATTTCGACATTAATTTTTGTTGAATTTGAGTTCTAAAATTTTTCTCCTTCCTTTCCTCTTCCCCAAAACAGCAAGCAATCTGATATAAGTTATAAGTGTACAATCACGTTAAACATATTTCCATATTAGTCATGTTGTGAAAACAGAATCAGAACAAAAGGGAAAAAACATGAGAGAAAAAAACAACAAAAAAGTAAAAATAGTATACTTCAATTTGCATTAAGACTCCATAGTTATTTCTCTGGATGTGGTTAGCATTTTCCATCATGAGTCTTTTGGAATTATCTTGGGTCATTGTATTGCTGAGAATAGATCTTAGGGTTTTTTATATTAAAATTTCAAATCAGCTTTTGCATTCTCCTCTTTCACCCTCATCAAAAGACTTCTTAATTCCTCTTCAATTTTTGCCACTAGAGTGGTATTGTTAGCATACCTGAAATTGTTGATATTTTTTCTCAGCAACCTTAATTTTGGCTTTTAAATCTGGCCTAATATTTCACATGATGGACTATGTTAAATAAATAATGATATACTGCCTTGTCATATTTTTTCCAATCTTAAACCAATCAGCTGTTCCACGTTCAGTCCTAACTGTTGCTTCTTGACCTGCATACAGGTTTCTCAGGAGACAAATAAGATGATCTGGAACTCCCATCTCTCTGATGACTTGCCACAGTTTTGTTGTGATTTACTCAGTTAAAGGCTTTAGTGTAGTCAGAGAAGCAGAAAGACATTTTTCTGGTATTCCCTTGCTTTCTCCACAATCCAGTGAATATTGGCAATTTGGTCTCCAGTTTCTCTGTCTCTTTGCAAACCAATCTGCTCTTCTGGTAATTCTTGATTCACATATTACTGAAGCCTAGCTCGTAGAATCTTACACATAATCTTGCTGGCATGTGAAATGAGTAATACTGTTTGGTATTTTGAACATTCCTTGGCATTGCCCTTCTTTAGGACTGGGATGAAAACTAATCTTTTCCAATCCACTGCTGAGTTTTTCAAATTTGCTTACACACCGAGTACAGCAATTCAACAGAATCATCTTTTAGGATTTTAAACAGCTCAGTTGGAATTCTATCACCTCCCCCAGCCCTTACTATTAGAGATGCTTCCTAAGGCCTACTTGACTTCATTTTCCAGAATGTCTGACTCTAGATCAGTAACCACACCATTCTGGTTACAGTGAAGATCTTTCTTGTATAGTTCTTTTGTGTATTCTTGCCACCTCTTCTTAATCTCTTCTATTTCTGTTAAATTGCTGAGGTTTTTGTTTTTTACCAGGCCCATTTTTGTATGAAACTTTCCCTTGATACCTCTAATTTTCTTCAAGAAATCTGTCTTTTCCATTTTGTTTTCTTCTATTTCTTTGCATTGTTTTTTTTTAAAGAAAACCTTATTTCTCCTTGTTATTCTCTGAACTTCTGCATTCAGCTGGGTATATTTTTACTTTTGCTTTCCTTCTTTCCTCAGCTATTGTAAAGGCTCATCAGTCATTGTGCTTTCTTGCTCTTCTTTTTCTTTGGGATGTTTTTTTACTGCTGCCTCCTGCACAATGTTGCAAGCCTCTGTCCATAGCTCTTCAGGACCTCTATCTACCAGATCTAATCTCTTAAATCTGTTCATATCTATAAAGGATGTTATTTATGCAGTCTGACGGTTTTCCTCACTTTCTTTAGTTTAAATCTAAATTTTGCAATAACAAGCTCATGATCTGATCCATATTCAGCTCCAGGTCTTGTTCTATAGCTGTACAGAACTTTCTATCTTTGGTTGCAAAGTATATAATCAATCTGATTTTGATATTAACTATCTGGTGATATCCATGTGTAGAGTCACCTTTTGAGTTGCTGAAAATGAGTATTTGCTATGACCAGTGGGTTATCTTGAAAAAAACTCTATCAATCTCTGGCCTGCTTCATTTTGTACTCCAAGGCCAAACTTGCTTCTTATTCCTATTATCTTTTGATTTCTTACTTTAGCATACTAATCTCCTATGATGAATGTGACATTTTTGGGTGTTAGTTCTAGAAGACGATGTACATCTTCTAGAGTGGATCAACTTTGGCCTTTTTGGCATCAGTGGGTGGCGCACTGATTTATATTACTGTGATTCTGAATAGTTTGTCTTGGAATTGAACAGATATCATTCTGTCATTTTTGAGATTATACCCCAGTCTTTTTCTTACCCTTTTACTGACTATGAGGGCTACTCCAGTTCTTCTAAGGGATTCCTGCCCATAGAAGCATATGTAATGACCACTTGAATCAAATTCACTCATTCCTACCCATTAAACTTCAATGACACACAAGATGACTTGTCCATCTTGGGTAATCCTGCACAGCACAGCTCATAGTTTCATTAAGCTATGCAAGCCACCACCAGAGAAGGCAGTGATCTAGAAGGGGGTCTTGCAAATAGGAGGTATTTAATAAATGTTTATTGAACTGAATCATATTTAGGTGGAATAGGATGGCTGTCTTCAAGTATATGAAAGACTATCAAGTGGAAGACTTGCTCTGCTTAGCTTCAAAGGAAAAAAATAGAAATAATGGGTAAAAGTTACAGGGAAATAGCTTAGGCTTGATATAAGGAAAATTTTTCCAACAAATAGAGCTGTGTCAAAGTGGAAATGGGCTACCTTTGAAGGCACTGGCTTATCTATCAATGGAGTTCTTTAAACAGAGGCTGGATGACTGATGGGCAGCGCTGTTATAGAGGAGACTCCTGAGCATGTAACAGTTGGACTAGAGCCCTTTTTTTCCTCTGTTGCTCACACTTCTAACATCTCATGCTTGGGTCTAACTTGTCTTTCTTTTCTTGGCCAAATCTTTCCAGTTCAACAAAAACTAGCATTTATGAACTCCTTTTATTAACATAAGGTATATAAAACAGAGTTTTTATCTATCACCTCAATAGAGATGGAAAGAAATAATACATTAGTTATTGAGAAGTCATCTATGCAATTGTCTAATATAACTTCCCCTTGGATTCTCAAGTCTTATGATACTCAGGCATAGTGTAAGATTTTAAGGGGAGGTTACACTGTGTGTGAGATGGATAGATCCCCCTGAAATTGTGTTGTGTGTGTGTGTGTGTTTAAAACCTCTACTATATATTAAGATTGTGAAAACCTGCAGTTCTATAATGAACCAGAACGTTTTAGTCAAAAACCCAAGTGAAAAAACGATGTCTGTCTTTTCTAACTTTTTTTTTTTTTTGCTTTTCTGAAAGATAAAATGAAAGAAATACTAGAAATGTGATCTTGGAAATATTAACTGATCGAATTTCCTATTTTCATAATTAAAAAACAAAACAAAACCTTGTATTTTGGAGAATAATGGCAAAAAATACTCACCTGATTCTGGGGAGAATCCTGGACTCTTAAAGTCATAATTTCTCATTTCACTATACCATCTGTCAGCTACATCCCGTCCTATAAGAAAAAATTTGATAATATCAAAATACAGTGGCAGTACAAAAGAACTTTCAAAACTAGAATTACTAATCATAAAATATCCTGATAATTTTCAAAAACAAATTTTAAAAAGTTTGTGCAACATCATCTCTCTCTAATTTCTTGTCCACGTATGAAAATTTATGTATCATTCTGAAACTTTAGTTCATCACCTCCTTGCTAATAAAATGATTTATTATCAGACATCGAGTCATGATTAACACTGTACTGATCATAGTTAAGTCTTTCAAAGCTACTTTTCTTTACAATATATAGACATTGTAGATTGTTTTCTCCTAGTTCTATTCTCTTTGCTTGGCATCAGTTCATAGAAATCTTCCCAGGTTCCCAGGAAATTCTCAAGGAAAACTGCCCTGATGGGCAAAATAGAGGTTGAAAGAATTTACCAATCACCTCCTGAAAAAGATCCCAAAAAGAAAACTCCTAGGAATAATATAGCCAGGTTCTGGAATTCCCAGATTAAGGAGAGAATATTACAAACAGCTAGGAAGAAACAATTTGAATATTGTGGAAACACAATCAGGATAACCCAGGATCTGTCAGCTTCTACACTGAGGGATCGAAGGGCTTGGAATATGATATTCCGGAGGGCAAAGGAGCTGGGATTAAAACCAAGAGTCACCTACCCAGCAAAACTGAGTATCATGTTTCAGGAGAAAATGTGGTCATTCAGTGGAATAGAGGACTTTCAAGCATTCTTGATGAAAAAAACAGAGTTGAATAGAAAATCTGACATTGAGATACAAGAAGCAAGAGAAACATGAGAAGGTAAACAGGGAAAAGAAATCATAAGGAACTTATCAAAGCTGAACTATTAACATTCCTACATGGAAAAACAATAATTGTAACTGATGAAACTTTTCTCAGTATGAAAATAGTTGAAGGGAACAGAAATATATGTATATATATATATACATATATATGTATGTCTATATATGAGGGTATATGGGCATATGAATACATATGTGAATGTGTATATATATATATGTTTACAGGTATACATAGACAGAGGGCACAGGACCAATATAACAGGAAGGGATGATACTTAAAAGGTAAAATTAAGAGTTGAGAGAGGAATATAATGAGAGGAGATGAGGAGAGACAGAATGGGGGTAAACTATCTCATATAGAAGAGGCAAGGGAAAATGGTTACAATGGAGGGGAAGAATAGGAAGGCAAAAGGGAATGGGTCAACCTTATTCTCATTGAATTTGGCTTGGGGAGGGAATGAAATACACACTAAATAGGGTATCTCACCCTACAGGAGAGTAGAGGGAAAGGGGATGAGAGGGGGGATGATGGAAGGGAGAGCAGGCTGGGGGGGAGGGAAGTTGGAAGCACCCACTTTTGTAAAGGGACAGCATCAAAGTAGCGAACAGAACAAGTGGGGGTTGGGATAGGAGGGAGGGAAATATAGTCAGTCTTTCACAATATATCTACTATGTTATTGTTTTGCATTAGCTACACATGTACAACCTATACTGAACTGCTTATCTTCCCAGTAAGGGTGGGTGGCAAGGGAGGAAGGGAATAGATCTGGAATTCAAAATTTTAAAATCAAATGTTTAAAATATATATATATATGTGTATATATATATACACTATTATTAATACTATTTTACATGTAATTGGGAAATAAGATATACAGGCACTGGGGCATAGAGATCCACCATGCCCTACTGGAAAAGTTGAAAGGGATATGGGAAAGAGCAGATTGGAGGAGGGGATATCCTGTGGGACAGCTATTTTGGGGCGGTGGAGAAAATTTGTAACTCAAAATCTGGTGGAAATGAATGAAAATCAGAAGTTAATAAAGCATTTGAAAAATGAAAAAAAAAAAAGAATGGCAAAATAAACTTACCACCTAACTACATTTTAGCTCAGACAGAAACAAATGATGCTAAATGATGATACTAAAGTTTATTGCCATGATCTTAACAACACAGTTTTGTTAAGAAAACTTGGTGTGTATGAGACACACAAATTAGCAAATCAACAGGAAAATTATTTCATAGCTAATTACAGAGATAAATGGACATGACAAGACCAAAATTTACCCGTTTTTCCCTGGCACAGCTTTCCCTCTCCTCCCCTCCCAACACAGGCAGGCCAAGGATCCTTCCTTCTCCTAAACTAATCCTTAGGGATTAGTTCTCTCTAAAGGGAGACAAAGCTATCTCTAGAACCTGATTAACCTTGGTTTAGCTTCCTTGTCATCTAAAGGCATAAGAAGTCCTAGAAGGGGCCTCTCAGAATTGGCAGATTTCTGAAGACCATTTCAGTCATTATGTCCTTCATGGTGCTTAACCCTCCCTAATTTCCTCTCCATATGGGGACAAGGAAGAGCATTCATTATCCAGAGAATATGTATCATTACTGAGTTAGGGCAAAGTAAACCTCCTTTTGTTAATTGTTCAATGAGTGCTTCATTATATTCCGACAGTGAACCTGAATTAAAAAGGTCAGGGCCCCCTCTAAGAGTGGGCAACTATTCAGTTAACAAATTAGGCCAGGAGATTGGTCTGACTCTTCATGACTCCATTTGGGGTTTTCTTGGCAAAGTGGTTTGCCATTTCCTTTTCTAGCTCATTTTAGAGATAAGGAACTGAGGCAAACAGTAAAGTGCCTAGCTAGTATCTGAGGCCAGATTTGAACTCTGGAAGATAAATCTTTCTGACTTCAGGCCCAAGACTCTATCCACTGTGCCACCTGGTTACCCTCCAAAGACTAGTAGGGGTCAAGTATAGATAATTCACTATGACCATTTATTGCCTATAGGTGAGTTGGTTAAACTCCCTTATGAGCAGATGGACATTGATGGACACTTAGCCCCACTGAACTCTAAGCAGGAAAAAAAAAATTCTGCCAGTTCTGCAGGATGTCTGATCCAAACAACAGCTCAGAAACAGACATTTTAAGTAAAGAAGACTTGGAGCACTGTCATTCAACTACTAGTTCAAATAAGGGGAGAGAAGAGAGCTCAGAGGGAACACCTTTTCTGTCTGGAACTTCAACCAAAAGGACCTCTAGAATAAAGACACATAGTAATACAAGTAGCACTGATAGCCAGCCTGAGCCCTCCACAACTAGTTCATGCAGAGAGGTGGAAAGAATAGCAGGTGATAGGTCAGAGGAGAACTGTCTCTTTAACCAGTGACCAAACTAAAAATTATGTTATAGAGGAAATTGTAGAAACATGTAGTCAGATGACAGGTCCGTCTAATTACTACACATTTTGAGTATGCTCGTTTGATTTCCTTCTTCATGTTATCTGTTTGTTACACCATGCATATATTGTGGATACAGGAATTATTCATGATTATCTTACAGCTACTGTTATAAACACTGCTGTTTTCTGCCTATGCTATCACTTTCTAGTCCTACTGATTTTCATATTGCTTTACTTTTTTCTTGCTGTTATGCTTGTGTTCTTTATATATGCATGTACTGTAGTGACATGTGCATGTACCTGTCCTCCATGTAAACAAAGTGTCAATAGCGCTATGGTCTTGTTACACGTACTGTCGATGTATTTTTCCATGAAGTGCATTTTGAGGTCCTATCTGGGATGCTGGGCTAACTATCCTTGTTTCCTTAAAAGTGGATCTTTATGTTGATCTTGTGATGGATAATTCCAGGTGTCACTTGTACCATGGCTAATTTTGTAAGGAAGGGCAAAATTTCTGACCAAGGGATAAGAAGTACCCAGTGCCTGCCCATCTGAGGTCCTGAGAACCATGGGATTGTGAGACTATTGTTGTTTATCCTTTGTTTTTGAAGTGGATCAATGACATCAGGGGATGTTTTGATTTATGTGTGAACCAGATTCAAGTGAGGCTAAGTTACACAAAGTTGTTAGCCTCACTCTCTCTCCCAGAGTCACTGAAGTCCAGTGGCAAGACAAAAGTCAGGATGACTTGCCATGGAAGGGATGCAGTAGATGACTTTGGCATCTCTGATGTCTGCCAAGCTCTAAGTACTCCACAGAACCTGCTTCAGCTACCTTGATGACTGTTGGAACAAACTGTCTTCACCTGCCCAGTCTTCCAGGGGAAATCTTCATATGTTTAGGGCAAACCCTGCCCCCCCAAACTCACCAACATGTTTGAGGTTCATTGTTTACCCTCAACCTAGTTTAGCATGTTTGCTAAGATGGTTTACCAGGGTGTGGCTGCTGTACATGCTTCAGCTTCTTGGAGCCACAGGTGAGAATTGAGTGCTAGGTGGACATCAAAGGTTGATGAAGAGCCCCGAAAAGGCCTCAGCAAGCCCTAACTCTAGAGGTGCTAGACCTCCTTAAATACCCCATACACCACTGTGAGACTGTACCATGAAAAGGAAGCCTCTTCCTCCATTCATTTTGGAGGAAGTAGCTAAAACCTCCCATGAGGGAATAAGTGTGCGCAAGAGAGATGGGGATGAGGGGGAGTCAAGGGCCTGAGAGTGTTCTGCCACTACAATGAATGAAAGAGACTGGAGCCACGTCAGAATGTGCAGGCCAGGGGGCCGCTGCCAGCCGGCTCCTCTACTACCACCTCTGTGGCCAAGCGATCAGCCGTGGTGGTTACTAGTAGCTGAGTGGTCCCCAGGTGCTCTGCATCAAAATGGAGAGACAGGAGTAGTTCCTGGACTGAGCATTGCCACTGTGGCTGCTGCTACCTCTGCTACCAGGGCCACCGACAGGTGTGACAAGGAGGACCTCCTGGTCACCAGGGACAAGACAGTGGCTGCTCTTGTTTGCTGGGAGCTACTAAATGGTTAAGTTCCCTTCTCCTTCTCAGGGAGACTGTGTATTTGTGCCAAAGCTTCTCTGTTTCTCTCAAGTTTATATATTGGATTGTTCTTCACCTAGGCTGGCAGCCAATGACACACTGGATGGATTGCTGGGCCAAGAGTTACAAAGACCTGAGTTCAAATGTGGCCTCAGACACTTATGAGCTGTGTGACTCCAGGCAAGTCACTTAATTGCTGTTTGTCGAAGTTTCCACAGCAGGAGAATGGAGATAATAACAGCACTGGCCTCTAAGACTGTGGCCATCAAATGAGTTAATATTTGTAAACAGTACTTAACACTAAGTTCCTAGCACTGAATAGGCTCTATATAAATACTCAGACTCTTCCCCATTAAGGTAAAACTTAAACTAATGCAATACAGTATTGGTCTCAATGCATTTTGTTTGGTCAAGGGCAGCTGAAAGGAAAGTTACATTTGGCTACAGAGACAGGAAACAACTTTTTAAATTGTTTCCCATCTAGAAATGAGCCCAAAAGACTCGACTGACAAGTAGGAATATAATTGTTCCAAAGCAGGGAAATAAGTTATGTCAATCTGGCTGCAATGGCGTACAGGAATGAGCAGTGTAAAGGGGACAGAAGTTTGGTAAGCTCTTCTGAGGGAGCTCACTGCTCCATTTGTTTCAAGGAAACTCTTCCACCCTGGGGTGGAGCTGCTGTAGCTTAGAGAATCCCAACTGAAGGGAGGGCTTGGAAAAGAAAGGCTCCTCTGGAGGGTGGGAGTCAAAGAGAGGAAACTGCCAATCTTCTTCCTAAACCAAACACTTCCAACTTCTACCACAGTTACTCTAATTATGTCTAATTTTATTTCAAAGTATTATTTCATTTTCTTTGACATGAGTATAGTACTAGCACTGCTCTTAATCAGTCATTATGAGCTCCTTTTTAAACTCACAAATGAAATGAAGACACAGAAAAAAAAGGTAAGGAGAGAGGAAGAAAAACAATTTACTAAGAATAGGCAAGAATGTGAAAACAGAAGAGGATTAAAAATAATTCTTGGGACAAAGTATTTGCCTGAGGAAGAATAAAGGGAAAGCAAGGGTAGTGAGTAGTAAGAGAGGTAAGTGGTGTATCCGTGAGCCCCTATATGCAAACAGTTGTGTGCATGTTATGGAACAACTTGAAGTCCTATGCTTATAATTTAAGGAATGTCTATTGAAAGTTCTCTATGCCTAGAGAGACCAATGAGCAAACCACAGAAGGTACTTTAAAGTCTAAAGCAGGGGTTCTCAACCTGCAGTACATGGATATAATTTCAGGAGGCCTATGAATTTGGATGTGGAAAAAAAATTACATCTTTATTTTCACTAACCTCTAAATGAAATATAGCACTTCCTACAATTATTTAAAAAGTTTTTTTGAGAGGAGGTACATCATTTTCAACAAATTGCCAAAGTTATCCATGACACAAAAAAAGTTAAGAAGCTCTGTTCCAGGCAGTTTTCAGAAGACATTAAAGCTATCTATAGTCATATGAAAAAAATCTCTACTGATTAGATAAATGCAAGTTAAAATAACTCCGAGGTATCACCTCATATCTATCAGATTGGCTAATATGACAAAAAAGGAAAATGACAAATGTTGGAGAAGATGTCGAAAAATAGGGACAATAATGTACTCTTGTTGGAGATGTGAACTGCTCCAACCATTTTGGAGAGCAATTTGGAACTCTACACCCAAAGGGATATAAGAGTGTATATACCCTCTGACCCAGAAATATCACTATTAGGTTTGAATCCTAAAGAGATTAAAAAAAAAGGGAAATGAAAAAGACCTATATGTACAAAAACATTTCTGGCAGTTCTTTTTGTGGTGGCAAAGAACTGGAAATTGAAGGGATGCCCATTAACTCGGGAATGGCTGAACAAGTTGTGGTATATGATCGGGATGGAATATTACTGTGCTATATAAGAAATAACCAATAGGATGCTCTCAGAAACACCTGTGAAGACTTCTACGAAGTGATGCAAAGTGAAGTGGGCAGAACCAGAACACCGTACAGAGTAACAGCAATGTTGTCTGAGGATCAACTATGAATGACTTAACTATTCTTAGCAATACAACGACTCAAAACAATTTCAAAGAATTTATGATGAAAAATGCTATCCACCTCCAGAGAAAGAAGTGAAGGAGTGTGAAGGCAAACTGAAGCATACTTTTTTAAACCTTCCTTTTCTTGTTTGATTTTTCTTCTGGTCTGTTTTCTTTTGCAAATTAGCTAATATGGAAATAGGTTTCGCATGAGTTAGGAGGTGTGAGGGAAGGAAAGAAGAGAATTTGGGACTCAAAATTTTAAAATACAAATGTTAAAAAAATGTTTTTACATGTATTTGGGAAAAAATTAGAAAAAATTTTTTTAAAGAAACTCCTGTTCTAAAGTGCTTTGTAAACTATGACATATTGTATGAACTATTACTGCTTTTTTAAAAAAATAAAGCAGAGTGCCACACTAACAGTAACTCCTGGCTGACTCCTATACATGCTACAGATATTTATCATTCATACCACATTCACTTCCTTCCTAGGGTCTGATTTGAGGGATTTCCCCAAGTGGCTAGATGCTTCCAGAAGCTCCTTTCCCCACCCCTTTCAGGAGTTCCTACCTGCACTTAGAAGGGCCTCAAGAGTTCTAGATTGGAGTGAAGGGCCCAAGACTGAAGTGGTACAAGTAGTATAAAGGTGGTTCAGGCATGTGATTTCTCTTGGGTTTCCATGTCAGGTTGACTGCTTGCACCATCCTGTCTGCAATCCTGGCTCTAGGCATTATGGCCACCATGGCTCAAACTCCCAGGTCTGTGGTAGTGATCACTTGAAATTGAGGGTAAGAAACAAGGAACAGAAACAAATGCTCCCAGGCAAGAATAATAGGGGGAGATCAGGGAAAAGATTTTCCTTCCTCTCTCACCAGCTCAGTTCATGGCTTCAAGTGTTGGATGTAGCAGACAGGGCAGTCCAAAGACGGCAACAAGTGATCAGTCACTCCAGTTTTAAAGATGCAAGTGGTCAATCAAAGGCCCCCCACTTACCTGGAGATGCAGTGAGCTCCATTTTAAGCAAACTGGCCATGTTCAAAAGGCTCCTCAAGGGCACCTTATGCCAGAAGTGGATATTCCCACTACAAATATGTAAGCATGCAAGCCAATTTCACAACAAAGTGTGTTCCCAAAGAAAAAAACAATAGAGTGTCTCTCAAACTGAGGATATAAACTTTAAAACAAAAGAAAATAGAACTCAATAAGTCCAATAAACACCCTATTTTATTAAGAGTGTAATTAGAAGTCTTATAATAACTTTTTGATTTTAAATATCTTGACTTTTGTGACTGAAAGAGGAAAAAATGTTCTTTTCCCTAATGAGGGAACTTTCAAAATACCTACTAGTACTCAATAGAATGTTGAGAGTAGTTATTATTCAGTTCTACAGGGTAGGTAAAACATAGGTAAGTCCAAATAACACTCTCATGTGACAAATACTTTTTATGTGATACTCTCAGTTTGATTAACAAATTCAGGAATAGGTTAACAGAGCTATGCCAAGAACATGCCTTGGGGATACAATTTAAGGCATAGGGTTTGGGAATGGAAATGGCAGAGGTAGGTATAGGACGTAGAGGAGAAAAATCAGATAGGAGTGGAGAGAGACAAGGTTTGCATTTTTATACCATGAGCTGAGTTGCCATTCCAAGTATACACAAGTAGATTAAAAATAGAGCATGGAAGATATAATTCAGACCAGAAAGGCATGTATGAAAAACAAACAAATAAAACTCAAGTATAAATCAACTTTTAGAAAAAAACAACAGATCAGAATTTTAAATATACACAGCCCACAAAATAAATGAAGTAGGTAAATTTTAGAGATACGAATTTAGAATGTAGTTAATTCTAACAGGAAAGTACAAAAGAACCAAACATACCTGGTTGATCATATGAAGCCCATGCTAGATTTTCTCCACAATTTCCCCTACTGGATTCTGAGCTATGTTTGAGAACCTTTGTAGTAGCCAGTGCATCTGCATACCTAGCAAAGAAACTCATAGCATTTACTAAAATTATAAGTAGAAATGAATGAATCTTAATCAAACTTCCAAATACTCCCTTTCATAAAACATGTTTACATCTAAATCTTGAAAATGTATTGTCATAAAATATAATTTGTTTGAAAAACAACAAGAAAAACTTCCTCCTTAATAATACTAAGAAAACAGCATTATAACAGGAAATACGCAAATTCTCAGACTACATAATCACATAGCATACTTATGTGTAAAGTAATTTCAAAAAGAAAGAAAAATGTTTCAGGATCTTTTGAAAGAGTTAAAAAAATGACTCACTGTTGTGCATCATGGTTCAATTTGTTGTCGAGTTTTATTGGGGGGCAGCCATGTTTCCGTCTATAGTCATTGTGAGCTTTTAAGATCTCTACAGCAAACTCCTTTGAAGCTGAAACAATTCAGAACATTGAAGCATTCCATTAAATACTGTCAACAAGTAGTAAAAAAAAATATCATTAGCAAAATTACTAAAGTAGTATAAATAGAAGTTTGAGAAGTAACTGGCTTTTTGGGATTCAGAGGGACAAGCATTTCCCTCTCAGTCTTGAGAGGGTTTGGGTATTATTACAATATTTGAGCTGGAGAGTAGAAATGAGTCAAGCTCTGGAATTCTTTAAGAAATACAGAGTTTGGAGGGACAGACTAAGAGAAAGAGAAGGGAGGAAGGAAGCTCAAGAGTTCAGTAGTAGTGGCAGCAGCCCTAGTCCTGCCTAGGGCTTAGTGAGCAAAGCAGGAAAGAATCACTGGCAAAGGGGCTATAGCAGAAAGGAGAAAGAAGGATTAGGCCTGAGCTGTGACAAGATCATCAGCTCCTACAAGCATCACTGAATATTAAATTTTGCCTAAAGTCACAGTTTTATCCATCTTTTCAAGGAAGGAGGAAGTTCTAAGAAAAGGTCTGCTCCTTCTCCAACTTACCTTCTTGGTGAGTTTTATAGAAACTACACAACACTCTCTCCATTTACAGACATCACACAATACAATGCTCACTTCTTTACACAAATGTTGCCCTGTAACCTGAGTTTTGCCTCAAACATAAAGAGAGCAATGGTTAAACTAGAGATAAATCTAAATTTAAAACAGAGAGAAAGCCAAACTTCTGGCTGATTGTTAGGAACTTTCCTAACTGGGGTCTCTGAGCTATTGTGATTGTATCCCTATTTTTCATTTAATATAAACTTCATAAAACAAAAGACAGGAAGATGTGGATCTGATAGGTCACAGTACTTCACTGCACCTTGTACAGTAAGCAACAAAAATAAGTTGTTAAACGGTATAGTTAATTAAATCTACAGAGGCAAAGAGGGCAAAAAGGACAGAGTACTAAAAATTATCAGCTAGCAAACCTCATGTTCCATGCCAACATCTACACCCACCTATGTTACTATTCCATATGATATTTTAAAACAAATCAGCATGAGAAATATAGAGATCAAAACTATTTATAGTCATATAAAAATGTTCCAAATCACTACTGATCAGAGAAATACAAATTAAAACAACTCTGAAGTACCACTTCACACCTATCAGATTGACTAATATGACAGGAAAGGGGGTGTGGAAAAACAGGAACACTAAAGCACTACTTTAGTACTGTGAACGGATCCAGCCATTTTGGAGAGCAATTTGGAACTCCAGGCCCAAAGGCTATAAAAAACTGCATACTCTTTGACTCAGCATAATTACTACTATGTTTGTATCCCAAAGGGATTTTTTTAAAAAAGGAAATGGACCTATATGTAAAATACATATATATTTCTAGCAGCTCTTTTTGTGCTGGCAAAGAACTGGAAATTGAAGGGATGCCCATTAATTGGGGAATGGCTGAACAAGTTGTGGTATATGACTGTGATGGAATACTTTTCTGCTTTAAGAAATGATGAGTATGATGCTCTAAGAAAAACCTGTGAAGACTTCTATGAATTGATGCAAAATGAAATGAGCAGAACCAGAATATTGTGCACAATAACAGCAATATTGCCTGATGACCAACTGTGAATGACTTAGCTATTCTCATCAATACAATGATCCAAGACAATTCCAATGGATTTATGATGCAAAATGCTATCCACCTCCAGAGAAAGAATTGATGGAGTCTGAATGCAGATCAAAGCATACTTTTAAAATTTTCTTGTTTTTCTTTTTCTTCCTTCCTTCTTTCCTTTCCGGTGTTCTCTTTTGTAATATGCTTAATATGGAAATGTTTTTTGCATGACTGTACACATATAATTTACATCAAAGAGCTGGCCTTTTCAAGGAAAGAGAAGGGGAGGGAGAGAATTTGGAACTCAAAAATTTTTAAAAATGAACGTTAAAAAATGTTTTTACATGTAATGAAGAAAAAGAGAATAAAAACATTATTAAGAAAAAGACAGATACATATGCAATTTGGAAATCACCTTCACCTTGAAATGGCACCTTTAGTTGGCATCATGGCTCATACTCCCTAAAACCTGACCTCAGAAAATTTTTTTTTTTCGTTTTTCAAATGCTTAATTAACTTCTGATTTACATCATTCATTTCCGCCAGATTTTGAGTTACAAATTTTCTCCCCGTTTTCCCCCTACCCACCGCCCCAAAACAGCAGTCCCACAGTCACTCCTCCAATCTGCTCTCTCTCATATCTTCTCCCATACCCACTTCGACTTTTCCAGTAGGGCATGGTG
>NW_027185764.1:60949985-60951414 GCF_028583685.1 Petaurus breviceps papuanus | reverse complement strand
AAGCCTCCACATGCTCTGGCAAGCTGGTCATATACCGCAGGACCTCCACCCTAGACCACAATCCAGATCCAAGCAGGTTAAAGCAAGAGCTGTTACCCCTCAGACTGGTTGCTTGGTCCCCCTACATTCTGCAGACCAGGAGCTGAAGCTGCCATGTGGCAGCCACTGTGCCGCAGCCCTCAGAGCGGCTTCTCGCCTTGGAGGCAAAAGGCACGCACTCCCAACTACTGGGTCCCAAAGTCCACACTGTACTGGCCTCTCACTTTGTCCTTCGCATCTATGTGTTGATAATTCTGGATCGTCACAGCTGCTGTTTATCTGGAGTCCCCCCATCCAGCAGCTGATCAGGCCCACCCTGGAGCTAAAACCTTGGTGTGGAGCTGGGCTTGGCTCCCAGAGCGCTGTGCTGGCCGATTCCTGCCTGCCTGCTGGCCTGTCCTCAGCGGGAGGTTAGCTTCTCTGTGCCATTTTGTGGGTTCTGTAGCTCCAAAGTTTGTTCAGAGACCCCTTTTACATGGATTGGAGGTGGTGAGAGCTGGAGCCGGAGGTCCTGTTTCTACTCTGCCATCTTGACTCCGCCCCCCCTGTGATAGTAATGGCAATTAAAGATTCCCCTGTATTGGCTTGGTTTTCAAATTGATTGTGTTAAAACCCAGAGTTTGTTAATCCCACCTGTGGGATGGGCTTGTTGATGTGAAAAGAAAGTCCTGTAATAATGTAATGTAATGCCAAGGAAAGGCAACTTCCCAAGGTTCAGAATACCAGCATAGGTGCTCCCCATTTTATTCAGTGACCAACCAAGAACAGAGAAGATCAAAACATGACATCATTCCAAATACAGCATTTACTAAATGTGATTAAATAATCTCCAAGGACTACCCCACCCCAGGACCTTCCAATCATTCAATCAATTACAAAGTCTCTGTTCTAAATACTTCTCCACCCCTAGGCTATACCTTAATTAAGTCCACCACAAAGCCCCTCTTCTCAAATGGAGATTAGTTTCCAAACATAAGGTCAAAAGTTCCCCACCCCTGGATCACAATTGAATCTACCCCAGAGTTACATCAAGTTTAAACACAGCACTTAATACCCAAGTGGAGGTCTTTTCTTCATCTTGACATGAGGCAAGTTCTCAGCAATCTTAGTTCCTGGGGAGACAAGGCTTAGCAAGGCCATAAGATACATTGCCAATCCCTTCATGAATTTATCCTCTGTCTGTAGAACAGTCCTAGAACCCCTGAACACATTAGCAAAGCCCTCTCCCAGGATTTCTGTAAACATACAACAAGAAAATCCTTCTTCAGGGCTTCTGAACCAACAGAAAGGCTCCCAGACCCCTGCAACAACAGCACTGTCCTTCACCAGTGGACAGTATTCACTCTGTCTGCAGGACAGTCTCCAGACCCCTGCAACAACAGCACTGTCC